>NC_046380.1:3383465-3710965 GCF_011125445.2 Fundulus heteroclitus | reverse complement strand
TTTTACTTAAGATTGAATTAAAAAAAAATTCAAGTGATTCCCTGTCTTTACCTGCTTTTGTTTTAGGCTCCCTCCAAAACTGCAAAGATAAATTACAAAAAGAAATTATCGTCTAATTAAGTTGACGGCTGTTGATCTTCAGAGGTCAAGAAATAGCAACAAGGAAATATCTGCTGGCCTAAACTTAAAAAGTTGGGATAAGGCTGGACGAGGAACCAGGTTCGTCTTGGGTTTTTGCATCATGTGATCGCCCAACGCGGGGCTTACGGATGTCCCGGCAGGTAAGCGCCGGATCCCACGGGTGCATGAGGACAACCAAACACCCTGCAAAGTGCTGCGTAGCCCCGATGCTGGAGAACCACATTAAATGAGCACTCAGCTGTTGGATTAAACGTGCTGCGGTCTATGTGGCACTTCTTCACTGTTAAGGTGAGCAGACGAGTTGGAGCTACCTCCATCCTGCAGCCGGAGAGAAACCGATTTATAATCACTCCGTCCACCGAGCAGCCGATTTACATGATTCAATTCAATCCAGTTTTATTTATATAGCGCCAATTCATGAAAGATGTCATCTTAAGTCTCTTTCCAAAGTCAGATTCAATCAGATTATACAGATAGGTCAAAAAAGTTTTCCTATCTAAGGACAAGCAGCGAGACTCTGACTGTGAGATGACACGTTTCCGTCTTTACCCCAGTCAGTCAGACATCATAGGAGTGAACTCAGAGAGTTTTACTCCAGAAGTTGGACAGCTGGGTCGTTATTTGGAAAGCAGCAGCAGTGACCTTCTCTCAGGCGGCTGGAAAACACAGAGTAGCATTTTGCTCCAAGTGAAGCAGCAGAGCTGAGGCGAACCTTTCTACATTTTTGTGGTGAATGATGCTAAACTCCAACGTTTCAGTGCATTCTGCATTTAAAGGCAGCACTGAAGCTTTATTATGGATCTGCTTCTTCTCTACAGCCTTAAGACTCTCTTAGCTTCCCACTTTACTGGTCTATCCCCCTATTTAAATAAGTTATAGCACCCCTTAATACCATTTACGATTTGTCATGTTCCAATCTCAATCTTTGTTTTATTTTATCGCTTTTTGTTCACAAATGTTCACTCCAACAAATAGTTGTAGTGGCTGTTAAACGAGGCAGGATATAAATGCAACAAACACTTTACAGATTTATACTTGTAAAACAAAATGTTGAAAACCCATGAATGATCCTTCTTTCCCTTCACTGTGATGCATGTCTTTGTGTTGGTGTGTCACATTAAATCCCAGTAAAAATACACAGAGGGTTGTGGCTGTGATTGGACTTGTGGAAAAGTTAAAACTTTTGCAAGGCTCTGGAAGATCAGATAAAGTTAGCTGTTAGTTTGAGCAGATGATCAGTCTAATTATATTGTACTTTTCATCCATCTGACCATTTCTGACATCCTCAGCATCAGGTTCAGGTTCTGCAACACCTCAAAGAAAAACTCGATTAATATCCAGCAGGGTCCAAATCCCTCCATCAGTGGAGGAATTTGTTTCATTAAAGCTCTCTACGCCGTTGTTCCACGGCATCTGACGCTTTGCACTTGGTGATGTATGGCTTGGATGCAGCAGCTGGACCATGGAGACACATTCAATGAAACTCTCTATTCTCTGTTCTTGAGCTGATCTGAAGGTCGCTTGAAATTTGGAGGTCTCTGCAGAAGGTTGGCGACTTCTGTGCACAGTGCCTCAGCATCTGCTGCCCCCACTCCATTAGATTTCAATTCAATTATATTTTATTTATATAGCACCAATTCACATCACATCATCTCAAGGTTCTTTCCAAAGTCAGATTCCATCAGATCCTCCAGGTTGGTGAGAAAGTTTCCTCTCTAAGGAAACCCAGCAGGTTGCATCAAGTCTCTCCAAGCAGCATTCACTCCTCCTGAAAGAGCGTAGAGCCACAGTGGACAGTCGTCTGCATTGTTGATGGCTTTGCAGCAATCCCTCATACTGAGCATGCATGAAGTGACAGTGGAGAGGAAAACTCCCCTTTAAGAGGCAGGAGAACCTCCAGCAGAACCAGAACCAGGCTCAGTGTGAACGCTCATCTGCCTCCACCCACTGGGGCTTAGAGAAGACAGAGCAGAGACACAGAAAGCTCAGAAGCTCACATTGACCCAGGAGTACTTTCTATATTAGAGAAGACAGAGCAGAGACACAGAAAGCACAGAAGCTCACATTGATCCAGGAGTACTTTCTATGTTAGATGGTGATAGAGGATGATCTGCCTCCCCTGATGATGTCACAGCTAACAGAACGCCAGACCAGGTGTACCTTCTATGAAGAGAAAAATGACAGAGAACAAAAAGTTAAAAGCTGAAATAACAACAAACAATGCAAATTGGAGAGCAGTAAGAGAACTCAGCAGAGAGAGAGAAATAGACCCTGATGTCCTCCAGCAGCCTAAGCCTATAGCAGCATAACTATAGAGATAGCTCAGGGTAACATGAACCACTCTGACTAGATGCTTTGTCAAAAAGAAATGTTTTAAGATTAGTCTTAAAAGTAGACGGGGTGTCTGCCTCACGGACCAAAACTGGGAGTTGGTTCCACAGGAGAGGAGCCTGATAGCTAAATGATCTGCCTCCCATTCTACTTTTAGAGACTTTTAGAGAATGCAGACCAGCAGACCTGCATTCAATGCGTGGCAAACCACTTGGCTGAGTTGCTGTCGTTCCCAATCACGTCCACTTTATTATAAAACCACTGACAGCTGACTGGGGAATATTTGTAATGGAGGAAATTTTATGTCTGGACTCATTGCACAGGTATCATCCTATCACAGAGGCACACTGGACTTCTCTGAGCTCCTGAGAGCGACCCATTCCTTCACACATGTTTGTAGAAACTGTCATGCCTAGTGCTAAATTTTGATTATTTGGATGAATGAGTGAATACTTTTGGCAGTATAGTGTATATGTTGCCTGTCCATTTTGAATAGTGTTGCACCGATACCGATACCAGTATCGGCCGGGGCCCCGATCCAGCACTAAAACGGTGGTATCGGTATCGGCAAGTACCAACTAATAGGCACCGATACCATTTCGATGTTTGTATGTCACCTGAACGCAGCCTTCTCTCTCCCGACACTCACTCGTTCTACTGGATTCATTTTGTATTAGTCTTTTTCCTGCTTTACAAAGGTAGCAGTTTGTCAAAGCCATGATGGCAATTATTTTATATCCAAGTAGCATGCAGTTCTTCATATATACACATATATCAATCTTAAACAGATGGTATCGGTATCGGCCAATGCTGCTCAGCCAGGTATCAGGTATCGGTATCAGGGCCAAAAAATGGCATCGGCGCATCACTAAGTTTGAATAAACCATTTTCGCTTTTACAGGCCAACCAAACATGATTAATGAATAAATCTAATGAATTATGAATCATGATTAAACTTAAAGTTTCCTTTAGAAGTAACATTTCTTTGGATAATAAGTAATTCTGACTGTGCATAAAATAAATCAACTTTTGACTCTTCAGCGATGACTCGGCTAAAAGTAACAGAGCCCTGAGACCCGCCGTGAACTGCGGCAGGTTCAGCTCTGTGGTGCGGATCAGTTTGGGAGGAATTTAGTGAAATGATGTTGAAACCCCGTAATTAAACGGAGAGATTTATGATGTGAGTCAACAAGCCAGCCAAGCGGGTTCAGCTCTGGTGGCTGAAAGCAGGGCAGTACCAGGGCCCGCCTGTAGGTGGCACATTAACCCACATATTTTCTGCATGCTGCACAATGAACCTAATGTCCTCTCACATCACATCAGCAGCCACTGACTGTGAGTTCATCCTCCCACAGAGAGAGTCCAGACTCCGTCTCTGTGGGATTTCTCTGAAAGTGTAAAGAGCATGTTCCCCAGCGCTCACAGGTAGTTACCGTATGACAAAGCTCCAGCAGGGCCGTTATGACATGCAGGGTACGTGTCAATTAGAACATGTATGAATCACAAAGAAGAAAGCAAGCTGTTTATTTACATATGTGAATGTTCACAGGGGTGGAGGGGAGCTAATCAGCCCTTTGTGTCAATTCACACATAGCTGACATTCCTAACCGATCAGGAGTCAGATTAAACGTGGAGGTTTTTACACGCACCAGCTGCTAAAGCGCCATGCGAAATATCACATTTGGTGTTCATCTATTTAAAGTTTGGGATATATTGTAATGTGTGTGTCTCCGGTTACAGCATTGAATTCACGTGAACAGAGGCTGATTGCGCTCTCATTGGCTGGTTCTGCACCGGGCCTGTTATGTAACGGGTCTCTGCAGCATGGGGGAGACCGCTGCCCCGGCTGGTTTCTCTGTTTCTAGCCATTAAAGCGAGCATGGAAGTGATAAATGACCAGATGATCTCAGTTCAAAGTGGGGTGGGGGGAGAAAACACGGTGAGGTCATGTAACTGATTCAATGTGGGCTCTAAGAGTTTAGCAAATTCCAACGAGCATGTTGCTTTTTACTGCTAACCCTGGAGGTATTTCACATTAATGTTTTTTAGGTTGTCTCCGTTCCTTTTAGTAGCTTTAACAGACCTGATTCAGGCAGGAGCACCACAGTTTCACTCCTGAGTTCAGAGCGTATCATTCATAAATGTGAGTGCCACATTGGGAGTGGCATTTTCTATTAGGACACCAGCAAAAGGATGTTTGGCACATTTCTGTTTGTGATACTGTGAGGCTTTAGGGGCACAAAACAGCTCTGTTTAATATCAAATATGTAATAAAGACATCATAAACATATAAGCAAAATTCTACACATTGTGTTAGTGTGTTATCACCATCATCATTAGTCCTCTACAGTTATTACTGTAAGTATCCATCGTCTACATCTGCTTGTATTTGCAGGGTTGTGGGGAGACTAGTGCCTCTCTCCAGCTGTTATTTACTCAGGGGAGACAACCACGGACGGCCACACTCACACCTAAGGACAGTTTGTAGCCACCAATTAACCAACAGTTAGAACTGTTTTTAGACTGTGGGAGGAAGCTGGAGAACCCAGAGAGAACCCACACATGCACCGGGACAACATGAACGCAGAACCTACTTGCTGCAAAGCAACCAACTGCTCCTACATGCATCTCATTCCTCTTCCTTACTTTTAGTAGTTTAGCAATATTATCAACTGGCATCTGAAAAATAAAAGTAAACAATTTAACACCAGGCTACTTAGCATCGTTGTATAGATAGATAGATAGATAGATAGATAGATAGATAGATAGATAGATAGATAGATAGATAGATAGATAGATAGATAGATAGATAGATAGATAGATAGATAGATAGATAGATAGATAGATAGATAGATAGTGTTACTGTCCTGTGTGTAGTTTGTGTTATCTTCTTTTAATTATGACAATGTTGCTTTTACCACCTATTGTTTTTACCTGTACAGTGTCCTTGAGTGTTTTGAAAGGCACTTGAAATAAAATGTATTATATATATATATATATATATATATATATATATATATATATATATATATATATATATATATATATATATACAACTTCCCAAATTAATTTAGTTGAACGTACATTTTAATTGTGCAAATTTTCGTTTCTCCATACACCAGGTCCAGTTTTTAATGAGGATTTGCCACTCGTAACATGGCGACGGTGCTGACGTCCAGTTTTTGGTGGCCAGTGGCGCGGCTATCTGAGACAACCGGCTTTTTCACGGCTTCTACCCACGTGCTCTCTTTTTGCCGCCACGAGTTTCTTGGAATCGGAGTGAACTTCATATCCCTCCGCGGTTAGGCCTCCGCTTCGCGGCCCTTTTTAACCCACCTCGCCCAAAGTTCCGGTTTCTCCGCCAGGACTCTATCGTCAAACGGAGCCGCGGCGGTTATTTAGGCGGCAGGTCGGTTGACCAGTAACGTATTTTCGCCGGTTTGCAGATTTTCGCGGGTTTTTCAGCGGCGGCGGAGGAGTACAGTGGGATCGGTACATATAGCGGCTGTGCAGCCACACCCACTCTGTTGGTGTGTTGCATCGTAGGAGGACTAGTGTCCCTCAGCAGGACTGGCCAGCAGGGGATTTCCACACAATGCCGCCTTGTTCCAACTTGCATTTTACACGCAAAAAGTTTTCTTCAAGCAGAAACATCTAGACACGACCACTGCGCGTGGATTTTATTGGATATTTCCTCCCGTGATTTCTTGCTCTGCCTGGACGGTAAGTTTCTGCATGTGACTTTTTTTTTTTAAAACATTTTCCCTAACTTTAGAGACCGTGTTGCGTGTGCACGGTGGTTCGGTGAAGCATCCTCCGTGCTGCATGCCTTGCTCACCGGTTCTCCGGTGCTCCGGCTGCAGACATGCTTTCCCCCCACGGAGGCGTGAAGCCGGTTTCACGTGTGGCTCCGCAGCGGCGCAACCCACGTCAGCATTTAAATGCCCCACTCGAGATTTGCCGTGCGGCTTCATTCACAAAAGCGGAACGTGTGCATGCTGCTGATTTTTGGAGGCAAGGCAACAATAAATGTTTTTATTGTAGCAAATAAAGGAGTTTTTAGCACAGAAAACGCTGCAGATTTAACTGCAAACTTTTTTTTTAAGTAAAACTTTGCAGCTGATTTTTATTTACTTTTTTTATTCTGCGCTATAAAAACACGTTTCGCGCCCATTTATGTACTCTAAAAAAGTGGTTAATAGTGTATTATTGTAGATTATTATTAGGTTTTAGCCGGTTTTTCAGAGTAAAAGTCTGCAGCGCTCTCCGCTGCTTTGTTCTCCGGCACCAGGGGGCTCTCCTGGGGGGGGGGGGACACATAGGACACCGAACCGGGTCCGGTTCTGTTTGCATTAACGGGTTAATCTTCCGGGGTTCGGTCATGCAGAACCGGGAACTCCCAGCCGTTTTTTTTTTTTTTTTTGGAGGGGGGGAATATTTTGTTTGTGTCGGTTTAAACTTTTTCTGTAAGTGGGGGCCGGGGGAAAAAGTTTTTCTGCCCAAACTATTTCTGTGACGTCACGGTGTTTAGGGGGCGGGGTGTTATCGTAAAGGGGCGTGGCCAGCGTGATGTAAACACGTATAAAAGGCTGTGCAGCAGCTGTGGGGGGTTTCATTTGGAGGCAGCGGGTTGGACCTTCACTACAGCGGCCCCCCCCTGCTGCTCCTCACACTACCGCCGGGTTCTCTGGGTCCCCCCCCCCCTGCTGCTCCTCACACTACCGCCGGGTTCTCTGGGCCCCCCCACCCCTCCAGCTGTGCTACCTCTGACCTCGGCTCTGGGTTTGTGTCCTCAGGCCCCCGCATCAGCCATGCTGCCCAGCTTCTCCCAGTCGCCGGACTGGCTCAGCTCGGAGCCGTTCATGTTCGACGACGTGCAGACCCTGATGAAGGAGCTCGACTACCTGCCCACGCCCCCCCAGTCGCCCCCCACCAAGGCCGGCCAGGGCGCCGGGAAGCCCCTGTCCAAGGAGGACCAGCTGAGCTACGTGTCGGACATCCTGCTGGAGGACCAGGACCTGCAGCTCCTCAACTGGACGTGCGACTTCTTCGACTCGGACGCGGCGGGGAAGGAGGGGGACTCCTGCCTGCCCTGCTCCCCGCTGGACGAGGCCACGGAGGACTCGCTGTGGCAGTGCCTGTCCGACAAGAGCCTGGAGGAGAAGCTGGTGTCGTCGGTGCTGGGCTCCAGCCCGCTGCTCTCCGACATCGACACCAGCATCTTCGAGGACATCGTCAGCTCCACCCTGGACTGCCAGAACCTGATAGGAGCCCAGGAGCAGAGCGAGGCTACCTCCGACTACGGCTCCGCCGGCGGCGAGATGTCCACGTCCTCCTCCAGCGACTCCGGTGAGTTTGATGCCCGGCCGGACTTTGGAGCTCCGCTGTCGGTGATTAGTTTGTTGTTGTCGCTCAGATAATCGGGTCAGACTTTAATCTGCGCTATCAGCGGGAGCGGCCCCCCGCGGCGGAGGGCCTCATTGATGCTTCATTAATGTTTAGTCACCCGTTCTTTGCCCCGCCCACTCACCTGTAATCTGCACTTTATGGCGGCTGTTCCCTGAACAGAGCGGCTGCTGATTGAAGTGAATGATTTAAGTTAAAGTTAAAGCAAACTGATGGATGTTTTAGTGCAAAACCAGAATGAATGCATGCATTTAACAACCTTTGTGTCTCATAAAGTGATTAAGTTCAGTTTTTTTTAACCGTTTTCTTCGTTTTTTTTTTTGCTCCACAGAAGAGGAGATAGACGTGGTGTCGGTGGGCTCCTCCAGCCCGTCTCCGCTGCCCTCGCCTGCCAAGCCGTCCGTCCGCAGGCTGAACCAGGAGGAGGAGCAGCGGGCCATCCAGCTGCAGCACAACTACGCCGCTCCCTGCCCCGCCTCGCCGCCTCCCTCATCAGCACCCTCACACAAGCGCTCCAGAGCCAGCGACGGTTCGTCTCGGTTCCACCACGTCACCCGCAGCTTCACCTCCTCCTCATCATCATCCTCGTCTTCCTCCTCCTCGCATCGTTACCACCACTCCTCCCGGAACTCGACGGAGACGGAGGACGAGGAGGAGCGGCGGCGGACTCACAACGTGATGGAGCGGCAGCGGCGCAACGAGCTGAAGAACTGCTTCGTGCGGCTGCGGGACAACGTGCCGGAGCTGTCGCACAACGACAAGGCGTCCAAGGTGGTGATCCTGAAGAAGGCCAGGGACTGCATCTACGGCCTGGAGAGCGACGCCCACCGGCTGCGCTCCAGGAAGGACAAGCTGCGGGCCAAGCAGGAGGCGCTGAAGGCCCGGCTGGAGCAGCTCCGCAGATAATGCACGCTCCGGGTGGGGGCAGGCGGCGGCGGCGGCGTGCACACCGGCGCCCCCACCAGGCCGCGCCGCGCACACAAACCTCAACATTTCAAAGACTCTGTGGTAGAGAGACTCGCACCGTCGACCAGAGACGCTCGGCGCCTCAGAACCAGTCCATTTTATGCCGTGACGGCTGGTTGGAGGCTGTTAGGTGGTTGGTGTTCCTGGTTTTTTTTTCTTCCCATTCCCGCCCTGGTCCCTCGGAACGCCGCGGCGGCTCGCCCGGTTCTCCCGATGAAACTTGAGTCTTTCAGGACGTCTTACAGCCATACGTTGGTCAGCGGTCGCTCCGGTTCTGGACAGGAACTGAACTCAGCCAATCAGACCAGGCGGTCCCGTTACTCATGGAGTCGACTAGATCCTGATGGTTCTGATGAGCCGTTAACGTTTCTCATTAACTAGGTTTGACGTTCGGCAGCAGAACCGACCCCCGTTTTGATGAGACGAGGGTCCGATCCGTTGGTAAAGGACGGAACGTCAGGATGTTTCTGTCTTAACGAGTTCTTCACCTCGTCAGGTTTGAGAGGAGATCCGGTTTCTCTTAGAGATGTAAAACTAGTTTCTGTCACTCTGATGCCGTTCGGGTCTCAGATCCTCCAGGAATGTTCAGCAGGAGCTCAGTTTCCTGTTTTTTTTCTGTTTATTTTTATTTTTTTATCCCGAATGCGACGATGCAGCGAGGTGTTAACGAGAAGGCAGGGATTTTATTTTGTTCCTCTACATTAAAGTTCACAAACCTACCTCCACCTGGCTGCAGTTGGGTCTATTTTTTTTTTTTTTTTTTTTTTGTACATATTTGTAAATTTATATTGTGTAAATTATTTTGGTAGTTTGTTTGGTTTGAATTTTTTTGAAATGAAGCACCTTTTTGTTTTTTTTTAAATATGAAAATAAAATCAAACATTAGATCTGTCTCTGTCTTTTTTGTTATTTGAGTTGTTTTTTAAAGTCTGAACATTGGGTAAAGTGTCTTAATAAGGATAATTTATCCAGAAACTAGTGGGGGAGGGTCATAAGTAAGTTATCTCTGCAGAAGCAGATGCCAAAGACTCCTTGGTGACTGTTTCTGCTTCTCAACTCCTTTGGTTACCTGATCATCTGCCAGACATCACCTGTATGCTCACCTGGAGCGTGCAGGTGTGTTAAAGCAACACCACAGACAGCTTCTTCAGCCCTGGTCCCCAGGAGACGCTGTCCTCCATGTTTTAGTAGTCTCTGCTCCAACACACCTGAAATAACTATTGCATGGCCCTACAGCAGCCATGGATTTAATTCAGGTGTGTGGTGGCAGGTGGACACTAAAACCTGCAGGACAGCGGCTCCTGGGGACCAGGGTTGAAGATTCCTGGTTTAAAGGACTTAACGGCCAGTCATTTAAGGTGTTAGCGGTTTGACGGTTTGAAAAGTTGAAGGCCAAATCTGGTAGAAAGGAACTGGACCACCAGTAACTCGCTCCACCAGGTGACCAGTTTTGCTACAGACTGAAGATGCTGATCATGAAATGAAGCCCCTTTAAACTTAATCAAAAATCTACGCTGTCTGGAGCCTCTTCCCCAGACACACAGCTGCCTTTGAGCTCAGCCAGCCATCCCTAAACAGTCAGGAACTTTTAAAAGCTAATTTCTCTCTCCTTTTTTTTTGTAGTGTTTGAGTCTGGTTTATCCTTTCAGGTATCGCTGGTTGCATGAACCAAACATCATCACTACATCTCTACCATGAACCAATTAGGACACTTCTGTAATCCTCATTATAGTTATATTGTTAGAATAAAATTTATTTGAAGGTGCCTTTCTTGGCACTCTGGGACACCACAAATCACAAAATGGATAAAATCAATTAAAGACGGAATAGGCAGTCAACATGTTTTAAGTTGGGATGGCAGTTTCCATCAATGATGCTGGACCAGTTGAAGTTTATGGAGAGATTTGAGTATCGGGGGGGGGGGGGGGGTTACATAGGTGGAAGTATGCAGAGCATGTGATGTTGACCTGAGATTGACAGGATAGCGTTGTCAAGAATGAGACAACCAACCAGACTCTAGATTTGGTACCAATCAGGAGAACCTCAGTTTAATTTTAGAAAGTAGGAAGTCATCGGCATAACAGTGGAACTGAATGTTTAGTTTATTTTTCATTCAAAAATAACTTTAAAATTCATACACACAACTCTGGCAAATCAATGCATCTTGAATGAAAAGGAGCAGAGAGAAGAGAAATCGTATATCTGCCCCTTATAATAGTGCATCAGTTCTGTTAAACTTTTTTTTACAGTATTTACAGCCATCTTGTCTCAGTTATCCATATTTGCTGTAATTACATTTTACAGTATTTGAAAATATTATATAGCATCATTCAAACAACTCAAAGTGCTTTACACAGAAACAGAAGAAAACATGTTGAACACAAAAAGCTTTCTGCTTCAAAAAGCACTGTATAGAAAAAAAACAAATGCTAAATTTTATTATTTTTGATTATCAACTTGGTCACAAACCACTGAATTATTCCATAATTTCATACTTAAATAAAATAACTTTTTTAAATACTTTAAGTGACCTTGTTTAATGTCTTTGTTGAGCTTATTTCATAATTGTACACCTTTCACTGTAATGATGAAGAGGAGGGGCCCCAGGACAGAGCCCTGAGGGACCCCTGAGATGACGGGGGAGGCTGTGGACTGGAGATGGATGTAAACCAGTATAATGGAGTGAGTAATGCCAATAGAAGGAAGATTGATGAGGATGGAGTGACAGATGGTATCAAAGGCTGGACTCAGATCGAGGAGGATGAGGATGGTGAAGAGGCCAGAATCAGCTGCCATGAAGAGGTAATGTGTGATTTTGTTGAGTGCTAGCTATGTAGTGGGCAGAAACCAGACTGGACCTGTTCATACGGGTCATTATGGGATAGGAGAGAGTGAAGATGGGAGGCAACGGTTCTTAGGACATTATTCGAGGGATCAGAACCAGTTTTCTTTTTTTGTAATAGAAGTAATGGCTGCTGCTTTGAAAGATAGGGACAGTTCCAATGTTGAGAGGCGACCAGATAGAGGACACAAATTGGACCGATTGGCAGGTGGATGGCTTAGATTTCCAGACATCTGTGATTTCTGAGAGTGATGAGCTGAAAGGAGGAGAATGAGAGTGGATGGGAGACGCTGAGTGCTTAGGCCAAGGTGCTGGTGAATATTTTTGATCTAGTTTTTTTTTTTCTTTTGTTAAAAAGGGCATAGTTGAGTTGCAGAAGGAGGTTTATGAAACAGAAAACTGGAAGTTAGATTGTTGCAGCGTTTCAGAAAGGATATCTCTCCAGAACACCTGAGCCAGGAGATTAAATGGGTCGTTACCGGGCTTAGGCAGAACTCAATGGCTGAAAGGTGACGAGGGAGTCCAAACATTGGATACATATTTAAAAGCTGCAGGATGGCAGCTCTCTCTCCAGGACTGCTTTATTATCATTCATAAACAGGAAAACTCACCTGCGGTCTGTTTGGTCGGCCTCTACCTCCGCCCGTTCATAAAACAAGACTAATCTGTGGACACTGACACACCTGGCATCTAGTATCCACTCACTCACCTTGACCTACATACCTGTGAGCGAACTCTTAAAGCTGCAGTACCGTTCATTAAGACAGAGGACTGAAGACACGCCTGATTTAGAGCCAGACTTTAATGTAATCCTTATCCTGGCGTCGAACTCCAGGTCCAGAGTCCGGCAGCTCCAGGTCCAGAGTCCGGCAACTATTAGACCTGTCACTGGTCCAACACACCTGGATCAAATCACTGAACAGGTGAGATAAAACTTTAAGCTTTTTATCCCAGGCATCCCTCGTTCTTTGGTTTTTCAGCTTTTTATTCCAACTGAAATCTAGATGGCAGCCAGATTTACCATAAATTTACTTTGGTGCAGGTCAGGGCCTACTTTTCAATAATTTTCATGCAGTAGTTCCATTCTCTGCATTAGAATCTGTCAAAAAATCTCTTTGAAATGAAGAAGTCTGTTTTTTCCCCGAGAATGATTCATTTAAACATTTAAACAAAACAAATGTTTTGGACTTTGATCCGAAATAAGACTCAATATAATAATCACAGGTCATATTTTTTTATTAATATCATAAAGGTTATTTTACACGGTTTTATTTAAATAAACACAATTATACTAGTGTTTATTTTACAATAGTACTTATATTGAGAAGATAGAGTTTCTTATGCTGAAATGAATGTTCAAAATATTATTTGAGCTGATTTAGCTGATTTTTAGCTGATTTTTTGTTTTTTTACTCTTTCTGAAGGTTAAAGAAAGATTTACAGTCTCTAAGGCTCCTTACATAGAAAGTAATCCTGGGTCAATGTCAGGGTCTGTTTCTCTCTCTCTGCTGAGTTCTCCTACTGCTCTCCAATCTGCATTATTTGTTGTTATTTCAGCTTTTAACTTTTTGTTCTCTGTCCTTTTTCTCTTTATAGAAGGTACACCTGGTCTGGTGTTCTGTTAGCTGTGACATCATCAGGGGAGGCAGATCATCCTCTATTACCATCTACCATAGAAAGTACTCCTGGGTCAATGTGAGCTTCTGTGCTTTCTGTGTCTCTGCTCTGTCTTCTCTAAGCCCCAGTGGGTGGAGGCAGATGAGCGTTCACACTGAGCCTGGTTCTGGTTCTGCTGGAGGTTCTCCTCCCTGTTAAAGGGGAGTTTTCCTCTCCACTGTCGCTTCATGCATGCTCAGTATGAGGGATTGCTGCAAAGCCATCAACAATGCAGACGACTGTCCACTGTGGCTCTACGCTCTTTCAGGAGGAGTGAATGCTGCTTGGAGAGACTTGATGCAACCTGCTGGGTTTCCTTAGAGAGGAAACTTTCTCACCAACCTGGAGGATCTGATGGAAGCTGACTTTGGAAAGAACCTTGAGATGATGTGTTTCATGAATTGGTGCTATATAAATAAAATGGAATTTAATTGAAATTGAAGGGTTTTTGGGCAGAAACAAGGAATTTGACCTCGTATTTCGACCCTTGCTCTGCGTAAAACATGCAGGCAAAGCAGAGCAGCAGCAACAATCTATGACAGAAAAGCTTTTTACAGGGATCAGGGCAGCAGGAACAGGATACGTACATATCTGTAAGTATGTCTAGATGTTCTCTTTCCGCTCTTTGAGCAGAGTAGCTGGCTACCCTGGCTGTGGGGCGTTCGTCAGAGACGGCCTGGTTTGGATCAATCCGGAAGCAAATTGGATACGGAAAAAAACAAAGAAAACTGCTGAGCAGGTCAAGCTGTGGATAAAAAAAAAACGTTTTCAGGAAGTGAATACAAATTAGACGGAGCAGCAAAAACATTTATCACCACTAAGATCGTTAATTACATCCTAATGAGTTCCTCTTAAAAGCTTTACTTTTTTCTTTTTCTGGACGATTACTACTTCTGGTCTTGGATGCCACCCAGCTGGAAGGATTTTTCCACTAATATCTTTTTACTTTTGGACATACGGTGGCCATCAGCAACCAGGAGCAGCTAATTAACGTCTCTAAAAGCACCACAGGGAACTGAACTCTCCCCTTTCCCTTTTTCACTCTGCAGTCCCAGACTTCCAGGACAAGACGACTCGTGTCATCTGCAGAAGAACTCAGAAGGTCCCAAAGGGGGGTAGATGATTTGATGCTTTTTGTATTTCTTTATTTGTGAAACAGGTAGGTATAACTTTACAAGATGCTCAACATTCCTCATTTTAACACGGGAGAAATTCTGCACTTTTTTATAAAAATACTACTTTATTCTCATAATTTTACTAGTTTATGTTGAAAAAATTCTGCCTTTATTTTTATAATCCCCAACACCCCAAAAAGAAATAAAAATCCCACCCGCCAAACGGGCCGTGGCGCTGTTATTAAGGGGGTCGCAGGCTGAAACGTTTTGGATCTGGACCACAGCCTGAGCTGGAGATGCTGCTGTGAAGCTCCTTCAGTTTGTCAGGCGACACGTTGCAGATCTTCTCCACGCCTGTTTTGGAGAGTTTGATCTCTTCTGCCATCAGCAGCTGGTGTAGCAGAATCAGAACCAGCAGCTTCCTCTAGAACAGGGGTGTCCAAAGTGCGGCCCGGGGGCCATTTGCGGCCCCTGGGCTGATTTTCTGCGGCCCCCCAACTGCATTTTCTCAAACGATTTGGTTCCACCAGCACCGGTTTTTAATTAGATAAAAGTTATTACAGACAAGTTAAAAGTTTCTTTCAATTAATAATACTAGGAACGACACAAAGCATTTATCTTTTAATAACTACACTTTTTATATTCTCTTTAATTTCATAGTAAATGGGACAACAACTGTCCAATGGCTTAAATGCAGACTTTGGTGCACAAACTCTGCTTTTATTTGTTTATTAAAATTGGTTTTCAGAGAAATACCAACACAAATGTTGTTCTTATTACTGAGAATAGACAAATAAATAAATAAATAAAAAGTCAATCAACTTCCAAGAGAGTTTAAAACCTGGATGATCAAATTTCAACTTGGCAAAACTATTTTAAGTTTTGGATCTATTCGCATATTTCTTTCCAACATAAAATCTAACTAATTTAATTAAAATACTTCATGCACATATTTTGTGGAGCAGGTTAAAAAAAAATCACAATAAACTTTTTGGTCATTTTAGTTTTTCTAATATACAGCATCTATATTTTGTGGCCCTCGCGTACTTCTGACTTTACTATTTTGGCCCACGTGACGGAAAGTTTGGACACCCCTGCTCTAGAACCTCTGGAGGTGATTGTAAAGAAGTTTTTTTCATAAAACATAATAAGTTACAGACAGTCCTGAGCATCCTCTTCATCAGAATGCCATGAACAGTGTCTTCAGTCCAGAACCGCTGTGAGACAGACCTCTACAGGAGATCCTCCCCGCCTGCAGCCTTCAGCGTCTACAGCTCTGAAGAAACCTTCATGATATGAGTTACAACAACATTTCATCTCCATTTGGGATGAATAACGTATTTTTTAAATAAACCGAAGTGAATTTTGGGACAATTGACGGACTGATTCTTAGACTCAGCCAGTCATGTGATGTCCCACCACCGGTTTAGACTCATGGCTGCCAGGCGTTGCATTCAAGGCTTCAAACAAAGAAATAAAAAGACGTCTTACATTTCAGATTTTATCACATTTGACGGCGGATTGGTTAAAAAACTTAAACTTTAACGTTTATCCACAGACATTCAGACAACATTGGAGATTTGTGGACATCTTCCCGGCAGTTCGTAGAAGCAGTTAGACGTGTGTGAAGGATTAAATCTGGGTGTTTGTGGTCACTAAAACCGATGACTAAGTTACTGACTGTTTTCCTGAAACTCAGACTGCGGATCGACTTTCCTTTCTTTCCTTCTGGCGGAGGACAGCTGGCGCTCTCCACAAAAGAAGAAGCCACAGACATTTTTTCCAGGAGCTCAGGGTTAAATATCTGATATTGTTACCCTATGGGTGGGGTGCTCTGCAGCATGCCAACTTAAATAAGTGTGTGTCAGTGTGGGCGTTTTACAGTAGCTGACTGTGTTTGCCTCTTGTGTGGCTCAGCGACCCAGATATTCTGACTCACTCATTCTGATCCACCACATCACACGGGACACGAGAAAGAAGGAGCAGAGCAATGGAAAACCGAGTGGTAAACAAAGGAAAACAGAGGAGAATGTGCAGAATGGAGAGAAAATGAGAGGAACCGAAGAGCGAACTGAAAATGGGGGCTGAGACGTGTCCTTTCTTTGTTTTTTCCAAAGTGGGGGAAATAATGAGAGACTTCAAAGGAACGTTAAAACACAGTTAAATCCAAACCACGTTCTGACTACAGGCCCCCGGCCACCATAAAACACACAAATACGTCATGGCTGTGCATTTAGACCCGGCTCTGTTTTAATGCCTGATCTAATTTAGCTGAAAGCCGGGAGCTTGGACTCCCGACAGCAGCCAGAACCGTCACAGAACGCCAGGGCCCGGTTCTTCTGCCTCGAACTCTAGAATCATGGGTTTTTGTTTTGGATTTACCATCATCTCAGTTTTGCACCGGATCGTATGGATGCAGAGCTTCATCCATACAGACGTCCCTGTCTGCCGGACTCAGAACTGAACAGATTACGTCTGAACAGCTTTAAGAGCCTCTGTCATGCAGCAGTATGGTCGTCATCACTGGCTAACTGTAAATTAATTGTTGCTCATTTGTTGTATTTTTACAGTTTTTTTTTTTGTGCCTCTAACTAAAACTAGGCATTAAAGGTAGAGTCAACAATTCCTTCCAGAAGTTTACCCAAGTCTTGTTGAATAACTGAGCATGATCCAGACCGTCTTACCTGCTCTTCCACTCTTCTGTAAATCCACTCTGGTCTCATTTCTTTTTTACTGAGGCCTTCCTTTTCTTCTCTTACACATGAAGGAGGTTTGCTTCTTGTGAATCTCAGCAATGTTCAAAGTCTACGATGAGAGCAGCACAGCTACAATGAACGGCTAACACCGAAGCTAACTGCTAAGCTAACCGCTAAACCAGGGGTCACCTACCATTCTGAAACTGAGAGCTACTTTATTGGTGTTGTCTCATATGAAGGGCTACAGTACTGAACTAGAAGAGTCAGAGTTCATCTTAACTTTATGTAAAATAAACACAATTTGATGCTTTGTTATAAGTATTGTTATTTTTTAAATCTATATAAATGTCTGCGTGAATAAACAGGAAGAGTTTTAGATGCAACTCACTAGTGGATTGGGCTTTTTTGTAGAACAGGCTCCAAATGTGGTCCTCGGGGGGCAACTTAGTGCCCGCGGGAACCGTGTTGGTGATCACTGCACTAAGCTAACCGCTAAGCTAACCGCTAAGCTAACCGGATACATAAACACTAAAAGTGCACAGCCAGCAAGCGGAAACTAATAAGGAACGAGCACGCACACTGGTGTAACAAGACTGTGTCAGAATGATTGTGGGAAAACCAGTAGATACGGTGATACCCCCAGAACAAGAGGGGACGGGGGGGGGGGGGGGGGAGAGAGCAGGAACAAAACTCTTACCAATCTCTACTATTGAGACCAAATGGCAGGGATTGGTAGTTTAAACAGACCTGCAGCTCCCACAGAGAATGATTTTTTTCAACCTCCTTTTCCTGAACACTCAACGTATTGACTACTGTCAGGACAGAAAGGCAAATTTATCCAGTATAACAAAAAGAGTTTCTGAACAGGATTACCAGCTATAGCTTTAAGCTCCAATCTACGGCCTCAGACAGTGATCAAGGATGTTGGTTTAAAAGTAACGGCGCTTTGTGTTTTCCTCTGTGGGCCTCAGCTGAGGATCTGAACAATCGTCATGTGATCGTTTGTGTTAGAACGGCACCTCTCTTCCTGCGTAGAACCGTGCAGCTGTTCCCATTCATCACCGTCATCATCTGTGTAATCTAAGCGTATCCAGGATCATGACTCAACAGCCGGTAAGTCGGTGGTCTCTCCAGCTCCCTGTGAGCAGCTCCACATTCCCCTCATCTGTAACCCATTACCCAGATCCCCCCCCACCCCCCCCCCACTCCCCTCGCTCCGCCAGGAGCTTCCCCCGAGGCTGACAGCCAGTGACAAGGATGCATTTCCTGTCGGCACGTCACGGCCTACAGGAGTCACACAGAAAATACTGAGGCTATTATATCAGCGCTCAGTCACGAGTGCTGATCCAGAGCCAGGCGGGTCGGCAGGCAGCAGAACCGCCGGCGGGAATGCCAGGAAAGTGTGAGCGAGGATCCGTCTGCCTGTGCCACTTTCTGTCTTTGACTGTGCGGGTTGGGAGTCTTGTTCAACTGGTTTCATGCTGTTGTAAAGGAATAAAATGCGCTTAAATCTAAGTAGAAAAATAGCTGAAATGTGTGACGTGGCTTTAAATATCAAACATGGCAGCCAACACACAGGAAGGCCCACCCGGCTGAGACGCGATGTCCCGTATGTCCCTGTTGGATGCTAAACCGTTAACATGAACAGTAAAAAGAAGACGTGCTAATTGGGCATTTTTCTGGGTATGAAATGACATTAACTGAACAAATTTTAACTGAAATGAACTGAAATGAAGCATAACTCTTTCTTTTAGTGAATACCTAACGGCGCTGATGGAGTCGTTTGGGTGATGGACGACTCGTCCCTGCAGGCCGCTCTGTCTCTCTGCAGACATCTCGGTCTTAAAACAGGTCACATGACCGCAGAAAGCCTTTGTTATTTATACAGTGAGCTGAATACAGTGTCCACCACATTAAATGAGGCGTGAATGGTAAATGGACCGTATTCATGCCGTATTTATCACACTGACCACTGGAGCCACATTCACACCGTTACCTGCATCAACCTGTGGCAGGAGAAAGCTGGAACGGAACCCACAACTTTATAATAAATTCATCCTCCTGAACTCCTCCACCCAGACGAACAGAGAGCTTTCACCTGATCTTCCACAAGATATTTGACCTCCTCTAACAGTCTCTCCATTTTGGACCCTGCCGAGCATGGGTGGTTCTAGACGGGGGCCAACAGGGGCCAGTGCCCCTGTAGAACTGGACCTGGCCTCTGTATTGAAGACATAATACTAAATAAATTTCTCATGATGACATGTGCTGACACAGGAACTGTATACCTTTTATCTTTACAGTTTTACTTTAACAATGATCTCCAGAATTAAGGTGTTACACGTTTAGCCTCAGCTGTATTGAGATAGGATCACGTTTTTTATCTGCTAGATTAAGGTTCTGCAACCTGCAGTTCCAGAGTGGCTCACTTAATATATTGAACAATAAAATATCGCTCAGTTTCTTTTATTTTGTTTAATTCCCTTGTTATGTGAACCCATAACAAAACCTTAGCCCCACCCTGGCCCCCCTGGTAAATTTGGTCTAGAACCGCCGCTGAGCCCGCTGAGCCCATTTCATCATTGAGTTCAATGTTTTAAAACTAATTAAGGTTTATTTATGTTTTCTGGATTCTATATTTAAAATATATATTTTTTTAAAGAATAAAATTGTCTTATTGGCTGTCTAATGAAAAATGGCTCACATGACTGCCAAAGCTGTTTCTGATTGGTTGATCAGCACCTGCGGATGCCTCCCGTCTTGAAAGGGAGACACGATGAAAACAACCAGAACCAGCAGGAAGTTCTGGCTAAACGGATCGAGAAGAAGCTGAATCAACTTGTTGAGATACAGTTATGATATTATCAGGTTTGCTACTTTCTTAAAGTTTTTGCGAGTAGTACTTGCAAAGTATTTCTGCATGTTTTCTGCTCCACAGCGGCTGTGGCTCAAAGTAATAGCCGCCCCACGATTAGAAGGTTGTGAGCACAAGTTGACGTGTCCTTGAGCAAGGTGTATGAAGGTGTGAACATTGGGGGGGCCGCCGGGTGAAGGGGGCTGTAGAGTAAATCTTCTTTGAGGGGACTGGAAAAGTACTTTACGAGTTCAGCTGAGTCCATTAATCATCTGAGAGGCAACGACTCCGGCAACACCGAGGAACCAACGTCTATAAGACGTTTCAGCTCGTGGCCCTCAGGACCCTGCAGAAGATTAACAGCCAAATAAATAAATAAAATACAGGACTGACCAGCAAGTTTAAGACAATGATAACTGGATTGATTATTTATGATAATATAATAATAATGATAATAATAAACATTATTTAAAAAAGGGACCGTGTACAGCTCAAACATCAATGTCATCAATTGATGCGTGATACCAGATTATGGCATAAAATAACTTTAGATACATATGCAGGTTAGTAAATGTATGTATATATATATATATATATATATATATATATATATATATATATATATATATATGTGTATATATATACCCAATTGTGTGTAATTAGTGGTGATTCCCATCACTAGTCGCTGGATTCAGAGTTTTTTCAGCGGATTTCATCATAAATCCAAAGATGTTACCAAACACAGTTCTGATTCTGGTCTTTCAAAACCAAACAGATGGTGCCTTTTCCACAGATTTTTAAAGAAAAGGTCCCAAAAAGAAGAAGAAACAAGTCAGATACTAACATTACTGATTGTGATATATAATTAAGGTGTGTTATCATTTTTGTCACATATTCTTCCTGGATGCAAATATTATAAATGTTTGAATTCATTTGGCTCAATCCATATTGAGCTGAATTCATGCAAAAATTAAATCGGGTCACATTACGATGAAAGAACAAGCTACAGACCAAATAAATCAGAATAAATAAATAAATAAACAATTCAATGAAGATGGATTAATTAGGTAGTTTTCTTTACCATTCAGTGCAGACATTGTAATTAATAGCTGTAAATATATCTGCCCAGCACTGAACACTGTTTTAGGATAAATCGTCGACTCGTTAATTTAAATTAAAACAGGGTTTGGAGGAATCAGCTCCTTACTAGTCCAGCTTTTTTAGGAACAAACAACCCTTTAGCTCAGGGAATCATGTTTTATTTAGAGTTGTTCATCTTTTAGACTTGTTGCATTACAGATTTAAACAACTTTAAAGTCGGTACTAAATTCCTAAGCAGCTCTTACTGGCCATGCTGAACCAGCGATCATTTTCTTTTTAAACGTTTATAAATGAATGAAAGACGAGAAGCCAGACAGATGTCCTTCAAGGCCTCTCATTCCTGAGCGCTGCTGCTCCAGAGCTCCAGGATGAGACTAAGAGGCAACATCTGGAGCCACGCTGAAACCCCCACCCACATTTTAATCTCATGCAGAGAGGGGGGTGGGGGTGGGGTGAGGGGGCCCAAAGCCCTCTGGGGCCAACCAGAGGTGTGACAGTGGTGGTGGTTGTTTGGCTGGAGTGGGGGTGGGCTGCAGGGCGATCCCTGCCAGACTGACAGTAGAAGACATTCAGCTCATTAATAAGGTCTTTGTTGTACTTCACCGGTGGTGGGGGGGGGGGGTCTCCTGTAGTTTTTGATGTCTTGCAGGTCGCTGACAGAGCCACTTCAGGCCCATTTGGTGTTTCGGTCATGCTTCAGTCGCAAAGCTATGTAAATCCATCTTTAGATGCATCTTTTTTACAGAGTGCTGCATTTGGCAAAAAGTGAAAAAGCATTTTAGCTCCTAAGAGGAAACCTGTCAGCTGAAAACTTTGCATGCAGCAGATCAGAGATTTTTAATTCTAGTCCTCGAGGTTCGGTGTCCTGCAACCTTAAAGCTATAGTTGGTAATCCTGTTCAGAAACACTTTTTTTTTATGCTGGGTAAAATTATCCTTCCATCCTGAAGGTAGTCAATACGTCATATATTCACAAAAACAAGGCTTAATAAATAATTTTCTGAAGGAGCTGCAGGCCTGTAAAAGCTATAACCAATCTCTGCCGTTCAGTCTGAAGCGCGTGGATTTGTCAAAGTTTTATTCCTGCCCTCATCCATAGACGTTATATACTCACCCCCCTCTGTCCCTCGTTTTATGGAGGTATCTCCTTTTCTATTGGTCGTCCCACATGTCAATCATTCTGATGTGTTCACAATGATTGGCATTCTAACGCCAGTGTGTGTGCTCGTTCCTTCATAGTTTCTGCTTGCTGGCTGCGCACCTCTTGTGTTTATGTATCTGGTTAGCTTAGCGGTTAGCTTAGCGGTTAGCCGCTCATTGTAGCTCCGCTGCTCTCATCGTAGACTTTGAACATGGCTGAGAGTCGCATGAAGCGAACCGTGTTCATGTTAGTGAGAAGAGGAAGGCCTCAGTAGACAGAAATAAAACCAGAGTGGATTTGGGAGATTTTTTTTACATGGTCCCCCTGAGGAACAGAATAGCTGTTCTTTATCCTGAAATTTAGTCCAATTTACTGTGATTTTTCAAGCTGTATGCAAACGAAATTTCTTCTGCACGCACTTTGTGCATACAAAATGACAAATAAAGTTGTCTAAGTCTAATAAGAAAGCCTGGATTATGCACAGTAATTCAAAAGGGACTTGGGGAAACTTCCGGAAAAATCACAGACTCCAGCTTTAAAATGTGTCCCTGGTCCAACACACCTGAATTAAATGGCTAAATAACCTCCTCCAACTTCAGTTAAGTTCTCCAGAGTCCTGCTAAAGACCTGATTATTTGACTCAGGAGTGTTGAAGCAGAGGCACATTAAAGTTGCAGAACACCGGATCTCGAGGACTGGAAAAGAAGATCCCTGCAGTAGATGATGCTCTGCAGGACGCTGCGTCGCTCCATCTCTGTGTCAAATCTGCTGGATAACAACATAATAACAATATTCCTAAGAATCAGAATGAGCTTTATTACCAAGTAGTGTTTAATACATACAAGGAATCTGTTTTGATAATAAGGTGCTACACACAGACAAACATACAGTTGGCAGACGGTAAAGATAAAACATGTAGAGATATAATACGATAACAAAATGTAAAAAACAAAACTAGTTGTATAAGAACAATAGAATAATCTATAAGAATAACACAACTATTTTTAGAAGAACAACATGGCAGAGATATACATGTTTATCTAGGAGACTTTTCCACCTGTAACACATTATCAGCTGGTTCTGCTGTTCTTTTTATATCTCTCTGCAGGTGTAGAAGCAGACTCAGAGGATGTTATCTCTCTTTTCCTCTACTCTATTTTTGTCAGCTTTTCTCCCCTTTAGCATTGTGCCTCATCTTTTTCTCTTCCTTTCTGTCTCTTTTATCTTTCTATTTCTGTCTCCATTGAACTTGAAATAATCCCAAAATAAATTCACATAAGGTTTTTTGCATATATAAATCAAGTGGAGCGCTATGGTGAAAGCCGTGAGGCTCCACTTGTGAAAGTAAAATCTGTTGGGCGCTCTTTGGCATTAAGACAGCAATCAGTGATTCCAAAAAAGGTAAAAAACAAAACAACTGGATTTTTTTTTTTTTCCAAAGTTGGAAGATGTTTCACTTCCTATCCCGGAAGCTTTCTCAATTCAAAAAGTCTGGAGTAATGTGGAGTTGCAAGTTTTACACTACTGCCCAACAAAGGCCTTGTAATGGCTTAGATATCATGCAAATTGAACCAAATTGAAACAGCAATCAGTGCTTTGGGTGGTCAGCATGACTGCAAAAGCGCTTTATAAGTTCATTCTATTTACCATTTACCAATCCTTGATGCTACACAGGACAAGTAAAAAAGGAGACTTTTCCACAAAAAAGGAAAAGCTGCTCACAGAAGTGAGAATTAGTGCAAGAATTAGTGGATTGCATCAACGTTTCCCTCAGAGTGTGTCTATTCGATTCTATGCAGACGATGCTGAGGTGTGGTGCCCAGCTTCCCTCAACTAGTAACTAGTTTTAGTTCTGATATCTAGTCCCTCAATCCTCTCCTGCACCTTGTAATCATTGTGATCTGCTGCACCTGTGACCCTCCTCCTACCGCACAATTAAGCTGATTCCATTCACCTGTTGTTCACCTGCCTTTGTATACGGGGCCACCAGAGCCTCACATTGCCAGATTATTGAAAGCTGCTTGTTTCCTTGCCTTGTTCATGACCAGGTTCTTGTTTCTCTGGATATCCTGACCTCGCCTTGTCCATGTCGGACATCTCATTGGCTTTCTGTTTCTTCTGGACAACAAACTGAACTGGTCATTGACCAAGAAACTTGTTGAGCATTCGGACATTTATTTAAATGATAAACCCTTTAAAAGGCAACACGGTGTCAGGCTGAGTATCGGGTTCAGCAGATTTGCATATTTCTGCTAACATGGCTGCCTTGGTCCGTCTTCTACCACCTATCTGGGTCGGGTTTGCAGGTTCTCCTACAGTCAGGCAGAAGTAATGAAACTGAGTTTAGCAACAGCAAAAACCCACAGAAACACTCTGGAGGACCTTCATGAAGCCTGAAGAACTGATGACGAACACCTCTGACGAAGGCAATTTTCCTTTTGAAGCTACTTTTTTCACCAGAACATGATGGTTTAAGAAAAAAAAAAACACATTTGGTACCAGTTAGTGAACAAGACAATTGGGTATACAGTGAAATATTTCTAATAATTTCATAAATGCAGTAAAAGAAATGTGAATATTTTCTGTTTTACTGACCTCTAAAGTCCTCAAAACAGCACAAGATGTTCTGTTAAACGGGTCACTGCACTCAAACAACTTTCTTTTTCCTGCCTGTTTTCAGACCTACAGTAACCTGAAATGTCCTTAAAAAATGATCAGTTATATCGGTTTTGTTGCAGCGTGAATTATTTGAGGGCGCTGACACAGAAAACGTTGTAGATCCCCCCCGATACGAGCCCGGCGGTAAGACGAGCCGTACAGACGGCGCTGTTTGAGGTCAGGCCGCTGCTGATTGAGCTGATTTCAGTTTCTTCACGGCGACGCAGAGGTGACTGAGTGCATGCAAATGAGGGCGATCAGGGGTAGGTCCCTGTCTCTGTGTCACCTTGAGTGGAAAAACAAATGCCGAATGTAGAGAGTCATAAAAAATCCCCTGTGACATCTGACTTAATGGCTCAGTGGTTCAAATGAAGAAGTGGCGTAAAGGAGAAGAAAAGAAAGACCTGGTTTCAAGGTTAGGTGCAGATTCAGGCTCAGATATGCGGTGCGACTTTTAGTCATGTGGACTTTTCTAAAGTCAAAAGGAAATTTAAGATCGACCCAAAGACTGAAACTAAGACTAACTCATTATTATCTCCACACATATAATCCAAACTGGAATCTAATTCTGCAAACATAAATGACTCAAGAGAAAGAGAGAAAAACAATCTTTACTCTTCTCTTCTGCTCCAAAGATGATGTTTTTTTTATGCACATCTGCAGGTTTCTCTGGAAAAAGAGGCGTGGGACTCTCACTGGGACTCCTGTAGAAATAACGGTGACAAATATTTGAGAGTTTCTGTGTTGCTAAACTGCAGCTCCAGGAAGATTTAGCGACTTCCTTTGTTCAAACCACCGTCTCAGATCACGCAGCTTATCTCTGTGGCTCCACAACTCAAACAAGCAGAGGAAAGAGAGAAGAGAGCCCCGGGCGTCAGAGTCTAACTTAAAGTCAGAGTTTATTACAGCTGATGACGGAGGCGTGATGAACATCTGAGAACGCTGTTTGTGTAAACAGGCACCGAGCAGGAATCTCTCTTTTAACTGGCCTTTAAACGGGGGAATTTCTCTTCACTCACCACATTCTGACTGATGTAATTAGGTGGGAGGGTTTTGTTGTGTCTACGCGTTCATAGAAGAGGTTTGTTGCTTAAACTGCCGGGAAATTGAGATTTCAGATCAATTATAGGGAAATTGTTTGGGTTTTTTTGAAGGGAAGAAAGGATTTGGAAATGATTTCCAAAAGAGCGAAGCAGCGAAATGTTCTCGGCTTTTTACTGAAGCAGGACTGCTTGTTGTGGACCAAACACAAAACTTAATTCCTCCTGTGTTTGTATCTGCATGTTGGAGGGGGGCATAGTCAGGTCCGTCACAGGAGAACCAATCCTGAGCGCAGTTTATAGACACCAATTACCCCAGCCGGGGTACCCGGGGAGAAACCCCTCACGCACAGGGAGAACATGCCAAAAGACTCAATAATGAGAGTTATCAACGTTGAGGATGAATACACCAGGAATAAGGAGAGCGTTGATCAAAGGTCAGAGCAGGAGGAGACAGAAATAGGCCCTGCCGCTATGACTGTAGCAGCGCTGACAGTCATACAGAGTCAGCGCAGTGAAACCTGCGTGTCGGTGTGATTCCACGCTCGCTCCTGAGAGCCAGCGGCCGGCTTTGGGTTTCAGGGGGAGTCCCTGCAGAGGTACAGGAGGTGTGGGTCCCAGGCACGAGCCGTCACGACCCCCCCCCCCCCAGGAGTACGGAGGAGACGCAGAGCTCCTCTTTCAGCGCTTCTGTGGTGAAACAATGTGTGGAAAAAAGGGGAGCTTCAAGTGGAAAGGTGTAGAACTGAGTCTGTAACTATAAAAGTTAGATGGCAGTGAAGATGTGAACAAGGAGGAAGATTAACTCCTCCTCTGGTTGTTTGGTTGTGAAATTAACGAGTTTTTCTGAAGCTTGTTTTAAAGACAAACGTTAAAGAAGCAGATCCAACATGTCCGCTGTTCACTCGCTCCGTCTGGCTCAGAGTCCAGCGGTGACCCCCAACTTTTGGGCTTTACTGCAGTTTATCAACAAGCTTTGGTTCATCCATCCATCCATCCATCCATCCATCCATCCATCCATCCATCCATTCATCCATCCATCCATTCATCCATCCATCCATCCATCCAACATCTCCATCCCACTCATATTTTCTCAGATATAATGTCAGCTGTACCTTTTTCTTAAATTCTGCAGCCAGCTGTTCACACTGACCCTCTGGCTGCTCGCCCTCAGCTCTCAGAGTCATGACAGCATCGGTAACTTCATCCCCTTCACCCTCATCATCCTCATCAGTGGTCACACAATCACACTGATTTTAGTTTAAAGTCCAGATTTTTACCTCATTCTTTTGCTCAAGATAAATGTGCAGCTTTGTAGTTTCAAACCCTTACTTTGTCCGTTCTGCCCTCTTTGTTGTACCGGTAAGTTCTCCATCTCCTACACAAGCTCTTCAACTACAGGATACCTGCTTGTTTTTCTTTGAAGTTGAGTGTTTTTATGAATTATAGATGTGATTTATCACAGCAAACTGTGAGCAGAATACAGACAATTACTTTAAATTGTTGATTGTCAAAATCTTATTCAGCCTTCCTCCACTGAAAAATACGGGTTTGGAGGAACTTTAGCTGCAAAGCTGTGAAGTGTCAAATAGGAGAAATAACCTGAAGCTCGTATGTTAGAGGAGAACGAGAAGTTTCCCTCAGGCAGCGGCGGATCGTAGCTTTGTTCTCTGTAGATTCCTGCTGACCTCACCAGGTGGAGACCTCCAGCTGGTGCTGGAGACGTTTCTTCAGCCCCGTGTGAAGCAGCTGGGTGGAACATTAACACCTCCACGTCTGCAGCCAGGCTCAGCTGATGTGACAGCGTGGGTTTCCACGTCTGGTTGTGGCTCCAGGTGGACGCTCAGATGGGGAGAAGGACAGGAAGACAGAAAGTGGAGGTAAGGTCCCTGGGCGGAGCGAGGGGGTTCATCTTCTGAGGGATGAATCCAAACATCCGCCTGAAATTCACCCATCGTTCACAGATTCAGCTTTTTAATGCAAACCTTCAGCTAAAAACCTCATTAGCCATGAAACCCTTTAAATTAACTTTCTGCAGACCTGCTGGCCCTTCTGATCCTGATTAACACGCCACCTAACGACCCGTTAACAAAACCCCCCCACCCCCCTCCCCAGAGAAAGAAGCTCCTCGTTCATTATGGTGAGAGTTCTGCATCAGCGCAGCCGGGATTCTTCCAGGCGCTCCGGGAAAACAAAGGAGGTGAAACTGTGGACCGCTGAGGAGTTACAAAGTGGGATTATCTGCCAGTCCTGGAGGCATTCTGCCCTGATTCCTGTCCACCCGGGCCTAAAAGTCCTCCTCCAACATCTGTCCGCTGCATGAAGACTTTAACTTAACGACAGGAGAATCTGCCAGAGGAACATCTGTAAGGATCAGAACCGGCGCCCGGCCTCAGGTTCTGGAGCTAAGGGTCTGACGCTGATGATCGCCGGCTGGGATGGAAGCAGTCGTGGATGGAGAACCTCTGATGTTTCGCCTCTGCTGGTGGCAGGAACTTTATGGCCATTTCACATCATTATTTGCTAACATTGCTAAACTTTTATAATCCTTTTAAATTCAAAAGTACACAATTGAATGTTTACTGCATTTTTGCACCATTATAATCACCATTATAATTTTGCAATGCCTACATTGAACTTTTCATATTATTGCCTTTTTTGCATCATTATCTTTGCACTATAAACATGGTGGAACATTCTTCTGCACACTTTTTATTTTAAAAAAAACTGTTTTTCTCCTGCACTGTTACATTCTTATCACTACTGCACTCTATATTATAATGTTATTATTGTTTCAGTTGCAATCTCATTACATTGTCGTAAGTTGTATGCAACGAAATAAAGTTTGTCTAAGTCTAAGGAATCTAATGTTTAATGCAGAATGGAGGAAGTTTAGATTATGACTGTCAGGGGAAGATGGAGCCATGGAGGGAATAACTGGGCTCTCTATCCGTCCATCAGCCGTTGTTCTTGTCTGCAGTGACGAGAGATGAAGCAGTTCTGCAGGTTCCACCAGGACGTAAAGCCTGTTTAGAGTAAAAAAAAAAACTTTTCTTCACAAACTGATCTTCAGTGAAACCAGAAACCTTTCTAGTTTGGTCCATTTCTCTCCCAGACAAATGTTGCGATCTGTAAACCTGAGTGTCTCCGACACAAATCAGTGCATCGATTTTGATGCAAATGGGAATCTGTGAATAATATTTTTTTTCTAGTATCAGTTAATTTGACAACTGTAATATATATGATCATAATCCAGTGAGTCTTTTTTCTCAGATTAAAAGTGTCTTTTGAGATGTTGCGTTTTCATTCGCAGTAAACTGAAAATCCTCATGATTAAGCGAAATAAAGGCTTTAAAACATCAGTCTGTATGTAATTAATGAATGTATGTTTCACTTAGTGACAGAGTTGCTGAAGTAAACGAGCATTTTTACATAAACTTCTGTCAAAACAAGCTAAACGTTCTGAACACCTCAACACAACCACAGGCTGAGGCACAAAGACCCCCAACCCAGAATAGTGAGAAACGGAAAGTTACAGAACCCCCCCCCCCCACCCAGCACTGGAAACCCAGCGGGGTGGGACTGGGGCGAGGGGGGGGGGGGCTTCATAGATCTTACTTTAGACTAATTTATTTTCTGCTTCAGCTTGCTTTGTTGTTTACGCCGTTTTCTTTTTTTTTTTCTGGAAAGTTCTCGGGTTTTCTGGATCTCTGCTGAAAAGCGTCTGTAGTTTGACTTTAAAACTGAGGGCAACATGGAAGAAACGATCTGAAAGAGAACAGGAAGACAACACTCAGATCTGACACCCCACATTTACACACAGATACCACCTCCACCTCGTTTATTGTCAGAGCCGAGATGCTGATGGGAAATCAAACAGAGAACTGAAAGTGGGCTTGTAATGTGTGTGTGTGTGTGTGTGTGTGTGTGTGTGTGTGTGTGTGTGTGTGTGTGTGTGTGTGTGCGTGAGCTCAGCCAGCATGCAGGACCAGAACGTGTTAAATTGCAGAAGTTGACTTACTAGCGCAGGTTCTGGCCTCAGCCTCCTCATTCATAAGTTCTCCCCTAAAACTACGGAGGTTTGACAACAACCCGGCCAACCCAGGCAGCCCACAGTCCTGCGGCGGCGGCGGCGGAGGCTTGCGGCCTTCCGGCGCCTGAGGTGAAGCCCAGCAGGAGAGCGGGAACTTCAAGGCGCCCTCCCATTGGGCCAGGTGTGAAACGGCCCCAATCAGCCAATGCTAAGAACAAAATAAATCACAAAAGGTTTTGGATCTGGGCCGAGACGTCTCAGACTGAGCTGGACGTGGGAGTCTGAGTGATGGCATTTAGTCCTGTAAAAAAAATTAGGACGCGTTCTTTACTAAGACCTTCAGACATAAGGACTTTTTACACTAGTGGCCTTTATTTGACAGGAAGCTGACAGGAAATGGTGCTGGGGGGGGAGGGGGGGGGGGTCCACTGGGCTAATACTGATGACTGATCCACCTCTGTACCACCAGTCGGCCCCCAACATGAGGATAATTCACATTGCTGTCAACAACAAAGTGAGATTAAAATAGTATAAACAATGAACAATTAAAGAAGAAACCATCAAATCTCTTTATAAAGTAATAAATTGGGTGATTTCTTTGTTGTTGTTTTGATTAGAGAGTGGATTTCTCTTTTCAGCTGGTTACTGAGATGTTTTGTCTCGCAGCCCAACGACTGACAGCCGCAGAAACGATGCCAGTAAATGAGATTTAGCCGGCAAAGCGCTAGGTTGGTGTCGGCGCCGTCCTTCAGATGTGCTGATGCCCGAATCACAAAGCTGAACGTTGCCGTTTGGAGTGAGATCTGTTCGGGCGGCGTGAGAGAGTGAAGAGGGGGGAGAAGTGGGACTCATGCCAGATGTGTGACGCTTGGCTCCCCTGCTTCTGGGTCGGCTGGTGAAACCAGACACTCACTTTCGTGTCTTAAGAAGCAGAAGAATGAAAACATGGAGAAAAAAAAATTCCCCTCAAATAATGATGGAGATTAAAAACGCAGAGGAAAATATAAAATATAATAGAGGGAAATACATCTCCAAATAAATACATTCTTCATTTAAAGGATAAAATCTGCCGTATTTGAAGATGTGAAAGCACGGTTGGAATGCCTCCTTTCCATCACCCTAATCTTTAGCTCTGTCCAGAGAGTCATCTCAACGCTCCAAACAATGAATATTACTTCCAGTCAGAAGAATCATGGCAGTGAAATGAAAAGATTATTTTAACCTGGATCTGCCGGGGGTGTGAATACTTTCAGGACCGGTGAAGCACATTTCTCCCCAACAGAAGCAGATTTTTTTCTGCCAGCTTTCTGCCAAGTGTTGCTCCTCTCCGTGGTTCCTCTGTGTCACGCTGCGCCAGCATCTGCTGCGTCCATCCGTCTCGCTGTCAGACTGAAGGAGCTCATTGTGTGTCGGTCCGATTCCTGACTCAACGCTCACACACACCTGTCGTCAGGCGGCACTTCACCCTGAACAGGAGCCGTCACCTGTCCCCTGCTGCTGGTCCACGGCTCAGGTTCTCCACCTCTGCTCCATCAGTCTGCCTTTATTAGACGGACGCAGTCGGTGAAACGACGTTTTAGATGGTTTAGAGTTTGGCTCAAAGTGGTTTACCTTTAATTATTCTGCAACGAGAAAACTCTGAGTTCACAAATCATGAAAATATTACAAGAAAAGTGAAAAAGCTGCTCATATAACATTTAGCTATAAAGAGATAAATATTTTTTTTTCAGAATGGATTTTCTTATAACATGTTTTGGTTTCTTTTGTTGTATGTAAAGTTATCGGACAGCATGGGATTAATTTCCACTGCTATGCTGATGACACTTAGTTATATTTATCCATAAATCCTGATGAATCCAATTAATTACTTAGACTCCCTAAGTCTAAGTAATTAATTGTCTTAATGACCATGTCTTAATGACATTAAAACCTGGATGACTTTAAATTTCCTGTTTTTAAATTCTGACAAGACAGAAGTTTCATCTTTGGACCAGAGTTGTTTCATGCATGCTCAGTATGAGGGATTGCTGCAAAGCCATCAACAATGCAACAATGTGTTGTGTGATATATAAATAACATTTAATTGAATTAAAGATTTAATGAAAACCATATCCTCTTCATCATTCTCGCCAATGTCAGTATCTGGAGCTTTTTAAGCATCTTGTTGATTACTGTACTGGTTCAGATCTCATCTGGCAGACTTGGACCACATTTTGCAATTATAATTCTGGGTGATTAAAGATTACACGTGGGGTCCTCCACTTCTTATTATTAACGGATGTTATTCAACATCAATATGACCTCCATAGTTCAGATCGTGATATTACAACATGACAACCTGTCAGCACCACAGTCCCTTAAAGTCACAAGACAGTTTATAATATCGATCAGTGGTTGTTTGTCCAAATGTTCTCCATCTTAATGCAGAAAAGACTAAAGTTGTCTAATTAACCAATTAACTAGGCTTCATGAAGCGAAACAGCAAATAATGTGCAAAAATAACAAACTAGAGTCGCTCAAGGACTCTGATCTCAGATTTAAGAACCAAAGAAAGCCTTACACCAATTCAGCCTTATAAAAAAGAAAACTTCACTGTAAGCACATTTGTCCTGTAATTTTATTTATGTTTATAGTCGCTGTTGGGAAAAAAAAAACTTGAATCTAACCATTTGTGCACGTTCGCTATTTGGGGGAAAATTACATCTATTGACCACCTTTTACATCTGACTTTGCTTTTATTCAGAAACATCCAATTGAAAGGAGTCTCTGGCCAAACAGTGTGAATTTGCATTTACAATAAAGCCGTTTCATAATTTTTACTAAAAAGTTGCATTATGGGAGATCTGAGGTCTCGGTCCAACAGTGACGGTACCACAGGTCTCTGCAGCTGCAGCTCATCCATCACTGCTACCAAAGTCCTGATCAACATCAGAATCGGTCCTGAAACCATTTTAATCTCGTATATCTGGTCTATAGCACATTAAATGATTTTGGGTTTTAATAGATTTCATGATTGCTGGTCAGATATGAATCATTTTACGTCTCGGGTCATCAGAAACCTCCTCCCTCTCTCTCTGGACCCAGAACCAGAACCAAACAAGGGGAGGCAGGATTTAGTCTCCGTTCTTTTGTGATTAAAGCAAAATGACTTCTCTTGAGAGGAAACGACTCTGATTAGAATCTGAATAATGAGTCTGGATGAATCCCTAATCTAGTGTGGACACATTATCTCGAGTCACTTCACTGTCAGGGCTTAGGGCCTCCTCAGGGGGTCCACGGTTCGGGGGATTTGGGGGTGAAAGGGTGAGGAAGGTGTTGAGGCGATGATGGGGGCGGGGTGGAGTCCCCTTCACAAAGGAGTCCTGTTCCTCCCCTCAGCAGAAACAGTCTATTCAGGGACAGAGCGTTGACCTCTGACCCCCCTCTACACCCCCCACAGAGAAGCAGTTTGTGGCTCTGACTTTAACAGATAATTGTTGCGGTAATTGGTTGCGTCAGCTTTACACTGCGACCTGATCACAAGCAGATCTTTGATGGATCGGGCAGCTGAAGGAATGTTTTCATGGCACAAACCGCTCAGCTTCCTCAGTCAGGAGTGTTTTATGTTTTATTTACAGCACATTTATTATTCACTTTATTTACAGCACTGAATTACTCTTTTTTTTAGTGCAAACTGTGCTTTTAAAAACGTGCGTTTGCTCTTTTTATATGGAGGGAAATTTGTCTTTTTATTATTCAATCAAAAAATAAATTAACTTCAATCAAAAAACTTTTTTTTTAATTGGAATTGAAATTTTTCAAATTTAAGTTGATCGAATAACAAAAATGACAAATTTCCCTCCATATTTTAACCTCTAAAGCATTGAACCGATCAAAAATATTCTGGTACAATATATTTAAATGATTTCAAATAAAGAAAATCTCATGAGATGTATTTACAAAACACACAACAGAGTGCAAATGTTCAAATATTCATCAAATAATCCTGATAATTTGATTTTTATTGTCTTTCTACTTTGTATTTTTATTACTATTATTATTGTTATGCTGCTTGTTCTGTACTTTGTCCCTGAATGTTGAGAGGCGCTTTTAAATAAAAAAGTATTGCAAAGCTCTTCTACCTAGAAGGACGTACGAACGCGCCGCCTGTTGAACGTGACGCAATCAGAAAGCGAGGTCAGAGAAACACAGAGAAAAAACTAGCGCCCCCTTACTGTCTCCACTCCTTTAACTAATATTTATTTTTGTAATGTTTTTTTTTCTCTGTTACAATCAGGCCACAAACTGTCACTATTATTCTTCCTCATCAGCCATGTTTATTTACTCTGAACGCACGTTTGATCTCGAGAGATTTTGCAATGTTTCACTTCTGATATCTGAATATTTCTGAGTGAATATTTCTGCGTATTTGGATCAAACGCATTTACACCTACAGCTTTTTGAAAACCAGTCAACAATTTTATAATCTTGCTGTGTGAACCAGCCTTATGTGGAAACAGCTAGGAGGACAAATTCAGCCCAAGTTCAGAGGTTCCAGGTCTCAGTTAGTGGGTCGAATGAACGAATGAAAAAGTTCATGACAGAACAAAAAGAAAAATACTGAACAAGTAGGACGTGTTTTGAAGGGTTGATTTGCTTTTCTCTGAAAAAGAAATATGGCCGCATGACATACTGTATGTTTGCAAATCTCCATCTGAATGAAACACAAAACTTCAGTTGGACAGACGAGAGCAAACAAGAGATTTTTGGCCAAAATACACAAAATACACAAATGTAACCTTTATGTTTGCTGGTGAATGTATAATCTGATTGAATTTGACTTTGTAAAGTGCCTTGAGATGACATGTTTCACGAATTGGCGCTATAGAAATAAAATTGAATTGAATTGAATTGAATTGAATTGAATTGAATGTTTGGAGCATGATGATGGAGGGCTGATGGTTTGGAGGACCTGCTTCCTGAGAGTGGAGCACAGACTTCTCTGCTCAGCTACTGAGACTCGGCCCAAACGGGGCAGTAAACAGGACAACGATCCCAAACGCAGCGGCTAATCTTCAACAGGTTAGCAGACAAAGATTAGGATCACAATGCTGCATTGGTCCAGTCAAAGTCCAGACTCAAACGTGATTGAAACGCTGCCGTGGAACCTGAAGAGAGTTGTGCAGAAATCAATGAACTGAAGCAACGCTGAGAAACAGACATTCCTCCATGAGAGACAGAAGAAGTCGACTCCGTGGGTTTGTGGGTTCTCTCCAGGTACTCCTACTTCCTCCTATGGTCTAAAAGCATGACTGTTGGCTTAATTGGCCTCTTTAATTAGCCTTTAAGTATGAGTGTGTGCTTGGCTGGTTGCTGTATGCCTCTGTGTCGTACCGATGACCCGACCAGGGCCCCCACCCGTTGGGCGGCGCTGTAACGATGACCCAGTACGGACAACGGAGGGATGAACATTTTGGGTGACATTTGTAAGCTTTTTAAACTGTTTGTGTCTCCGTTTTACACCGTTTGAGTGGAACACCAAATGGTCAGATCAGAACTGCATGCTGTCAGAGGACAAAGGGCAGCGAGGTCACGTTTTCTCATCAGAACTTCAAACAAAGACACAAACGGCTCGTTAAAAACACTCCACTGGTGTCACTGGGCAGGTAATTTGTGAGTCCAGACGGTTGCTTTAGTCTCTTTTTGCACATCACCACAGGCTGCCCATCAATAGAAACCCTCAAATACTTATTTATATTTATTCATGATACACTATGCTGGTAAAAATATGATGAAAGACCAATTTTGTCTCATTGTTTACATCGTTACATTGTTTTACATTTCAATTGTTTACATAAATCGCTGCTGCATCTTTATCATGAAAATTGTGCAATTGTGCAATTTACTGTGATTTTTCAAGCTGTATGCAGACAAAATTTCGTTCTGTACGCACTTTGTGCATACAAAATGACAAATAAATCTATCTATCTATCTATCTATCTATCTATCTATCTATCTATCTATCTATCTATCTATCTATCTATCTATCTATCTATCTATCTATCTGATTTTCATGTTTTGTTGCCCCCAGTCCTAGAATTAAAATTACAGAACATGCTGGCAACTTTGAAGATGTTATTTATTTTATTTTATTTTTTTACTGTGACACGAGCAATAAACAGCACAAAATAACAGAACACGTCATCATGTGTACCTTTTTAGGTGACATATCTAAATAATAGAGGGTAGTTTTAATTTTTAAATGGGTTTAAATAGATTGGCTCCACCAAAAAAGGACATTTTTCTCATCCACCTAAGAGAGCAAGTGTTTAATCCCCACCAGAGGTCCGACTGTGAACATGCATGTTCCTGAGGTGGATAAAATACTGGTGGGTCAGCTTCAACCCTCCATTTTGTGTTGGGATCTTTTAATTGATGGAGGACCTAAAGTCACTAACATCTAGCCTGAAAACCAAATCTGTTTCTGAGGCTTTGGGACTGCAGAGAACTACTGTGAGAACCGTTATCCACAGATGGAGAAAGGATGGAACAGCGGAGAACCTTCCCAGAAGTGTCCGACCAACAGAAATTACTCACAAACATGCTGCTGTTGCTCCTGAGGGTGGAGCAACTGCTAATTACACATGGCACAGGGAGTAATTAGTCTTTCACATACAGCCAGGTGGGTTTGGATAGAGTTTTTTTCACTTAACTAATGAAATCCTCATTTCAATTTTTTTTTAAATATTTACTCAGGCCATCTTTATCTGATATTAACATCTGCTTGATGACAAGTGTTAAGCGTGACAAGAAAAGCATGAGCAGAAGAAATATTTAAACCTTTTTATATAGAATTCAGTCCATATTCAGCTATAATCCGTCTAATTTACTATATTTGGTCAATGAAGCTTTTTTGGGGGATTTTTAGGGATGATCTCTGGCTGGGAATCATTTAGAAGATTAAAACAAAAAATTTGACTAAGGATGATTAATGACTTTTTCACAAAACTACACAAACTCATCATGTTACTGCTAAATTACAGGGACAAAGTTCTGGGTTGTGTGTGTCTCGGGCTTATTGCATATAAAATTATAGTCTCCAACTCAGCTGAGGGTACCAGCTCTCTGAATTAAAGGGACGACCGAGAGCTGCGCATACAAACATAAAGCTGGTATTTATGAAAGATGGACCAAACACTTTCATGAATCAAGCTAACTGCCATAAATGTGTACAAATCTCCTGTTAAAAAGCTTTGTGCCCTTCTTCCGCCTCATCCAGAGCGTCCTGCGTTCTGACGGCCGGTTGGAGAAACAAACTGAGCCTTCAGACGTTGACTGCGGCGCTTTAATTCACCGACATTGCCTCCACTTTCCCTGTGGGTTTAATAAAACATGGAGCTCTTTTATTGCTCCCCAGTGTGGGCACACAGACATCCACACAGGGCCTCATAAATAAGCTGGCACTTTTCACAACACGTGCGCCTCCATTCTCTGTTTTCCCAAAAAGAAGCCATACTTTCCTGGAATCCATCCGGCCCTTTCAGCCCCCCCTCCAACTCCCCACCCCCAAATCCCCCCTTTCTTCGGTCCGCCGCAGCATTGCCAGTGTGTTTTTTTGTTTTTTTTTGTCAGGGACTGGAGAAGGGAGTGTCTCTAAAACCTATTGCCTTTACAATCTGCAGGGGCCCAAACTGTTTGGAGGACCTCCCTCCCTGTCCTGTATTGTTGAGCCTGTTCTGAGGTTGGACCTTGAAAGCGGTCTGACTGGTAATCAGTAGATTTTAACATGATCAAACAGCCTCCATTATGAGCGGGGACAATAGGGCTGGCAGGGGCTGTTAAGGGGCTGTGCATGAAAAGATGACAATAGATTTCTCTTTTCTTGACCTCCTCGTTGATCTTTACCTCTCCTCTGTCATAATGTTCCCCGTCAACAACCACTGAACCGAGACTTAAAAAGACAGATCAGGGGGAGGAAAAGAGGTTGAAGTATTGCTGCTAAACTTATTGATCTTGCTTGAAAAATAAAAGAAATAACTTGTTACAATTACAATAAAATAAATGAAAAAGAAGCCATAGGTACAGTAAACCCAAAACTGCTTTACCATCATTTCAATACTGTCATATATACTGTTGCATTGAAAAACATATGTCACAAAATATGTTTTTAAGTTTGTATGTTGCTTTTGATGCTTTTTGGATACTGCGTATTTGGATCAAATCTGTGGGATTCAGCGTTCAGCTGAGCTGGGATTGGGTACGTTACTTTTGCAGTGATAATTTTCTCACTCTATTGAGTTCTACTGTTCTTCAATTATGCATTATGTGTTGTCATTTCTGCTTTAACTTTCTGTTCTCTCTCTTTTCTCTTCATAGTAGGTACACCTGGTCTGGCGTTCTGTTAACTGTGACATCATCCAGAGAAGACGGCTCACCCGCTACTACCATCTAATGTAGAACAGATTACTAGATCAATGTGTGCTTCTGTGCTTTTTTGTCTCTCTTGTTGTGTCTCTGCTCTGTCTTCTGTAACCCCAGTCGGTCGAGGCAGATGACCGTTCATACTGAGCCCGGTTCTGCCGGAGGTTTTCCTTCCCGTTAATGGGTGGTTTTTCTTCCCACTGTCGCTTCATGCTTGCTCAGTATGAGGGATTGCAGCAAAGCCATGTACAATGCAGATGACTCTTCCTGTGGCTCTACGGTTCCCCAGGAGTGAATGCTGCTTGTCGGGACTTTGATGCAATCAACTGGTTTCCTTATATAGGACATTTTTGATCAATCTGTATAATCTGACCCAATCTGTATAATGTGATTGAACTTGACTTTGTAAAGTGCCTTGAGATGACATGTTTCATGATTTGGCGCTATATAAATAAAATTGAATTGAATTGAATTGAATAAAATAGTCTCATTTATTTATGTTTCCATCTTTACGTGTTAACTGTCCACCTGGAGGTGACAGTTCAATGAGCGCCCCCTAGGAATCAGATGATTTTTAGCTGAATTAAGAAGAAAAAAAATGCCTTTAGCTTTACATTAAATTGCTGTTTTTTATTTGGCTTTATTATTTTTTTCTAAGTTGTCCTTATGGAGATAGTTAATCTCAATGGTGACTTTCTTGGTTAAAGCTATAGTTGGTAATCCCGTTCAGAAACACTTTTTGTTATACTGGGTGAAATGGTCCTTCCATCATGAAAGTAGAAAATACATTATGTGTTCAGAAAAAGAAGGTGAAAAAAAACTGATCTTTGTGAGACCTGCAGGTCTCTAAAAACTAACCAATCCTGTCAGCCGGTCTGAATGGAAAGAACCAATCAGATGCCTTCATGTCTCGTCCTAGTTTCCTCTTTCTGGCTGCGCATGCATACATCTAGTGTTTATGTATCCGGTTAGCTTAGCCGTTAGCTTCGGTGTTAGCCGTTCATTGTAGCGCCGCTGCTCTCGCCGTAGACTTTGAACATGGCTGAGAGTCACAAGAAGTGAACCGTGTTCATGTTTATGAGAAGAAGAGGAAGGCCTCAGTAGAAAGAAATAAGACCAGAGTGGATTTGTTTTTTGTTTTTTTACATGATCCCCTGAGGAGCAAAAGAACAAGTAAGACAGTTAGTCAAAAAGGGACTTGGGCGTTTCTTACTTACATTTCCAGAAAAATTGCAGACTCTACTTTTAACGAATGGTTTCATAAATAATGTTTCCAGCTTTTACCATGCTAAGGCAAATTAATCTTCATCAGCACAGACAGAGGACCTGCATAGTTTAGCATGGATTGGGTTCTTCCTGCGATGTTTGACTCACAGCTGCATTAATTCTGTAACAAGTACTGTTGATATGTGGTATTTAAAGCTGATGATAGCTGTGGCATCTCATCTTGTAGGATTTTGCTGCATGTCCAAAAGTTCTGTGTCGACCTGGTTTAGTCTGTGACCTAAAGGTCAAACTGGATTAATATTTATTGAAGGCAACTTTTCCCTCCATGTCATTAGAAAGCAAGGTGGGAATGTGCAATAATGTGACTACTGGCATGTAAATGGTGGCAAAAATGATGTAAAATAACTGGATTTTCTCTTCATTATACCTGGCATTTTGCAGCCCATCAAGAGGAGGGAGACATTCTTAAAGCAGAGAAATATTGCAAACTGTCAGCAGAGGACTCAGCCAGGTGTTTATGATGTGGGTGATCTGAGTGAAAGCTGAGTAGAGGAGTTAGCATGAACAGTGAGGCAGTCAGTCAGTAAAACAGTCTGTCAGACCACCTGTTGAGCTGTGCATAGTCAGAAAGACAGATGCTCTTCCAGGAACAACACTCTCTCACACACAGTTGAAGCCCTAACGTCTGCATGTTGAGTGTCCTGCTGCATGTGAGCCGATAGCAGGGGGCACATTTATCAGTTTTCTCCTCAGCCAATGGCAAACAATAACCTCTGCAGAAGCTCAGCTGCCAGCCAATAGGGCGCTGAGGCGGACCACGCTCCTAAAACAATGAGAAACAGGAGCTGTAGGAAAGTGAGAGAACGAACAAGAAGTCAACAGTTCATAAGAACCCAGTTAAACTCGCCTCTTTCTTTTATTAGACATTAAGAAAGTTAACAGAAAGTTTCTCTTTAATGGGAAATGTTTTAGAGCGAGTGGAAAGAAACTGGGATCAAATGTTTCCAAAACTGTGGGGGTTTTTTCTATGTGTGGATTCAAATTTTAAACATATTTATTTTAATTAAGCACATTTAAATACAATCTAAGTTTTATGATTTTAGCCACAAGCATACATATTATTTATCTTTTTCTGACCACAAATTCCAGAAAAGGACGAAACCTTTGAACTTTAGCATTCAATGCATCCATTTCACAGCAGCTCATACAACAGCATTGACATTTAAATGTTAAAACCTGTCTCTGCAACTAGGAGCTGAACTTTCTGATAGGTAGGCCAGAAAAAGGACCTCCTGCTCTTCAATTCAACGTCATCTCAAGTCTCTTTCCAAAGTCAGCTTCCATCAGATCCTCCAGGTTGGTGAGAAAGTTTCCTCTCTAAGGAAACCCAGCAGGTTGCATCAAGTCTCTCCAAGCAGCATTCACTCCTCCTGAAAGAGCGTAGAGCCACAGTGGACAGTCGTCTGCATTGTTGATGGCTTTGCAGCAATCCCTCATACTGAGCATGCATGAAGCGACAGTGGAGAGGAAAACTCCCCTTTAACAGGGAGGAGAACCTCCAGCAGAACCAGAACCAGGCTCAGTGTGAACGCTCATCTGCCTCCACCCACTGGGGCTTAGAGAAGACAGAGCAGAGACACAGAAAGCTCAGAAGCTCACATTGACCCAGGAGTACTTTCTATGGTAGAGAAGACAGAGCAGAGACACAGAAAGCACAGAAGCTCACATTGACCCAGGAGTACTTTCTATGTTAGAGAAGACAGAGCAGAGACACAGAAAGCACAGAAGCTCACATTGACCCAGGAGTACTTTCTATGTTAGAGAAGACAGAGCAGAGACACAGAAAGCTCAGAAGCTCACATTGACCCAGGAGTACTTTCTATGTTAGAGAAGACAGAGCAGAGACACAGAAAGCACAGAAGCTCACATTGACCCAGGAGTACTTTCTATGGTCTCTTGACTACCCGTGGCTGCTAAAAACCTTAAAGAATTATAGCTTAACCTTTTAAATTCAATTTGTTTTCTAACAAATTTAATCATATAAATCAATGCACTTATTATGAATACAGTTCTGTCTTCTGAGTCATAAAAACTTTACTTGTTTTTGTCAACATTTGCTTTCTGGAGAATCCTGAGTCATTGTAGCTCATCCTACATGCTGCAGCTAGAGTCCTGAGCAACACCAGGCAAGTGGATCTTATCACACCAGCGATTGAATCAGTATGTTTATTTAATTTATGATGTAAAGCACTTTGAACCGTGTTGCTGATGAAATGTGTTATACTACTAAACTTGACTTGAATATAGGAACAACAAGGAATAATGTCACCAAGTGGTTAAAACAACACAATGCCTTTCATGGAGACCCGCCAGGTCCTTTGTTGCGCTGAATTTTTACTTACACAGAACAGGTCTATGCTGTTATATTCTGTTCTAGTTCTATTTCGCTTCTCTTACTGGCTTCCATGACATTCTAGGGAATGTTACTTCCATCCCAGGTGACAAATGAGAATGATTTAGGTTAATGTTACAGTGAATATCTTACTTATTGCTCCTTTAAGTTTCCGACTTTCAATATACATTATATTTTATTACTTTAAGATATATTTGCCCCAAAAGTTAAGGTGTATGTAAAGAGCAAAACAACTTTTGAAAATAAATTTGCCAATGAAAGAATCAGAAAAATAGATTATTCAGCGTTAGAGTGAAGAGCATGGAGTGAAGAGCAGGAACAAGATTCTGACCAATCCCTGCCCTTTGCACCAAATGACAGAATTGGTCAAGTTTTTAAAGGCCTTATACAAAGCTCTAATTGTTTTACCTCCTTTTTCTGAATACATAACGTATTTACTACTTTCAGGATGGAGGGACCATTTTACCATTTTAGTATGACAAAAAGTGTTTCTGAACAGGATTACCAGCTATAGCTTTAAGTCTCAATGAAGGACCAATACGAAACATGAAGAGTTTCATTGATAATCATCAGCACAGCTGATCCTGTTTCAGACTAACCCACCCCCGCTGTAAGCAGCTGTTAATGTGACAGCATGCATAACAAATGTCAGACCTAAAGGAAGAACAAGCTGGGATGATCCACCAAACACTGCTTGGACCAGGTTAAAGTTGATCAGAGCTGCAGTTTTGGTTAACTCTATGTCAGCTGCAGCATCATTTAGTTTCCCAGACACAATGACCGGTTCTCACCATTCAGCGCTGAAAATGTTCTCTGCTGATGAGAGCAACCAGCTTTGCTCTAGATAACACGTTTAGTGTCATGAGGGGGGAGAGAGCGGGGGTTTCTGCAGAAGAAGCTTGAAAACAAAAAACTTTTCACAGCTACTAGTCGTTGGCTATCTTTAACTCACATATAGAAGCCACACACAGAGAAAAGCAGAGACGTTGTGGGTGATAGTCAAAGAACAAACAGTCTAAGCAGCTGTTTGTAGATTCTGCACCCATTCATACAGAAACTTTGTTCGTGTCTTCATCTCTGGTTTTTACCCCGGCGCTATCTTCAGACATCAGTCTGGGCCAGACCAGGGTCTCTGATCTGTTACTGGAAGGTCTGAACGCGCCCAGCAGCTCCAGCAGAACCGAGTCCCTGCAGCCACGCAGCCAGGCCAGGTTCCTCAGTGATTAAACAGAACATTTCATGTTCTCCAAAGGAGGGATCACCTTTCAAACACCGCAGATAACTGGAAACATGTACACCTCGGTCAATGTCTGGAGTTGCAGAGAGAAACTATGAAGGCACCAATTTCCAGCTGACCGGTCAGAATCAACTGATCCCATCTCACCGAGCACTTTATTAGCCGCGACGTGCGACTGCCTGATAACACAAAAAGCCAATCAGCCAATCCCACGGCAGCAACTCGGTACATCTAGTCATCTAGGCGACTTGCTGAAATTCAAACTGAGCATCAGAAAGGGGATTTAAGTGGCTTTGATCATAGCATGGTTGGTGAGCACTTCAGAAACTGCTGGGGAACCTACTGGGATTTTCACCCACAACCGTCTCTCAGGTTTACACAGAATGGTAGGGGGGGGTAATATCCAGTGGGCAGCAGCTGTGTGAACAAAAATAACTGGTTGATGTCACAAGTTGGAGGAGAATGGGTGACTGGTTCCAGGTGACAGGAAGGAAACGACCCACTTGTTACAGTCATGATAGGCAACAAACCACAACATGTGGAACATAGAAGCGAATGGTCTACAGCAGCAGAAGACCCAACCAGGTGCTACTCCAAAAACTAAGATTTTTTTCAATTCAATTTTATTTATTTAGCACCAATTCACAACACATCACCTCAAGGCACTTTCCAAAGTCAGCTTCCATCAGATCCTCCAGGTTGGTGAGAAAGTTTCCTCTCTAAGGAAACCCAGCAGGTTGCATCAAGTCTCTCCAAGCAGCATTCACTCCTCCTGAAAGAGCGTAGAGCCACAGTGGACAGTCGTCTGCATTGTTGATGGCTTTGCAGCAATCCCTCATACTGAGCATGCATGAAGCGACAGTGGAGAGGAAAACTCCCCTTTAACAGGGAGGAGAACCTCCAGCAGAACCAGAACCAGGCTCAGTGTGAACGCTCATCTGCCTCCACCCACTGGGGCTTAGAGAAGACAGAGCAGAGACACAGAAAGCTCAGAAGCTCACATTGACCCAGGAGTACTTTCTATGTTAGAGAAGACAGAGCAGAGACACAGAAAGCACAGAAGCTCACATTGACCCAGGAGTACTTTCTATGTTAGATGGTAATAGTGGATGATCTGCCTCCTCTGATGATGTCACAGCTAACAGAACGCCAGACCAGGTGTACCTTCTATGAAGAGAAAAATGACAGAAAACAAAAAGTTAAAAGCTGAAATAACAACAAACAATGCAGATTGGAGAGCAGTAGGAGAACTCAGCAGAGAGAGAGAAATAGATCCTGATGTCCTCCAGCAGCCTAAGCCTATAGCAGCATAACTATAGAGGTACCTCAGGGTAACATGAGCCACTCTGACTAGAAGCTTTGTCAAAAAGGAAAGTATTAAGCCTCGTCTTAAAAGTAGACGGGGTGTCTGCCTCAGGAAATCAGGAAACCAAGGGAACAATTAATCCAGGCTTGCCCAAAACTGGACAATAACTGATTGGAAAAAACGTTCCGTGGTCCAATGAGTCTCAGTTTCTGCTGCAACACTCAGATGAACGGGTCAGATCCATCCATTCTGACACACTTTGGGCCCTTTAAGACCAACTGATCATAGTTTAAAACCCCACTGCCTACCTGACTATCATTGTTGACCACGTTATCACCCAAAGTTCAAACCATCTCAAACTCTTGAACATAACGATAAACAGAACATCTCTAGTATGTTGGGGAACAGGAGATTCCCACCGTGGATGTCCAGCTGAAACATCTCCAGCAGCTGTTGTATCAGCATGAACCTCCCAGTCTTCATCGCTTTGAATTCATTTCTGAAGGAAAATGGGTCCAACCAGGTACCGGCGAGGATTTGAGCGTGTTTATGGGGAAGTGTAAAGAAGGTCAGGAGGAGTCGTTCTTTGAGGACATGCCCAGAAACAGTGAGACGGCGGTGAGGTGTGAGGGTGGATTACATCAGGGATCCTCTCTGAGCTCCTTCTGGTTGAGGTCCGCTAGGTTCAGTCCATGTGGACCATGTTCACATTCAACGTTGTGATCTGCAGAGAAAACAGGGAGCAGCTGAAACGAGGAGAGAACAAGAACCCATGTGTGTGATTTTGCCTTGAGATGACTTGTGTTGTGAATAGTTTCCCACATTCCCCCTTTGCACTTCACTTTTCAAATACTTCACTGATTGTTTGGGTCCATATTGACTCTCCTGCCATCTGTGTTGGTTCTGGAGCTCATAGTCTGGCAGTTCTGCCTACTCGTCTGTTGGGTCTACCAGACTTCTGCTGGGCTACTTTGGGTCCTCTTGATGCTCCCAGAGGCTGATTCACATGCAGATAGTTTAAAGAAACCAACAGGAAACTGTTTCAAATGTCACGCACGAAAATATTCGGATGGGCAGACCTTTTAACTTGCACAGGGCTGTGTTTTGAAAAGCCACATCAGAACCGGTTTGACCTTTGCTGTGGCCATCGGTTGAGCTCCCAAAACATTGAGAAGTTTCCACCTTGCCTCGCGATCTCTTTCTTCATCTTTTTGTCATTAGGTCAGACCCTGAAAGTGAGAGGTGGCGAGTCGACAGTATGTGGGTTTCTCTGTGCGCTCCGTGAGTCACTAGATGAACGCTGCAGGCTGGAAATTACAGCAGGGGAACTTTCTCTGCAGTCACACAGCACGTATAGAGCAGACGTGTGGTTAAACATATAGAATATTGGACTTTCTGTTCCGTCAGGACTTCACCCATCCACAGTGGAAGGACCCCCCCAAGCAGCAGCACCTTGATGGGCCAGAATTTCTGCTTTCAGCAAACAGAGAAAGCTTAAAATAGCTTCTGGGCTTGGTGGGCGACGTTTAGCTGCAGACGGCATCCACATCCACTTCTCTGCACACTTACACACAAACACTCATATACCACATGCATATATTCTAGACAAAAACAGGCACATCTAAGGAATTGAACAATGCAGTTAGCCCAGGTAGCTCCGGGTGCTATCAACATTTAGCTCCACACATCATGTAATGATTGTTGTTGTTGTTTTGGATGAATTACAGCTGTTCTTGTCAGAACCACGTCTCTGGTTCCCTCTGTCCTCACTGCTCTGATCTCTGTCTCTGTGGAGTTATCTTTGTACAGTCCAGGTTCTTTAATCTTTTGTAACTCTTTTGAGGACCAAATTGTTCACATTTTGGACAAAGAAGGCAGATGGTTTGAAAGGGGTGTGAAGGAAGCCATCTACGTTAAGAGAGAAAGACCAACCTTGAACAGAGGAGGAGGCCTTAGGTTCCAACTCTCAAAAACTTACAACACAGCTATAGGATTAATTCCGGCCAACCATCACCTTAACTCTCACCCTCATTCGGGTGATCAAAACATTGTTCCTTTAAGCCAAGCCAATAACAACCCTAACGACTCCTCGTTATAGAGGAGTGGACCAGTTTCTGTTCAATCTGCATGTTATCTAAGCCATTATAAGGCCTTTGTTGGGCAGTAGTATAAAGCTTGGTACTCCACATTACTCCAGACTTTTTGAATTGAGAAAGCTTCCTGGAGAGGAAGCGAAACGTCTTCAACTACGGAAAACAAGTCCAGTTGCTTTGTTTTTTTTACCTTTTTTTGGAATTAATCTTTTGTAGTTTTGTTTTATTGCCTGAACCAGAGACTACCTATGGTGAGACATTGAGTCAACAAAGTTTTCTATGCAATGGCAGGAATATGTAATTTCCTTCAATTATTAGATTATGAGTCACAGACACTGTAAAGCGACCTTACCCAGCCTTAATGTCAGCACAGGACAGAAGCACATCCGTCGTTGGTCTGCATGCGTAGCAACTTCTATCACTACTTCTGTCTTTGTCAAAGAGCTTTTCATTTCTTTGGTGTCGAATCTTTACTTTCTGAGAACTACATGGTTTTCTCTCTCACCACACTGGTCCTCTGTCATGTCGCCCAACATTTCACCGTAATGCATGACTCTCCACGAACATTTTAATTAATAAAACATGCATGATAAAACCTCCCCACATAGTGTGCGTCTACGGTAATCTAACTGAGCCTCAAAGGTTTATGACGTGTCATCAAAAACAGATTCAAAATCTGCATATTTAAGGGCTTGCTTCGCTGCAGTGTTTGCAGTCGCTTTAATCTTGGAGTGCATCTTTTTCAAATGTGAGTTTGCTGCTGCACCTTTAGTACGTATAGCGGTGCTGCAAGGTGGAGCTGTGGTTAGCTATGTCACCTACAGGAAACGCATCTCCAGTTTGAATCTCAGCTGATGCCTTCCTGTGCTGAGCTCACCTTTGCTGCTTTTAATCTCACAGTGCAGAAACACACACACTCAGTCTAACAGCTGGTTCCACAAATCGTTAAAAATGTGTTAGGTTTCAACAAAGGGCTCAGATCCTTTAGGGAAGGATCTTTACGGGGACTCTTAGTTCAGAGGAGAGTGAAGGCAGTTTTAAACAGGAATATGGAGAAAAGTGTTCAGGACAGCAGAGCAGTGACCTGAGCTGCTCCCTGGTGAGATGATGCAGGAAACAACGCTCCTCCCAGGACCAGGGCCGGCAGAAAACCACAGGCGAACCAAAACTGGAAAGCTGTCCTCACATCAGCTTTGGTAAAACCAGGGAGAGCAAAATGGTCGAAGCATTTCATGAGTTCAGTTGTTTGTTGGACCGCTAGGAAGCTAGTTAGACTTTAGCTGTGTAAACTAAAAATAAGAAATGCATTGTTAAAAAAAATCTAAATATGATTGTAAATTAAAAAAAGGAAAAGTGCAGGGTTCATCTGCTGGGATTTTCTTTCCAGCATTAATAAACTGTAAATGTTCTGCTTCATGTAACGCGCTGCTGTGATTTCTTTGTGTTTATTTCATACACAGAGTCCTCAGACCGTTTTACAAAGAAAATTCACCCCCAGGTGGTTTGTACAGAAGGTTTCTCACAACGAGCCTGTTTCTGGTTCTGCTGGAGGTTTCTTCCCGTTGAATAGAAGTTTTCCTTCCCACTGTTGCTACGTGCTTGCTCAGGAGGAGGGATTGCTGCAAAGATGATAACTCGGTGCAATCGGCTGGGCTTCCTAAGGTAGAAATACATTTAATGATTGTCGTCATTTAGTCAGGTTTTGTAATATGGAGCTACATAAATAAACTGAAATAAATAATAATGTTTTAACGCAAGTGAAAACGTTTTTTTTGCTTTATGTTATGTTACTAATTTAGTAATTAAATTTGCTAAACTGCTGTCTAGAAGTCTTAGTAAACCTGTTTTAGTCTGGGGAAGCCTGCAGGGATTCTGGATTGAGGGTCTTCTCTATCCTCTCTGTGTTCTGGGTGGGAATGTTAAATTATGGCCATAGGAGCCATGCAGCAGTTGGTTGCGTTATTTTTCCTTTAATTTCAGTTTATTTATAAAGTGCTGATTCAGTGCCAATGTCATCAAGTCAACTTTGCAGCAATCCTTCCTCCTGAAAGAGCATGTAGCGTGAGTGGACAGTCAATTTGCTAACTTTGCAGCAGTTCCTCATACTGATCACGCATGTGGTAAAAGTTTCTTTTAAATTTTAACACATTTTAACTGGAAACTTCCAGCAGAACCTGGTTCAGACTTGACCTTTAAGAAGAGAAGGAAGATACACAAATACCAAAATGCAGAAACATGTACATATAGTCACAGCTATTGCTCCTTCAATTGCTTTGTCTAGGAGACAGGCAGGGTTAAGCTCAGAAAGACAGATGCAGCTTTTGGCAGCAATTACTGCAGATGATGCATAATTGGAGAGCAGTAGGAGAAAGTAGCAGAGTGAGGAAAGCTGGTCTGAGTGTCGCTGAGCATGCTTCAGTCCATATCAGCAAATTCTGGCCTTCTGAAATGACTAATCTAAATATGACAATAGGCAGCCTCTTGCAGCAAAGCTCACTTATTACAAACTTAAACCTTAAAGTTCTTATTTAAGGAAAAACAAAAGCAACTTTATGTGTTTATATGATTTGGGAAATGCTAAATAACTCCTAAAATCATATTAAAGTGCAAAGACTCTAATGAACCCACCGAGTGATGGTTCCGTCCTTCATTCTTGTGACTATTATAAGGGAAAGTGACAGATTTCATCAGCGACAGTGTTTATCTGATTTAGAGCTGCGTTAAACCAGAGGAAGAAAACTTATTGTTTTTTTTTTTTTTTGTTTTTTTTTTTGCTTTATAAAAGCAGATGGCTCTTTTTGTTTAAAACAGGAGACAGATGACAGTTTTGCTGAAGCTTAAGGGATTAACAGTTAAACAAAAAGCAAAATGAGTTCTTTAAATCCACTTAAATCAATTATTCCTGTTTCTTTGTTTCACACTGATGCTCCTGTAGTTTAAATCTGCTTCTGTTAGAAAGTCTTTATTCAGATTAATGACAGCTGGCTCAGCTGGACTGTTCTGGGGGGGGGGGGAGGTTCCTCTTTTTCTCTTCACCCCACTCCTCTATACATCTTTTCCTGTGGTGACTCACACACTTTCATTTTCTTCTCAAACTCCTCTGCAGCCTGGAAACACCTCCAGCCTTGAAAAGGCCTCAACAACTGAAGTTATTTTTGACCATGAAGTAGTTTGTCAGCTGCTTCTACATCATTTTCCAGAAATTCTTAAATGTGTAAGCTGCATGAAAACATCCCAGCATACTGAACCTGTTTAACCAGAGAACTCAGGATTCCTCTAAGATGGTTTCCAGTCACACATTTAATCTGAAGAAATAAAAAAATAAAAAATGTATTATCTGGAGAATCTGCTGTTGTTGCCAGTAGGTCGCACCTAGCAGGCCGGGTTTGGACCAGGATGACTTTGACTGCGTGAGACTGAGATGTTTTCACTCTGAGAGGTTTCACTTTGTGAAATAGTCCACACTATCATCACAATCTCCTGATCATGAAAACGGTTGGTGGCAGAGTCATTTGTTAGCTGTCATTCTGAGAAAATGAAAAAGGGGAAGACACTTCAAAGACAATTGGCAGGTAATCCCCCCCCTCCCCCCCATCTGCTTTCTGCCACAAGTTACTTCATTTCATTTTTCACTCAAGAACGTCTGCTGGTGACTTTATTGCCCGTCAGCATGAGAAGGTAAATATAATAACCGTCCATTTGCTGTTCGGGTCACACAAGTAGAAGGTCCAAGAGGAAAGTGTCGGTGTTACTAGAAAAAAAAGTGATTCATGGTCCCACCAGTGAGTTCTGGGTCTTCTCCCAGTGGGATCTTCCAGCAAAGCTCCACAGGGAGGAGACCAGATGACACAAAAGAAGCTCATCCAGCTGGCTGATGAAGATCTCCAGATGATGAAGATTTAGGCTTAAATGAATCAGAAAATCAAGAACCTTCACACGGTGCACCCTGAAGGTCATGACTTGAATACGTAAGCAGAACCAGCAAAGTTTCTGCTTACGTTTCTGCCTAAATGCTGAAGAGGAAAGCAGCTATTCTCTTATTTCACCACCCAGGAGGACAGAGAATCTCCACCTCTGTGCATCACATCTCTGAACACCACGGCTGCACCAGGAGCAAAAACCCAAACGTCCACCAAGGTCCGGAGCTCATCTTTCACGTTGGGACCACAGAACTGTCAGAAGTGACCCCAGCACCCCTTAGAACATGGAGTAACAAAGTCCTAAAACCTCCCCCTGGTCCACAAGTAGGACACACTCCTGATTCCAGCTCGTTCTTTGGAGTTACAGCAAAATATGGGGAAACTCCAACCATCAGACCGCCATAGAGCAAAATACACCGCTGCCTTTTAGACAAAGTAAAACGATTGTCCCAAATACGAAAACCTCACCTCTACCAAGGTGCTTCGTCAGGTCAATCAATCAATCACTTTATTTTGGTAAATTGTCCAATTTAAACACAGGAAACAACAATAAACAAACCCACAATTTAACCAAAAAAAGGAACAGGCTGAAGCAAAGCTTATTCTTGCCTACTCTGTTTCTATACCTTACAACCTACCAGGATATCTTCACAATACATATATAAATCTACATAACAGCGTAAGATTTTATCATTTTACATTTTAAAGCTCTTTTAAAGTTCACCAAGAAAGGACATAACTTAAAACCATCATTCAGTTCATTCCACAGCTTCACGCCAACAACTGAAACTTTATTTGGCTCTTCTCTTTTGCACATTCAAATATAAACAAACCTCGCAAATTATATTTATTCTCTCTAAGCTTAAATCATTTCTGAATTATAGAAGGAAGACTTTTGTTCAATGCTATATACATTTTTTTCCAGTACTTTTATATAAACAGTATCTTTAAATTTGTCTGCAGAAAAACATCTCGTCACATTTTTCACATACTTCTCTGTATTTCATCTGTTTCAATCTAAAATGAATGAATTTGATGGGAGCAGGCCCAGATTGGTGAGTGCTGCACATTATCAGTCTGGCTGACCAGGTTACCACACTCCAACGATCAATGCGGTACCGCGCACGTGACGTCACCGTCTCAAGAGCAACGCCCCTTTTGCCGCTTAGGTAGGGCATACAGGAGAGAACGCATACAGGAGAGAATGCACGGATAACAGATATGACCGACTTTACAGCCGTTAAACTTTCCCAAGACGATGTCCCAGGCGCACGGATTACTGGCCGAACTGTCGAAGAACACACCAACCTTCAGCTCAAACGATGGCTTGAGGTTCGAGGGCTTAAAAAGACTGGAAAACTGGCCGAGTTGATGAACGGTAAGCTTTGTTTTTTTTTTCCTGCGCGGCGATCATGGCAGCGTCGGCCGTTTTTTTTTTTTTTTTTTTTTTGCAATCACCGTCCAGGAATGGGTATATGTTTAATGTTTGTCTCATTTGAAATGTTTTTGAGTAAGCTATCCTGGTAGCAGGCTATCATGTTAGCGCCTGCTACCATGATAGCCTGCTACCAGGATAGCCTATATGCTATCATGGTAGCAGGCGCTTCATTATTAACATGTCGGCCACCAAAATACTCTTACCTTGACTCGATGTCGCTGGAATTGGGTCAGGATGTTATTCGGTTGTGCCCTTTCCTCCGACAAAATGCTTGCTACATATGTACTTGAATTTGGTAACTTTTTCCGGGTTGAACTGTTGTGTAGGCCGACCGCCCCGGTGTCACACATTTCTCCTTGGCAGTCTTGAAGAAAACATCCTTCATATGCGGCCGATCAGCGTACCTCGAGTCGCTGTTGCCCGTTCCATAGCAACAATGTTTAAAAACCATGGTCTTAGATTTGGGAAAAGCAGTCGTTTACCGAGTAAAAGCAAGGGTAACGCACGTCTCTTACAGCGAAACAGCGACGGATTTCCGGAGTTTGCCCCACTGCGTACCACGTGATGTGACGTCATCGTGACGTTGTGTTTCTAAAAATAGCTCGCGCGCGGTACCCCATTAGATCTGCAGAGAGGATCATCAGGACTGACCTTCCATCCATTCACAGGTCCAGACCCAGAAAACGGGCGGCTAACATAGCTGCTGACCCAACTCATCCTGTTCACAGGTTATTCAGACTTCTACCCTCAGGTCGGCTCTACAGAGCGCTGATGGCTCAACCGAGCTGACAGAGAACCAGTTTCTATCCGCAGGAGACGACTGATGAACACTTTACCGTCAGGGTAGCCAGCTACTCTGCTGAGAACAGATATATACACTTACAGACATGTAAGGAACATAAATCACTCTCCTGTGCACACTGCCTCTGTTCCTAACGTTTTTCTTGAATAATGCTATTTCTGTCTGCCCATTTTTTCACATGGTGCTTGAATCTGAAGTTAAAGTCGTTGTTTGTGCCCTCAAACTTGCAGAATAAAGTTTATTCTGATCTAAACCATCCCATAGAATATCTGGCTGCATGTTCACGGTGGTTGTCCTGCAGGAAGGTGAATCTCCACCCAAGTTTCAGGTCTTCTGCAGCATCTAACAGATTTTCTTCCAGGATTATCCTGGATTTAGCTCCGTCCATCTTCCCATCACCTCTGACCAGCTTCTCTGTCTTTGCTGAAGAAAAGCAGCCCACAGCATGATGCTGCCACCGCCGTGTGTGGGGATGGTGTGTTCTGGGTACAAGCACAATTACAAATTCATCTGCTTCAAGATTGATTTGGGATTAGAAAAATAAGTTAGACTTAAAAAAATGTATATGAACTGTAGCCTAGTAAGAAAAGATGTGGGAAATGCCTGTTTTTAAGCAACTACACAATCATAGGAGGATTATCTGGGTCTTTTTTTAGCAACATTACATTCACTACATCATCGTTTTTACTACACTTCTCCATTTCGGGCTCAGCAGACACGGATCAGTAATCAGGGCAAATCGTAGGAAGGTTTGATCTTTCATGCTTTGTAGGTAAACAGCCCCAGCGTCATGAAAACACTCTGTTCTGCAAAACACCCACATCCTCATCTACATCTTCTTCATGGCTTCAACATTGGGTTTTTTTTGTTGTTGGAGGCAACAGTTTTTCCCCCTTAGATGGTAATTGGACATCTTTGATGTTTTTCAGAGTCTTGTTCTGATTTAAATCTGATTATTTGCATAATTGGTTTCTGCGTATTCTGGGGTTTTCTACTCTAGAAGGATCAGGTCCTGTAAAGGTTTTACTGATATATCGCTTCTATATCACTGATTATATATACAATGTATGACTCATTTTAGCGTTACAACAATGTTAAAAAGCAAACAACATTCATTAACAGTCAGATGTTGCAACGCGTGCCTGACTTCAAACAGGTGGACAGTGGAAGGAAAATAAAAACATCTGATGCAATAAAAGACGTGTTTCCCAGGCCGGCTGTAGAAAAATGAAAAGCTTTTATTCTTAAAGCGATTGTAGCGATTAAAGTGATGCAGATGGGCGGAGCTGGCGATGAAAACCAAAGCCGCAGAGGCTGAAAGGAAACATGAGTGTGGGCGTGGATGCCTAAAAAGAGTTAAACTTGTGGTGACTTGATTTGTGCCTGAGCCTGTGCTGGTGTTTCACCACATCGTTGTGTGTTTGTCTCCTCAGAGTACCTTTTTATCAGCCTCTTTCTAATAAATGACTCATTCCTGTACAGCAGAACCTCATTTTAACCGATTCTGATTGCACTCTCCGAGCAAGTGTTTCGGATCCGTCATTTAGAAACTAATAATGAGAGTTCTGGACCCAAAGGCGCCTTCTCGGCTGATAGCAGGGCAGGGATGACAGGGAGGATGATTTTACCGCCACTGACTCACACAACTACTTATATCAAGTGTCTTCTCTCTGTTGTTTGCACTGGATGTTTTAATATTGCCCTTCTTAAGCAGCTTGAGAAACCATAAAACCAAACAGGCCATTCTGTGGGCAGACGGTTTATTTCTGCAAACTTCCTGTTCGTAGAAATACGACAAACTGTTGCTGCCTGGAATCCTGAAACGTTGTGTCAGTGGGAAAGTTTTTTTACTTTCTTACATACAAAGATAAAAGGTTATGAGAGAATGCGTCTGGTTAACTAAGAAAATTTCAAACCAAATCTGTAACCATTACTGGCTTTAAATGGTATTGTCAGGTTTGGGGAGAAATCTACAATGCCACAGACACCTTCACTGCCTTCCAACTGCTGCTTGGTTGACTAATCGTTCAATCAACTTTACACACCAAGGAAGTCATCCAGTAAGACGACTTGCACAGATGCAGATCAGTGGTGAGTGTGTCAGTGGCTGTGAGCTACAGGCAGTTCCCTCAGCATCCAACAGTCTGTTACAACGCATTAGGTTTGATAGAGGTCAGATTTTGGGTGCATGAAGCAGACGGTGGAGGTAACAGACTCTTGTTACGTCGACAGCAGATGGGTGGATGTGTGGGCACGCTCTTTACAACATAAGCCTGGAGAAAATAGAGCAATGCTTTACTGTCCCACAGTGGGGGAAATTCAGGCGCATCAGCAGTAAATAAAGGAAAAACAGAAGAAAAAAATGATGTACAGTTATTAACAATGGCACACACCGTTTAGAGTTATAGTTGGCAATCCTGTTCAGAAACACTTCTTATTACACTGGGTGAAATGATCCTACCATCCTAACAGTAGTCAATGCATTATGATTTCTGAAAAAGGAGGTTTATGTGGGAGCTTCAGGCCTGTAAAAACGAACCAATCCCTGCCGTTCGGTCCAAATGGTTGGGATTGGTCAGAGTTATGGATCTACTTTAACCCCATTTAAGTTCTGGGGGTATCACTTTATCTACTGGTTGTCCCACATGCTAATCATTCTGATGAGCTCACGTAAAGCCAGTGTGCATGTACGTTCCTTATTGGTTTCCACTGGCTGGCTGCGCATGCACACTTCTACTATTTATGTATCCAGTTAGCTTAGCCGTTAGCTTAGCCGTTAGCTTCGGTATCAGCTGTTCCTTGTAGCTCTGCTTCTCTCACTGTAGACTTTGAACATGGCTGAGAGTCACAAGAAGCGAACCTCATTCAAGTTTATGAGAAGAAGAGGAAGCCTTCAGTAGAAAGAAATAAGACCAGAGCTGATTTGGGAGATTTTTTACGCAATCCCCCAGAAGAGAGAAAGAGTAGGTAAGACGGTCTTGGACATGCGCGGTTATTCAAATACGGACTTGGGGGAAACTTCCAGATAAATCGTCGACTCGAGCTTTAAAAGAGCAATAAGCAATATTTCACTTTTAAGCACTGTCTGTAGACCAAAACAAGATGTGTGACAAGCCACGCCTCTCTCTATCTTCACTCCAGCTCCCACCCGGACCCTCTTTTCCCTTCTCACGCACCGCCTCCTGTGCGCATGTTTGTAAAGGATGAAAACACAGCGAAACAGCATCACCTTTCGGAGGAACATGTCTTTTTATAAGGCTGTTAGCAAGAGAACATTTTGATCTGCTGGGATGCTCTGCGCCATGTTGTTCCATCGCTGCACTTCTCTGATGGTGGCATTTGAGGCCAGGGAGGGCCTGAATCCTGAGTGGCAGCTGTTCACATGCACCTACATGCAGCTGTTCACATGCACCTACATGCAGCTGTTCACACGACCGGCCCGGCTATTTAATCAAGTCACGTGTACACATAAAGAGATGTGGTGTGACGTCATACCACAGTCCATCTAAAATATTACCTTTAGTTCTTCACATCACTATTTTTTGTTCTTTAAACTAAAACAATGACATTTCACTTATTGCTCCTTTAAGTGAAATGAAATCCCCAACTGATTAGGGAGACCTGGAAGTGTACAGAATGCACATTTATAATTGTGGATAAAAACAATAAAAGACTACAAAAAATCTCAAAAAAATAGTGCAGTTAACAGCAGGAATGTAAACACCAGTAGGTTTTGTTGGGAGCGGTGATGGTTCTAAAGTCTAACAGCTGCTGGGAGGAAGGAGCTGTGATAACGCTACTTTGTGCACCTAGGATGCTGCAGTCTGTCACTGAAGGAGCCCTGCAGCTCTGCAACAGCTTCATGCATGAAGGTGGGAGACATTGACCAACAGTGACGTTGTACCCAGAACAAGAACCAAACATGGAGAAGCAGCGTTTTTCTATGCTCTACAGATCTGGAATAAATTTCCAGAAAACTGTAAATCAGCAGAAACACTGAGCTCCCTTAAAACAAGACTGAAAACCCACCTGTTTATAGTTGCTTTCGACCCATAACAACAGGAACCCTGACCAACATATTTTATGTTTATTGATGTTTTCACTTGATAAAGTTCAATGTTTGTTATTGGTCTCACAACTTGTATCCGTTTCAATGTGTTTATGGGGTATTTTTATGTTTTCATGATGTAAAGAACTGCCTCGCTGCAGAAATGTGCTCTACAAATAAACATGACTGTTGGACACATTTTGCATCTGTTCTGCATGAGGATCCCGAATGCCATTCTTTCTTGCTGGTCTCCATGAATAGATGTCTCTGTTTCAATCTAAAATGCATTGTTTTTAAAGTTGTTTTTTACCATTGTGCTTTTGGTAGTTTTTGTCTTTTTCCAGGTTTTTGTCTTTCTACCGTCAGGCTCCCTTTTTTGCACATGTTTTTAAGGAGTGCTGAAGAAACACAATTATTTGCATGTCAGATTGTTCATGATTTATGAAGTTTGACCCATTGCAGAAACTGAGTATGTATTTAAAAAAACCTTTCGCAGTAATGAGAAGTTTGTTCACCTACAATCAGCTTTAGATGAATTTTGTTCAAGAAAAGACATGAGCTTTTTAATTATTGATGGACACACATCCAGAGTGGTCAGAAAAGCAGTTTCAAGGATTATGTCTGCAAACCTTCAGGAGAAAACCTTCAGCACTTTGTAGCAATAAACAAAAGCTTGTAAAAAGACACCACAAAGGCCAAGTTTTATGACTCCACTCCGGTGTTTTAAAGAAAGAAAAAGCTTTTTTAGTTGTGTTAAATGTAACAATAAGGCGTATTTGTGTCAGTAAAGCCCCTGATCTTCATCTGATGATAAACATTACTTGTTGATTGTCTTTAGTTTCGTTTCTCCATCACACAGAAGTGTTTCACAGAGTCACAAAGAGTCTTAACAGTCAGAAAGTGACTGTGTAACGACACAATGACTTTAATCATTAACTGCGCTTTTCTCAGTTAAGACCAGAAAACAATCATTTGGAAAGTTGTGGTGGTCCCTGTTAGGGCTGCAGGTTGCTCTGTTTATGAACCAATCGGCTCCTCCAAAGAGTCAAACCCTCATCACTGATTGGCAGGCTGATAATTTAAAATCAAACAAAGATGTGTTCAGACTGTCATTCTTTGGATTCTACAGGAAGGTTTCAGTTATTTCTTATTGGTTTTGGAGTTGAAAAAAAAGGGACAGTTGTTTTTGTTTTACCATTTTCCATCCAGATTTTCACTTTTTTTCACTTCCTGTTTTCCCTCCTCGGTCTCCAATGTGGGTGGGTAAAACCCCATAAGATTGTAAATGACTCGAGATGATGCACCAGCAGAAAGTTTCTGGGTTTAAAAAAAGCTCAACAGGTGATGTTTATTGGTTAAAAAGAAACCTGCGTTTTCCTGCTCCCCCCTTACAGCAGCTCTGAGGAGATATAATAATAATTTAATAACAATAACTCTGGAGGCAGGTGAGCACAGGTGTACAATGTAGATATTTACTGGGTTGATAAATATGGGTTTAATATGTTCATGACCTGATATAATTGTTGTTTTATCCATCCAGTTCATGCCATATTTCTCAAACTCATGGTAAAGATGTGTGAAAAAGAAAAGAAGAAAGAAAATAATTTCATCTTTTAATGCAGGAACATTATTTCAATGTGAAAAGAAAAATTCAACCTTTAATTTGAGAACATTAGAAAAAAATGGGGGAAAAAGTCCCACAACAGAGTTTAAACCAGATATTTACATACGCCTTTCATGCATCCGTTCATTTAATCAGACCAAACCTTTGCTGGTTTTGGTTGGTTGAGATTACCAGCTTGATTTTATTAGCTAAATACCAGAATAATAGTAATAAAAAAGGAATTGTTGGACTTTTTGGCCCATTCCTCCTGACAGAACTGGAAGAACTGGATCAGCTTTGCAGACATGCCTGCTTACACACAACTTTTCATCTCTGACCACTAATTGGCTTTGAGACTGAGACAGAGGCTTTCTGATGGAGACTTTTTATTCTTATATAAAAAAGAAATAAAATGGGAAAATGTTTACTTCTGAGATTACAGACTTGAAACTTGAATAAAAATGACGTGTGAACACATCTGCTCTACTTTGCTTCTCAGTTGGGATGATGTTCTCAGTCTTTCATACACACACATATACGTACGTTTATGTGTGTATTTGTGCATACGCATATGTATGTTTAGATACATGTGTATATACACATTTATGCATATATTTATTCATTGCAATTCATCTGCTCAACACAAACCCTGAATAAAACCTGAAATATTAAATTGTACTGCCTCTACAAATAGTTGTATTCTTCTTATCTATTTTTCTATTATTCTTATACAGCTTGCTTTGGTTTTGTTTATTTCACATTATATATTTCTACATTTACTTATGTCAGCTGTATGTTTGTCTGTGTGTAGCACCTAATCATCAAAGTAAGTTCCTCGAATGTGTGAAAAAAAGAAAAGGGGAATTCAATAAAGCTCATTCTGATTCTGATGTTCTCAGGCCTTTAAGCTTCCCTCTTTCTTTTCCTAATGTACTGATGGTCATTGTGGGCAAACAGGTGCAAAATTTAAAGTCTTTTTCCTCTTCTTCCTCTGTGAGAGGCGTTTCAACATTTGTTTTCAACATTTATTTAGTATTACTTTCCCTCCGCCCAAAGCAGACCAAGCCCAAATGTTCAAAGTGGAAAAGTTCATGCAGTACTGAATGGTTGAAAAGGAGACCAATGTAAATATTATCTGTGAAAGGGGCAGGACGAAGTATTTTTATCCCAACGGCGAGCTTTAACTTTTTAAACAGACTCTTTAAAAAGAAAAATGAAATCACCAACAAAGCATTATTAAAGAGAGCAGAAAAACAAGAGTGCCAGCGGTTAAAGTCATATTTCTGTTGCTGCGACACATAACTGTAACTAATCAGCTGTGGAGCATAAATACAATTTCTGTCATTCTGTCACTCTGAGAATGCAACCTAACCAGTTGGGACAGGAACCGAGCCTGAAAGCTTTTACTCAAAACTCTTCAAGTACCAGGAAAGTCTTAAAGATTCCCTTTTTTAACTTTTTTCCCCGCCTTGTCAGAGTGTAACGTCCGTTAATGCACGTTTACAACAAGCATGCAGAATAGCAGTGATAACAGTAACGTGAGATCCGATGGTGAACAGCTTCAACTGAACAGACGACAGAATAAACAAAGCCAGCTCCACCCGAGCGCCCCATGCCTCCTGTCAATGCCTGCTGCAGATAAGCAGTCCAAACAAGCGTCACCCCGACAGGAATGCTCTCATCCGTTAAGATTGCCTCACAGCCAGAGGGGTCAGCTCCTGTCACCTGCCACTCACATGCAAATAAAAAACAAATACTGAGCTAATGCGTCAGGAAATTTGAATACCGGGCCTTCTTGAGCAACTCCTCAGGAATCTGTGTGAATGTCTTCTGGTAGCCACAGAAAGGGAGTTAGGAAATTTCTGCAACGGTTGCTGTTGACCCACTTGCTGCTGGTTTGCAGGAGCTGAAGAACTTCTCAGGGATTTTCCTGGAGCTAAAAAACAAGCTCTTAAACCTTCCACACGTTTTGCTGTTCATCTTCTTTTTCCAGCCTTTAACTTCTGGTGTGTTTAAATGCAGCAGTTGAAGTAGGATAGTATCAGTTGATACAAGATCACAAATGATGCCGTGGTTCAAACTGTGAACCAGTTGCTTCTTCCGACTGTCTATATCACTTTTTAGGTTTTGGGATTTCCATCAACACTAATGGCATCCAAAACTACCTTCTCTAGCTATAACAGGAGTAACTTGTGGATTTGCTATTCTTTAGTTGCTTTTAGAGATTACCTCTTTAATTTATTTCAGCTGGTCCTTTTAGGGGCCAGCTGAAATAAAATTAGTGGTAGAAGTGTTAGCAGCAGTGTTAGCATCAATGTTAGCAACTGAGTTAGCACCAGTGTTAGAACCAGTGTTAGCACCTGTGTTAGTACCAGTGTTAGCATCAATGTTAGCACCAGTGTTAGAACCAGTGTTAGCAACTGAGTTAGCACCAGTGTTAGCACTAGTGTTAGCACTAGCGTCAGGTTTCGTGTCAAAATTAGTAGTAGAAGTGTTAGCACCAGTGCTGGAAGCTGTGCCAGGGTCAGAGATTGGTTCAGTTCTAGGACCGATGTTAGCACCGGTGTCAAAATCAGTAGTAGAACCAGCGTTAGCAGCGTTAATGCTGGTTCTACTACTGACACTGGTACTAGCTAAGCACCTGTGTCAGTAGTAGAACAAGGGGGGCTTTTCGTCCATCATAAAAATCAAATCAGCAACATTCCTGGGGACAGCCTTTGCCGGGGAATGGTCATCCAAAAAAGGGGTCTGTTCCTAGAAATCGGGGATTTCAGGTCACCCAATGTTTGCACCAGTTATAGCATCAGTGCGAGCACCTGTTTCTGAGCTGTGCAGATTACAATAATAAAAGAGTCTCTCTTGGAGCTTCCGGGAGAGGAAGCGAAACGTCTTCAACTACGGAAAACAAGTCCAGTTGCTTTGTTTTTTACCTTTTTTTGGAATCTCTCTTGGAGGAACCATGGAGAAAAATAGTTTCATATCATTTATCAGATAATTTAACCCGTAACCGGTATTCCATCATGGAAAGACACTGGATTTTCTAAGTTAACCGATGAGTAATTTTGGTGGATTTTCAAAAATAGGCTACAGTTCTTGCACAACAGAAAATCAGTTCTACAAACAAAACAGCTTTTTGGTTGATGTGTTTATTCATCCGGCCTTTTTTAAACCTCCATCTCCACATTCGCTGAGTTTTCATAAGATCCTGCAGACTTTATTGTTTAAGAAAAGTTTAGAGGTGCTGGTTCTTTCTGGAAAAAAAGACACTCAGACTCTCTGTTTTTATAAAGTTGTGTTAAAACAGAACCTCTACAGGTGTAAAACTCTTTGGGTGGAAGATTTCTCACCTTGGTGTGTTTGTTCCTCACATTGATCATGACCCTTTTTTTCAGGAAACGCCTTCAGCAGAGCAGATGTGCTGTAATTTCCACACAGAAAGGTGTTGACAGGGGACCTCATTCAGAAGACAAGTGGGCGTCACGTAACTACAAGGTTTCTTCTTCTCAAATTTTACATTAAAAAGTTGAACACAAACTAATATCTTTACTGCGGTTTATGGAGTCCCCGCAGGAGGAAAAACAATAAAAGTAACGGTAAAACAGCAGCAGATGTTCCCCCAGGCTTCAACAGAACTAAAACTACTGACAACCTTTAATTTAATCCCTGACAGAAGCTGTACTGCAGGAATCAAGTCCTTTTGGAGCTTTTCTGATCTTTCGATTGAATTTCTGAAATACCGCGACTTTGATTTGCTTGAAATCTTTGTTGCGGGTACAAGAATGGGCTGAGTTATTGTTTCAGTTTAGGCATTTTGAAGGTTTCCTGTTTTATCTTTAATCATTCACGTGTTTCGGTATTCTGGTTTGGCATTGTGAGTAGCTTTTTCTGTCTGAATCTGGTGACTGCTTCTTCCAGATTTTTCAGTCTCCTGGTTTCAGCTCAGCAGGTTCTTATCTGTCTCTGGTCCATTGTTGCAAATTCTCCTTTAACCAAGTCAGGTTTAGCTCACAGGAGATCCTTTGTTTTCTGTGAGTTTTTCATAAGGCACTGAGTCGTCTCTGCTTCCTCTGCTTTCACACCAACCCCTGGGTTTCTCTGACCTTTCATGCCGTCTCTTACAGTACATTCAGACACGGTGCAGTAAACTTTTCCATGCAGAAACGCTCAGCGGCGGTCATAAACGGAGTTTCGGTTGCAGCTCTGCAGCACAAAGGCCCTCGGCTCAGATTGCTTTATCTGTAAAACATTTGAATACATCCCACCAGGAAACTGATTCTGAGGAAAGACAAACTGTCACGTTTAGGTTTTGGTTATTGGTAATAAACAAATTAACATTGGGAAGATAAAAAATAAAATAAAAACTTATGCAAATCAGCAGAGTCGACCGCTGAGGATCACAAATTTAAATCCAGTTTCCTGGAGACTAAACTGACTCTGATAACAGAGTAAAACGTTCTGCCAATGATTTTAACCACATCCTTCAATAAAAAAGCACAACGATGACACACAGCCAGATAGGAATGAATTATATTTAACTTCTGTAAATATTTGGGACTTTTTTTACCAGTTTTATTGCAGATTAATGGGAGCGATTCTTGATTCTGTGAGGTAAACTTTCCTAAAATTGTTACCATCTTGAGAAGTTTTTTCTTCTCTTATGTATGTATGTTTTTTCTTGTTATTTTCTGTTGCCACATCTAGAGTTATTTACTATATTAAATACAGTGACCTTATTACTTCCTTTATGCTTAACCTTCAAGTTTATTCTTGCCTTCTTTGTTCATTTTAGAACTATTTTCTGTTAGAGTACCTGCCTGGGTCTCGTTGTATGTCTTTCAGGCTAATTAGTCTCCCTTCCTCAGCTCCCTGCAAATAACTGTGTTTCTGCTGTTTCCCAGCTTCTCTTGTAAATTTTCTCATTTATTTTCATGCAAAAAAATAAAATTTTGTCACCTCAGTCAAGCTCTGCATTTGGGTCTTTGACTAACCGAACTGTAACAAACATGAGGGAAACAGTGAAGATTACCAGGTAGCAGTCGGGTGTCGTTGGCTTTAGAAGGAAGATCCACCCAGCTGTTCTTGGCTCAGACATCCTTCTTTTGTTTCATGAACTCTGATACCTTCTGATCTTCAGCCCGCCGTCTCCTCTGGCGCCGTAAGCACCGTCCTTCTCTCTCTGCCAGTCCGGCTGTCTCTCCGGTCCTTTTCTAACATCGACCTCTTTCTAAATCTGCATTTAGCTTTAATTTAGTTGCTACTAGAGCCAACTGCCAGCTTGTTCCTGCCCACCCCCAGTTGTTTACCATGTTGGGGTCTGGCCAGCACGCTACACTGATGCATCTAACACAGTTTCTGTGAGCCTCACCTCCTCACTGACAAAAATTAATACATTTTTAGACCATTCTGCTACACAAAGGCATGACTCTGATGTGGAAATATACTCCATGGGTCCAGGAGAACTTAGAAACCAGTTTTCCAACGCATCCATTAATTCAGGGAAAATATTTAAATTAAAAAAATCTAGAAATGTAACAAAGTTTATTTGAGATTTTTGGGAATTGGTAACATTTCAGCTTGTTGAAGGATCGTCTCTTTTTTAATCAACTTTGTTCTTGGCTTCAAATGATGGACCAATGGGTGGAACCTGTCTGATCAGCTCCTCTAGCTAACATACCTTTAGCATCCAATGTTCCACCTGATGAGCAACTGCAGCAGTTTTTTTTTCAGTCAAGAAGGAAAATATTTTGTTTTTCACATGAACTTCAGCAAATAAAGCTTAGAAATGCAGTTAAAAAGTGACGCATCAGCTTCTCAGGCTGTCACTGCTGCTCTGCACAACAACTCAGCCTGAACAAAACTGCAAGAGCCGCTTCAACACTTCCTTAATCCGCATGGTTCAGCAGGCTGCTTCCTGATTGGCCGAATTTAGCTGCCAGGTTCAGAAAGTGAGAGCTGCAGGTCAGCTGCCTCTGTGGCTGCAGTCCTGGCACAGACAAGAGAGCAAAGAAACTCTTTCTAGGAACACATAGTGCACATTTCTTCTAGATCCCTGTGAATCCGGACTCTTTCCAGGAAACAAGTGTGCGCTACTGATGACTTTTCCAGACTTCTTTCCTTTGACCCATAAAACCACAGAAATGAAAGGTCCCAGCAGTTTGCACCTACCCTGAGTGCTACGTTAAGTTTCATTATTACTGTACAATCCTTTCACATCTTTGAATCTCTGAAGTTTATGTAATGAAACAACTCCAGGACACCTATAAACCCAGGGAGTGTAAATTTACACCACGGTGTGGAGCACAATGTTCGAGGACTTGTGATTTGGGTTTGCTTTGCAGCCACAGGTCCTGGGAACCTTTTAGTCTCTGAGTCGACCTCAAACTCTTTTACATACCAATGTTTTCCACAGTCAGGTGTGATGCCATCGGGGCAACATCTGAAGTTTGGTCTATGATGCTAGCGCCGTAACCATGGACTGATAGGCAGGTATAGGGATGGATTAATGGAGGTAGATGTCTGCAAACGTTTTAAAGACCAGCAGATGAAAAAGGTTGAAGTCAGACAGAAAACAGTTTCTTTTCTTGTTTTTTTACACACAGCTTTTCCATTCTGGATTCTTTTCTACACCTGGGGTTAGATTTAACCACTATGAACCTGATAAATGTTTTCACTTCCTTTTTACCATGACTGTGGGTTTGTGCCTGCTTGCTCGGTTCTATCCGCACCTCTTTGAGTTGTACCTGTAACACTTTATCAGCTGGTTCTGCTGTTCTTTTTATATCTCTCTTTGCAGGTGTAGAAGCAGACTCACAGGATGTTATATCGCTCTTTGCTCTCCTCTTTTTCTTTCACCTTTTCTCCCTTTTAGCATTTTGTCTCATCTGTTTCTCTCCTTTTTTTCCTCTTTTACCTTCTTGTTTCAGTGTCCATTGAACATGAAATAGTGCCAGAATAAAACCTAATAAAGCTTCTTGCATATATAAATCAAGCAGAGCTCTATGGAGAAAGCAGTAAGGCTCTGCTTGCAAAAGTAAAATCTGTTGGGCTCTTTTTGGCAATAAGACAACAATTCTTAAAGCTACATTGCCAGACAGGACACTCACAAAAAGAGCTAAACTGATTGTTGAGAGACATTTTTCCTCTGGCAACATATCTGCAGTGTCAGCCATCTAGTAGCACCAGCGCTTCTGATCTGAACACTTCCTCATGTGCAGAGACTTTAATATGTTTTCACATGTCAGGAATTTGTTTCAGCTGCTGCGGTGAGTTTCTCCGTCCTCTTCGACTCCTCCATCAGTAAATATGCCTCTTTAACACTTGAAGGAAACCTTGAATACGTCATCAGAAAAATTAGAACTCCAAACCTTTTGGACAAATTTGGTAATCATGTTGTCTCATGCACAAAGCTGTGATCCTCTCACAGATTTCTATTAAGCATCTTATATGAATATTGATATTCATACCAATTTCTTATGCAAACAGACACAGAGACATGCACACACGTTGAAACTTGGCCTTGGATTTGTCAAAGTGTCTCCCATGGGAATTCTGCAGAAACGGGCCCCCAGCCACAGGACTGAACCGTTGCTCAACACGTTGCAACAGGGAAGCCTGTGAGCTCAGCGCTGAGGAAAACGACCCTTCAACCCCAGGATCGCATGTTTCACATGCAAATCTGGAAGAGCGGAGATAAGACGCTGAACGATCGGTGTAGACGGAGGTCGAATGGACATAAGTCGACAAAAAATGGGTGAAAAGCAAGAGAAAATGACTTCATTTTGATTTAAAGAACTGGTGCATTCACTCCTAAGGTCAAAGAAAACGCCTCTCAGTGGATAAAAGCTGCAGCGGGTCAGTAGAGCTGCAAGCTTCAGTTCCTCGATGACAAAACATCGAAGGCAGAAGGAGGTCAAAGAGGTTTAACTAACGCCCCAGTAACCTCTGAGAGACTTTGTTAGAGAGCAGAGGCGCATGGTGCTGAGACGCTCCGACCCGAACAAACACCGGTTTGAATATTTTACAGACCTCTCCATGAAACAAAAGATTTTTTTTCCACTCTTAATCTGATGAATAGAAATGTTTACACGGTCTATACTGGTTTAGTTAGTACAATGTTCTTGACTCTCTTGTTTGCAGCTTGCTGATGATTTCCTTCTCAGAGCAGATTTAGTGTGAAAGTTTTCTCTCTTCTAACGGGTTTGGGCAGTTTTACGAGGCGGTGCCAGAACTGGCCTGGACTCAGGGAAATAAAGTCTGTGTAACCTGGTGGCGTTGATGCTCTGGAGCCAGAGAAGGACTGTAGTAATGAGGGAGTTGCTTTGCTTGGGGCACATGCACTGATCGGGTGCATGGATGTTGTAAAACGGCCCCACAGCATGATGCTGCCATCACCAGCCAGGAGGTTTGACAGCCTGGCAGTGACTCCTGTTACTGAGGCTGAACAGCTAACATCTGCCTCTCCTGACCATGAAATCTCTCCAGAAGGCATTTGGCTCCAGGATGTGGGCTGCTGCTTGTTCCAGAACATCTTGACCCATTTCTTTTCATCTGAGGGAAACAGTCTGGGTTTTCTCCCAGAGTTGATGGTCTTAGAATCTGGAGTTGTTTAGAAAACAGACTTTCCAGCAGAAGACTCCTCTTACCCAGATGCACCACAGAGCGCCACAGGAAATCATTCCTGCCTGAGGTCATCAATCTCTACTACGCCTCCCTCAGAGAGTCAGACCCCCCCCCTCTCTGTAATTTCTGACTCAGAATTATTGACATTTATTCATTCTTTTGTTCTCTTTTGCACATTGTCATTATCACTTTATTTTAGATCTGTATATATATATAAATGTCATGTTGTTCAGTCCAGTGAATGAAGGTTCTGTTGAGCTCATTCTGCTGGGATGAGACTCAGGAACTGACCCAGAAATCAGAAGGACTGCATTTCTCTGCACCAGCATGTTCTTTGACATTTCCTTGCTTTGGTTGGGCAGATCAGGACTGAAAAGCTGTTCTCCTTCTCATAAAAGCAGAAACTGTAAATTGTGTTTAAGATCATTGACGTCATGAGTCTTTGGTTTTATGTTTTTCATGCTGGGGTCCCTGACTCTCTGACTCCAGTCTTTGGGGGCCAAGCTCTGACGTCAGTCTGTAGGAGTTGGAGGAGATGATCCATGCGTTTGGTTTAGCTGTATTGGACCACGGATGAATGTGAACGTTGTAGAATACACCGGCTGGTGTTTAAGACCGCTGGTTTAATGGCAGGAACTTGTTAAAACTCGACTTGTTTCTCTTTGTGACGATGTTTTTATGTCCCACATTGCTACGCTCATCAACAGGAACATGTCTTCCAATATCAGGGATAAACTACAGTAGCCATGTTCACGAGGCATGACGTCCTCCTCTCCACCAACGATCAGCAAAAACACCGGAAAGCAACACTGCTCTGTTGACCTAACTTCAAGAGGACACAGATGTTATCTGTTCAGAGCGACGTCCACTGTGTTCACAGCGGGCTTCAGCCCCTTAATGAACAAAACAAACAGAGCCGGCGTAACGACCCAGAAATCACCTGGGCCAACAGCCGGATGTTTCCAGGACTGGTTAGCTTTACTAAACTCACCTGTAAACACACCGCTGGTTCTGGACCAGCGTCCTCAGTCACCAGACGGTCACAAAACCTTTTCCCTGCAGACGCCCTGAGAGGTTTGAGCCTGATGGGCAGTCTGCTGGCCGTGTGTGGGTACGGTGCCATTTCCACACACCGGATGTATTTACGTACACGGGCTTTGTAAAACAAACCGTCTGTGGTTTCTCTGCTAAAGGCTGAAATAACCTAAATGCTACTTTACATGCTGTTTCTGTACCAGACTGAGACACAGGTAGGAACCCAGGCTTTAGGAGGGATTCCTGCACATTTGTCCTGTCAAAATGTCAGAATTCTCAAACACTAAATGCCCAAAGACTGTGAAAAAACTAATGCAAAAACATTACAAAAGAAATCCAAAGATACACTGTACATCAGGTGCTTTAGTGTTCAAAGTTTTTTACTCAAATTGGGACTCCATTAAAAGAGAGCAAGGATTATTCAGAGATGTTCCATTTTACAGAATAAAACTCTCTGTTTGCAGTTCTGCTTGGTAGGAAATCTGATGAGGTTGGGTTTATAAATTATTTGACTAACTCTCTCTGTTACAAGTTAACACATTTAGATAGATGCAGAAAATCATTACTTCTTGAGAGGTAAAAGATTTTTATGGATTTGATGGATTTTAATCTAGAGTCACCAACCTTTTTAAAAACTGAGAGCTACTTCACTGGTGTTGTGTCGTATGAAGGGCTACCAGTTCTGACCTTTGAAAGTTCACCTTAACTTTATGTAAAATAAACACATTTTCCTGCTTTGTTATAGATATTGTCATTTTTAAATCTGTATAAATGGGAGTGTGAATAAACAGCAAGAGTAACGGAATAAAATAAAGTTTTAGATGCAGCTCACTGGTGGGTTGTGCTTTTTTTTAGAACAGGCTTGTGGGCCCCACATGTGGTCCTCGGGGGGGGGCTACTTGGTGCCCGCGGCCCCCATGTTGGTGACCCCTGATCTAGAACCTTCAGGGTTTTTTTTGTATGAGGCTTTAAACCTGACTGACTAGCCTGGTCCCAGACAGTTACATAGTAGGAAAGGTGTGACAAAATTAGAGCATGCAAATACAGTCTGGCAGCATGTGAAAGGCAAACAAGATCTTATCGGGCAAAAACAGATAAGATTACGTTTGGCATTTCCCTCTGAGAAATTCAAGTAAAAAAAGACTCTCCGTCTGATTGTCAAACTCACTTGGACAGTTCTGTCAGTGTCAGTTTTCCAATGCTAGCATCTAGCAGAAGATGATCGTTAACCTATGGCCAAACTCCAAACTTTCTCCCTGTCAACACCTCTACCGCCTGCTGTGGAGTCTTTATGAGCATGTACCGTATATGACAGTATCATCGGCATACAGCTGCAAATGAGATACTGCTTTCTCAGTTTTTCTTTGCTGTTGCATATCTGTCCGTATGAAATAAACTCAATGTAAACAAATAAACAAAGACAAAACTTCCAAGTACTTCATTATGTAACCCAATTAACTGATAGAAACATATATACATCGATTACACACAGACTAAAGTTTCCAAACCCTCATTTATGTTAATTTTGATAATTTTTTGCTTACAGCTAAAAAAAACACAAAATTTAGGATTAGACCAATAAAAACACTTTTATGGGCTCAATGAAAAGTATGTTAAATACCTGCTGAAGAATTGTTATTTCTATCCGACATGCGCCTCATTAGGATAAATGTTGTAATTTATTAAATATAAGCAGATAAACAGTGGTGTTTAAATGGAGCCTTGTGGAACCCCCATTTTACAACTTTTAAAAGTTGATTTTGTACTCTGAGGTCTCTCACATTGTTCTCCTCTTTATTATTAGGAAAGATACCAATGAAGGGCTTACAGTCAGAAATGTCGCTTTTGAAGATTTTACTTTTACTTTTAATCAAAAGTTTTGTTTGCCCATATTTTTTTCCTCATGTTTCCCTGGAATCATCTGGAAAATGATTCCTGGATCTAAGGTGGGAAGAGAGCCGAGGAAGCAGCAGGTCTATAAGCAAACTTCTGCCGTTGCATTCAGTTGCAGCGTTCTGGCGTCCGGTTACAGTTGGCCGAATATAATCCCATTCCCATCTGCCCTCCTCATCCCCGTACTCACACACACACATCTAGAGCCAACACGGATGTCCTTAACGGGTAAAAACAGGAAGTTGCTCACGTCCCACTGCTAATTCCCGCCAAAACACACACACACTTAACGGAAAGAGGGGGGGGGTGTAATTTGAGAAAAAAGGAAAAGCACACGGCCGGCGCTCAGTGCTCAGGAATGAATGACATTCCATCTGCGTGACTCAGCTCTCACTTTCAATTGGTTGTGAGGAATTCCGTGGGCAGAGAGGAGGCCTCTGATTGGCTGGAAAGATAACTCTGGGCTGTTTGAATTGGATCAGGTTCAAGCTGCTGTGAAATCTAATATCAGGGTGACTAAGAGGCTGCTTCCTTTTTTTTTTCTTGCGTTATAAAAAAAAAAAACGTGACTTACAGGAATCTTGGAGAACAATGTCCCTGTTCTTCCTTCACCACTGCAGGCAGAGAAGGCTTACAACACGCTGAGTCATGAAATGTTGGCATGGCCGACCCGCTTTCAGCCACAATGAAAGGAAGGTACGCGGGTCAAGAACAAGACAGCGGCAGGAAGACAGAAAAATGGTCGATTTCTATTATAGAATGGACAAGGTTACGCAGGGGTAAGGAATAACTTTAACAAAACGAAAGAGGAAGTCAGTGACTGTTATAATTAGTGTCTGCTGGTGATAACATTGTTGGGAAGGATGCTCTAGAGGTCAGGAATTACAGCACAACAATGAACTCCTCATCAACATGAATCTGTTGACGGTCATCTGTCTGCTTCCAGGGTTTAAAGTCCGGACGGAGCTCCATCTTCAGCTCTTTAAAGGTTGTAAAATAGCTGATTGTTGTTAAAGGGGTGCTGAGTATCTGTTGCTGCAGCGCCTCTCAGGTGAAGTGTTGAACTCAGCAGCTTCGGTTTACACTTTGCATTGAATCTGGTTGACCTGCTGCTGAGAATCTGTGAAACTTTCCCACGTCGTCAGAAACTTTACGGTTCAGCTCCAGCGCCTCTCCCTGAGGAACGCCCCACAGCGTCACGTCGCCACCAGTGCAGAGCTCGCTCAGCGCTGGCAGCGAGCGGCAGTGAGCGGACACACTGTGAGGTGAAGACTGCTGTGAGGTGAGGAGGGCTGCCATGTTTTAATCAGGTGCAGTTGCTGCTTTGAAGGGCGAAGTATCTCATTACATCAGACATGTTCTTTATTCCTGTCACAGATAATAATTTATCACGTTTTTCCTGTTTTCACGCCGTATTTTTGTTTTATTGGTGCTGAAGCTTATGTATAGATACAAAGGAAGCTTAAACAAAGATATACATTAACTAACTTGTATAAACCTTTGCTTTTTAATCAGCTATAAAAAGTTTTTTAAATGATTTTTCTGTGTAGCAGCTGAATAATATCACTATATGTGAGGTTAGCGCATGACTTGCTAAAATACTTCCTGGACCTCGACCGTTTGTGACCTTCTTTCGTCCCGTGTTTGAACCGCATCACGGTTTAACCTTCTCGCCACATCGCTGTCACAAAACCCGACCCGAAGCGAAAACGCCCTTCAGATCGAGACATTTGAAGCGTTTTTACCATGAAAGGATGACAGGAAAAGGAAGATGAGAAGAAAAAAAACATGAGTTTAAACATTTCGCTGAAGCTGAAGCATAAAAAAAGAGGAAGAGAGTTGTTCTCACCATGTAATGAAAGAGGATCAGGTTTAGTGGTAGTTTTCCTCAATTCTTGGGTCCTTGATTGTTAAAATGAACATATTATCTTAAATGAAATTTAAAATAAAGCACTTTTTCATTGTTATTTTTAAGCTCTTTTTGGTTTCTGCAGATAAAAATATTCCTGCTTTTCCCTCTAGTTTGTTTTCAAAAGTATTAAGTAAGAATCATCAACAGTTTCCAAATGCAGATTTCATTCATTGAGGAAAAACCATCAAACCAACCAGGCCTTATGCTGCAAACCCATCGTCTGCTTGCTTCATCACTGATTAACCATAGCTGACCCTTTGTTTTCAGACAGCTGGGTGTAATCCCACATGCTCACTGCCCCGCCTGCAGAAACTCGAGCTGATTTCCAGCATGTCTGCATGTCTGATCAGAGCGGCTTCTCCTGAACGTGTACTGGTCCTCCCACATGAGCTCCTCATGGCTTTCCTCCCCAAACATCCATAAAGACGTGTGGATTGCACAACTAGTAACAATGTAGATGGACTCTTTCACCTGAGCTGTGGGTCTCTGCAGCTCCTCCAGAGCCACCGTGGTCCTCCTGCTTCTCTGATCAATGCTCTCCTGGTCCAGCCTGTCAGTCCAGGTGGACGTCCATGTCCTGGTAGGTCTGCAGGTGGTCCATCCTCTCTGCAGGTCCCTGGGTTCCTTGGTCTCACAGGTTCTTTGGAGAACATGCTCTCCAAAGAACCTGTGAGACCAGACACAGAACAGCTGCAGTCAGCAGTCCACAGACAGAACTGAAAGAATTAAAAAAGGTGTTATTGTTGATCAGACTCTTGTGTTTGACGAACCCATTAAGGAGAAATCTAGAACTTCCCCTTTTTCATCTCAGAAGAGCTGCTAAGATCTGGTCCATCCTGTCCCACATGCTGCAGAAGTCCTCATCCACTCATTTGTAACGTCACACTTTAATTACTGTAACGCTCTTCTATCCGGACCGCCCTAAATAGACTCTGCTGCTCGTATTCTGACCAAGACGTGTGAGTATTTTACCCCGGTGCTGACTGCTCTTCATTCGCTTCCTCGTCAGCGTCGAGCCAAATTAGAGATGCTCTTCTTAACGTATCTAATCCTTCATGGGCTTTCTTAATTAAATTATATTGTATGTATCATCTCATGCCCTCCGTACTCAGAGAACTGGCCTAAGATCAGGAAAAAGACTTTTGGTGAGTGAGATTTTTTATTTTGGGCACCTTAACTTTAAAACAACCTTTTTTTCTGGATGTCAGACAGCCTTGATCTGTAGATGTTTTTAAAACAACATTAAAGAACCACTAGTTTCCCTTTGTTATGGGCTGTGAGATGCATTGAGCCGGGTAAAGTTCCTGAATTTTGATCGAAGGAACTCTATAAATACAATTATTATTATTATTATTATTATTATTATTATTATTATTATTATTATTATTATTATTATCACTTTAGAAGAGAACTGATTCCACTGCATTTTATTTAGGAGGATGAGAGTAAAGAGAGCTAAACCAATGGCTACCAAGGCACGCCACACACTTTTTTATATATATATTTTTGAAAACTATTAATCATTTCTATTCCCCTACAGTCTACACAATGATGCACTTTTTTATGCTGTTCTGTCCTATTAGATCCCAATAAAACGCTGCGCAGTTTGTGGTTGTAACATAAAACAATAAATCAACAGTAAATAACATTTGAACGTTGTTTGTTGCAGCACTGTTATAGAAAACAGGAATAATTGCACCAGCTGAAACTGAATCTCCACTTCCTGTTAGTTAAATAAGGCTTCCTCTAAACAGGAAGTGAGTAATAAAGGTTGGTGCAGTGGTGGTGGAGACTTAATTTACTTATTGGGAGGGGGGGTGATAGAGAAGAAGCATTTCTCTCTCACACAACTGCAGTTGGTTATTTATACCTCTATCAAATAGAAATTTTAAATCATTGTTTGATGAAATGATATGGGCATCTATAAAAGTATTTTTTTATTCATTACAGAATTATTATCACTTGCCTAAAAGCTATAAAAACATTTATTGGCATTACAGCAGTCAAAGCCTTTTTATACTTGCTGAACAGTTGCTTGTTTTCTCCGCTGTTTTTATGATTTATCTTTGGTGATGAGCTCCTGACCATCACCCTCATATTTATCTACCTGTCAGATTTGGGTCAGGACTCTCGCTGAGCCACTCCGAAACCTTAAAATTGGGTCACTTTCTTGATTGAGTAATCGGTTGCAGGAGACTGAACCGTTTGTGGTTTTTACGCGGAGTCACGAGGGTGGACCGCAGGCCGTGTAAAATACATACGTGATGCACATGAGGAGGGAGTAAACTGGGCGGAAACAGAGAAGCCACAGTGAAACCCAGCATGGAGGAGCGACAACAGAGAAACCGAGGAGGAGGAGAGGAAGCTGAATGGCTTTAACCACTGGGAAGGTGGACGAGCGGCACCAGAACCAGGTGTGACTAATGGGTGGGATGCAGAACAGCTGCGGAAGAACCCGAGCAATGAAAGTGAGAGGAGGTGACTAATCAGCACAGAGGGAACTGAGCAGGACATAAAAGGATTAAAATGAGCTGAAGGCTAAGAATCTACACCAAAAAACACCAAGAAACTAAACACAAAGGAATGAACTGAGTATGGAAAACTCCCCAAATAAATCAGAAACACCTTATGAACCACTTTCATTTGCTTGATGTTGTAAAAATAGTTCAAAGAAAAGCTGAAGGAACAGAGTTTTATCTGTGCAAAGCATTTATAAGGAAATGTTGATTCCACCGATGGGATAAACTTTGTTAAGGTTAACGACCCAAACGTCGTCTCCACACTGCTAAAACAGATCTAAAAACAAGTAAAATGTTCTTAAAGTTAGTCTATTCGTTCTTGATTTGAGCAGGTAAATAAGATTATCTGCCAATGGAATGAGTATTTTTGCCCCTAAAATAAGATAATTAGACATCCTGCGCATGAAATAAGATGATGGAGATGAATTGTTCCTATTTTCAGTGGGAAAATCTTATTCTATTGGCAAATCATCTTATTTACCTGCTCAAATCAAGGACAAATACACTCATTTAAAGAAAATGTTACTAATTTTTAGTTCTGTTTTTGCAGTGCATCAGCTCCGTTTGTTTCACCAGCCGCTGAAATGTGTCATTTATAAATGATTAACATGGATAAAATGATGAGGAAAGGTTTGGTTGAAAGCTGGAAATGTGGAAATCTAAAAGAAAGACAGGATTAATCTTCAGCCAGTAGATTCTCGGATCAGCAGCGGTTCTCCCGCCGGGCTTTGTCTCCTCTCTAAAGCTGCCACTGTGTGTGTTCGCTCATGCCTGTGGGAGTTGATCTTTACCTACTTATTGACCTTTTGACCTCCCTGTGCACATAAGGAGGTTCCAGCATCCTCACAAACACAGAGTGAGATTTACTGCTGATAGGAGACTAACTGTACCATAACCGGACCGCCCGCTTGCTCACATTCAAACGTCCGGTGGCGTCACGCAGACCGTCACATCTGCAGTGAAAACCTGAACATCTGTATCTGAGAATATTCTTCACCAAGATGTTCTGTGAAGCTCCTGAAGTCCTGGTGATCTCGCTGTCACCGGTCTGACCCAGAACGGTGGCGGTTCTGGACCTGAGCTGGTCCTCACTCATAGACGCTGTTCTGAAGACGGTCCAGCAGAGACGGGACTTCCTGCAGCGACTCAGGAGGTCCAACCAGCTGATCATCTCCTCCACCGCCACCATGCAGTCTGTCCTGTCTTCATCCGTCACCGTGTGGTTATTTGCACCAACACAACCATGTCCTCCTCCTTTGTTCACATTTAAAAGAAAAACCCAGTATTTCTATTTACTTTTTTGGTTCAGTGAGCTTAAAATGTCTTTATTGACAGAAAAGTGGAACCAAAGTTAAATTCATGCGTTTATGAAGCAACTTGGTAATTAAACTGATTTTGATTCAGAATATGAAAGACCTTTCTGCTTATTCCCTGATTTTCACTCACACCTCTCACTACCTAACCTCCAGTGTTGGAAAGAAAGCAGACGATATGAACCTTGTTATTAGTTTAAAACGTAGCGTTTCTGCACCCATCAGTTTTTAAATGGACATCTGTTATTAGCAGTGACATAATTAATTTGCCTTTCACCTGCTTTAGGGTTAACAGTTTCTTTAATATTAACCGCGCCAACCTGTTCTGTTAAATGTTAACAGCTGTAGTTGGTAATCCTGTTCAGTAACACTTTTTGTTATGCTGGCTAAAATCATCCTCCGATTCTGAAAGTGGTAAATACATCATGTATTCACAAATAGGAGGTTAAAAAAGCAGTCTCTGTGGGAGCTGCAGGCCTCTAAAAACTATAACCAATCTTTGCCGTTTGGTCTGAATCTGGTTAGCTTAGCGGCTAGGTTAGCAGTTAGCTTAGCGGTTAGCTTCGGTGTTAGCCGTTCATTTTAGCTCCGCTGCTCTCACCGTAAACTCTGAACATGGCTGAGAGTCACAAGAGGCAAACCTTGTTCATGTTAATGAGAAGAAGAGGAAGACCTCAGAAGAAAGAAATAAGACCAGAGTGGATTTGGAAGATTTCTTTCTCACAATCTTCCGCTCCGTCTGCTGTTTTTACACACCGGGTGCTGCGGCGCCGCATGGGGGCCAGCTGGGTGCAGAGCGCATCATTTATCCTGTACAATAAAACAGAATCAGCTCCATGTATATAATCTGTTTCTCAAATCTCTGTCTGGACTGAGCTTGTAGCTTGCAGGCATGGTTCTGATCCTTTATTCTGGCACCGGCAGCGCAGATGGCGCTCACCTCGTCCTGACCAACGCCAGAATCCATGACGCTTTCATGAGCTGCTGAAAACTCAGAACAGGAATCCAGTTTCTGGCGGGAACTTTGCTTCACCGAGTCCAATCTGCAGCGGAGGGTCGGTGCGGCCCAGAAATCCCCCTGCAGGGTTTCTAGTGTGAATTTGCATGATGAAAGTTGTGTTTTTAGAGCTTTTGTTATGAGTTGCACATCATGAGTGGCGCGCTCACGGTCACGCTCATCAGGAGCCACCCAGAGAACCGACGATCACCGACCCGGACTCTTTTTTTTCTGCAGCTTTGTTTTCTGCGTGTTCTGGGTGTTTCATGAGTTTCCTGTTTGCTGAGGAAGCCACACCTTTGATCAAAAACACGGTGACCTGCTGCAGAACCCACACATCCTCTCTACCTTAGCAGATTTCTGATGTTTGCTTGTTTTTGTGTCTTCTCAGCGGCGCTGACACGTCTCCTGAACTCAGACTCTGTCAGCTCTCCTCCACGCTGTAGAAATCAGGTTCAGACTGTTTCTGTGGCCCTGAAACGTTCGGCTCTTTAAATCACGGCTGTGGAGGGGGTTGTTGGGGGTTGGGAATGAAAGGAGGGGGAGAAACATGTGGCGCCGACCCAGTAATGGAACTCCTGTGGGAAAGAGAAAACCTGAGCTTGGAGTCAGATGTTAGCAGCGCTTCAGACGATGGATGAAAACCTGAACATCTGAAGAATCACAATCTGTTACATCAACTAGTCTGGTCTGATATAAAAATCAAGTGTGGTGGGAAATGGGGTCAAAAAGCAACAGAACAGTCAACAGAGCCGGTTTGAAGGATCCCAGAACATTCTGTCTGTTTGGGAGGAAAACATGAAGGCAGCAGAGATGATCTGAGATGTTTTCAGACTACAGTAACCTGCAGGAGGCTGAATCATCTCAGTCCTCCTTCCCTCATCCAGACAGGATAATGATGGAGGAGCAGAGCTTGTGGGTCCCTCTGCAGACGGCTGCATGTGTTCACACTCAGACCGGCTGCAGACCGGCTGGCCTCCTCCAGTCACTCTCCCCCCCCCCCCCCCCCCCCCCCTCCCCCCCCGACCCACTGGAGATTCCCACAGCTTTCCAGGAAACTGGGAGGAGATGCTCAAACATTCCTCCTACTTTCACCTCCTTCCACCAGTCTCACACTTTCTTCCTTCCTTTTTTCCTCCCTCCTTCATTCCTTCTTCCTTTCCTTCCTTTCTTTTGTCCTTCCATCCCTCCTTCCGTCCCTCCATCCTACATTTCTTCTTTCCTCCTTCCTTCATTCCTTCCTTCCTTCCTTCCTTCCTTCCTTCCTTCTTTTGATCATTAATTTGTTTGCTCCTCCCTCCTTCCTTCCTTCCTTCCTTTTTTCCTCCCTCCTTCCTTCCTTCCGTTGTACATTTGTTTGTTTGCTCCATCCCTCCTTCCTTCCCTCCATCCTACATTTCTTCTTCCTTCCTTCCTTCCTTCCTTCCTTCCTTCCTTCCTTCCTTCCTTCCTTCCTTCCTTCCTTCCTTCCTTCCTTCCTTCCTTCCTTCTTTTGTTCATTAATTTGTTTGCTCCTTCCTTCCTTCGTTCATTCCTTCCTCCATTCCTTCCCTCCTTCATTCCTTCTTCCTTTCTGCCCTTTCTTCTTTCCTTCCTTCCTTTTTCCTTTGTTCATTAATTTGTTTGTTCCATCTTTCCTTCCTCCCTCCTTCCTTCCTTCCTTTTTTCATCCCTCCTTCATTCCTTCTTCCTTTCCTTCCTTTCTTCAGTCCTTCCTTCCTTCCTTCCGTTGTACATTTGTTTGTTTGCTCCATCCCTCCTTCATTCCTTCTTCCTTTCCTTCATTCCTTCTTCCTTTCCTTCCTTTCTTCTGTCCTTCCATCCCTCCTTCCTTCCCTCCGTCCTACATTTCTTCTTTCCTCCTTCCTACCTTCCTTCCTTCCTTCCTTCCTTCTTTTGTTCATTAATTTGTTTACTCCTTCCTTCTTTCGTTCCTTCCTTCCTCCGTTCCTTCCTTCCTTCCTTTTTTCCTCCCTCCTTCATTCCTTCTTCCTTTCCTTCCTTTCTTCTGTCCTTCCTTTCTTCCGTTGTACATTTGTTTGTTTGCTCCATCCCTCCTTCCTTCCCTCCATCCTACATTTCTTCTTTCCTCCTTCCTTCATTCCTTCCTTCCTTCTTTTGTTCATTAATTTGTTTGCTCCTTCCTTCCTTCCTTCCTCCTTCCTTCCTTCTTCCTTTCCTTCCTTCCTTCTTCCTTTCCTTCCTTCCTTCCTTCCTTCCTTCCTTCCTTCCTTCCTTCCTTCCTTCCTTCCTTCCTTCGTTCAGTAGTTTCCTTCCTTCCATTTGTTTGTTTGCTCTATCCTTCCTTTCCTCCATCCTTCATTCCTTATTTCCTCCTTCCTTCATTCCATCTTCCTTTCTTTAATTTGTTTGCTCCTTCCTTCCTCCCTTCACTCCTTCCTTCCTTCCTTCCTTCCTTCCTTCCTTCCTTCCTTCAGTAATTTCTTCCTTTCTTTCTGTCGTCCTGCTGGAAGGTCTCCAGTCTCAGGTCTTCTTCCAGGATTCACCTCCATCCATCTTTTCATCAGGTCAGACCAGCTTCCCCACAGCATGATGCTGCCACCACCATGCTTCATGGTGGGGATGAGTTGTGTTTACATTTGACTGTAGTCTCATCTGAGCAGAGCATCTTCTTCCATTAAGCCCAGATTTGTGGAGCGTATAAAAAGTCAACAGATCCTCCCACCTGAGCTGTGGGTCTCTGCAGCTCCTCCAGAGCCACCATGGTCCTCCTGCTTCTCTGATCAATGCTCTCCTGGTCCAGCCTGTCAGTCCAGGTGGACGTCCATGTCCTGGTAGGTCTGCAGGTGCTCCATCCTCTCTCCAGGTCCACATGATGATCAGAGCTCTGGGAGGTTCTGTAGAACCTGACCTGCTGGAAACTGGACCAGAACCTCCTCCCTGACCTGTTTGCTGTCAGAAGGTGATTAATGGCAAATGTTTTATATATAAGTCAAAGAGTAAAAGGAAAGTAAAACTTTTCTGGTGTTAATTTTCTGAAAGTGTTGATAAACATGCAGCATTTTCCTTCATTATTCTACCTGTTTGTGTCGTTCTGTCGCATAAACTCACAAACATAAAAACCCACATTTTCTGTAGATGTCCTGCTTCATTTCCTTTCCTCGCTGCCACAGAAATGTTAGCGGTAATGAGCTGAAACTGCAGCAGACCTCCAGCTGTTTGCTGGTCTGAGAAGATCAGCTGCAGACTTCATGCTGTCCTGGTTAAACTCCAAATTACTGCAGATCTTCTCGTTACAGCAGCGAGCCTCTGCTGTATTTGTAGATGTGAAAGCACAGCTGCAACAAATGTGAACTCAGCGCTTTCTCATTGCAGAATAATTAAAGGTAAACCACTTTGAGCCAAACTCTAAACCATCTAAAACGTCGTTTCACCGACTGCGTCCGTCTAATAAAGGCAGACTGATGGAGCAGAGGTGGAGAACCTGAGCCGTGGACCAGCAGCAGGGGACAGGTGACGGCTCCTGTTCAGGGTGAAGTGCCGTCTGACGACAGGTGTGTGTGAGCGTTGAGTCAGGAATCGGACCGACACACAATGAGCTCCTTCAGTCTGACAGCGAGACGGATGGACGCAGCAGATGCTGGCGCAGCGTGACACAGAGGAACCACGGAGAGGAGCAACACTTGGCAGAAAGCTGGCGGAAAAAAATCTGCTTCTGTTGGGGAGAAATGTGCTTCACCGGTCATGAAAGTATTCACACCCCCGGCAGATTAAAACATTAATAAACTAATATTAGCAATGAGTTTCTTCTGGTTGGAGGTAGCATTAATCATCTGTAGGAGTCCAGTCAGAGTCCTAAGGATTAACCTTAGGAGGCAGCTAAAGATTAGGGTGATGGGACGGAGGCCTTCCAACCTCCACACCAACGATCAAGCCTGAAGATTCCCAGTTTCTACTCGTAAAGCTGTCCTTGTGCCGTTTCAGTTCATCTGATGATGGAAATTATTGTCACTGCATCTAGATTTAAGATCATTCTGGATCTATGGTGGCGGATCTATGGTGGCGGATCTATGATAGAAGCTCTTCATTACCTGAAATGTAAAGATCTGCTGTCTTGCTTTGTTCCCACCAGGTTGTTTTGCTTTTAAGACCTGTCTTGCAGCTGAAACGCAGCAGATATTAACTACGTCTCCTTTATTTCCTTTATTATTCTCTTCTCTCCTGTATTCCTCTCTCTCGTCTCTCTGACCTTTCAGTAAAACCAGATCTTCCAGTCGGAGACACATGAACACGTTTCCAGTCCTACTTAGGCTGGATGATAATTAACAATGTATATCGATCAATGGACTTATATCAATGATAGAAAAAAGGGTCGATAAAGAGTTAACTAGGATAACAGTTTTCAATTCAATTGTATTTATATAGCGCCAATTCATTAACACATCGTCTCAAGGCTCTTTCCAAAGTCAGCTTCCATCAGATCCTCCAGGTTGGTCAGAAAGTTTCCTCTCTAAGGAAACCCAGCAGGTTGCATCAAGTCTCTCCAAGCAGCATTCACTCCTCCTGAAAGAGCGTAGAGCCACAGTGGACAGTCGTCTGCATTGTTGATGGCTTTGCAGCAATCCCTCATACTGAGCATGCATGAAGCGACAGCTCCTTCTTTTTACATTCTAGCCTATCATGTAGGTTAATATTACAGTCATTTCATCCTCCCAACCAATCGCAACGCAGACCCAGTAACTAAGCTCCGCCCCCTTCAATTTGAATTTTTTAAAAATTCTAAATTTTTGAATTTTTAAAAAAAGTTGTAGTTTTGGTTGTCATGATGCAGCCTGAAGGCTGCATTCTGAATACTTCCTCGTTCCTTCCTCAGTGCAGCCCTGATTGGGAACACCTGACAGGACTGCAATCAGCCACGGACTCACTCCACCTGCTCTCACCACTATAAAGACTCACCTTCAGTTTATCCTGGTTGCCGATTCGTCTCAGTCTCCTGAACACCACGCCTGTCTCGTTCATGCTCGGTTCCTGGTTCTGTTCCGGTCTGCTTCGGTCTGTTCTCGCCTGCCAGTTACCTGTACCCCGGCAACCTCCGTCTGGTAAATGACTTTGGCTTCATCATCCACTACCTGCTGTCTCAATAAACTTTGGAAACCAGCTCTGTGTGTGTGTGTGCTGTGTCCGGGTTCATCCAAGACAAATCATGACATTGGTAAAAAGTTGGTTGAATAAATGGTTGAGTTAGAATTCAGTGTTTGTTTGTTCTGCACTTAAAACATAACTTTTGAATTTGTTGATAATTATCGATATCGATCAATATGATTTCTGTTTTATCGATATGCTTTTTCTTTCTATATCGTCCAAACGAAAGTTTTAAATGGTGTAGCTTTGTCATAATTATACAATCTTCTCAGCATCTACACTCCCTGAGAGGTGTTATTTGGTATTTTACCTACTTTTTTAGTTTGTTTCCTCCTTTGTTTTATTGTTTTTTTACTAGTTCAGTGTTTTTTTACTCCGCTGTGAAGCCCATTGGTCAGCTTTTAATGTCTATGTAAATAAATTCACATTGGCCCCTCTCTTCCTGTCAGACGTCAACATGTTTCTTCTTTGTGTGTTTTCAGCCTCACAGGAAGTAGTAGTAACCATGGAGACTGAGCTCAGCTTCACCTGTTGTGTGTGTGTGTGTGTGTTTTTGGTGGTCTGCGGTCACACATATGCCGTGACATCAGCCGTGTCGTTCTGTCATGTGTTCATGAGCCTTCCTGCTGCTGCTGGAGGGCTCGCCTGCTTCTAGGAACGAAGTTAAAGATAAAAAGAAATCTTGTCGTTTTTTTTGTCGCATCAAAGAGCCGACAGGAAAGCAGCAGCTGAAGCACGAGTTCAGCTCGTTGATCACACACACGATACGCTGCAGCACTTTCCAATGTGCTCGTCTGATGAGGCACATTTATAACGTTGATGTCTGCGCAGCTTCAGCGCCGCTAAAGTACCAGAGCTTTCTGGTACTTCATGTCATGAAAGACTCAATCCTTTTCTTCAGGTTTGTTTAAAAATACATTTTAATCCACTGATATTCTGCTTATAGCCACATCTGACTTGCAGCTTTGCAGCCGTCCAACCAGAATTAGGGTTTTTTTAACGTCAGTAAGTGTCTTTTAAACCGTCCTGAACCTTTGCTGTCACCTCTGCAAATGTAATCACATCTGGACGTTTGATAAAAAGCCCATCAGAGCCTCTTTATATCTGCAGACTGCTGTAGCTGACAGGAAACATTCAATAGAGCTCATGTTTTCACTTCCTAGAGATGAAAGGATTGTGGTTTAGCTGTAGAAAATATTTGCACAGAACACATCAGCTGGTTGGTGCTGCAACTGCTGAAAACATTACTTTTGCCGTTTTCTTTTGAAGTTTTCTCGATCAACAGATCTCTGGATCTTGACAACGTTTCCACTCAGTCTCCACTCTTTCCCTGTCCCTGACTATGACAGCATATAGTGCAAACTGTGGGAGGGTGTGTGTGTGTGTGTGGGGGGGGGGGGGGTATCTGACAATAGCTGAAACTATTGTCAGATGCAATGTGGCCATAAAGATTTAATGTTTGATTATATGAATCTAATCATTTGATTTATTTCTCAAAAGATGAAGAGTTGTTTCTTCCCAGAGTTGCATCTGTCAGTCTCTTTCAGTGACAATTGAGCAACAATTGAAGTAGGAATGTGTCCTAAAGCGAAATTTTATGATCATCGCTCCTCACTGGTAAACATGAAGCCAGAGATTCCCTTAGCCTTCGTTGAAAATACATTTTATTTATCAGAACTGCAGCCTGAAAAACTCACAGCTCCACTCAGTCTCCCGATATCCAGTATATGTGCAATTTGGAGGTGTGTGTGTTTCTCCATGCAGTCGGCTGCTCAGTCAGCTCAACCTTCCCTAATATATGTATAACTGTAGTATTAACATTCTCCTATGTGCTTCAGTCGGTCTAAAATAAATAAATAGTGTTGCTCTCTATGACACCAGAAGCCATTATGCTGCCTTTACAGCTGGACTGTCGTCCTCCCAGATGCGCTGCCCCCTGTAGGTAAACTTAGACTTTCTGGCTATTTCCAAATGTGTGCCATTATTTATTTATTTTGTGTTCATTTTTGTGAACAAGTACACTAACTGATTAAGTTGTGTTAAAACCTTATGGTTGAATTAAAAAGGCCCTGAACATGGAAAAGAGGTGCATAGTGGTAGGACAAGGCCTTTACGACAGGAAAACAAAGACACTTCATCATTAAACTTTACTGTGTAAATAAAGATTAGGCTAAGAAAAAAAAAACTCAGCCTGGCATTTGATTTTAATCCAGAAGTCATTTCTGTGTTCAGTGTTCTTTCATCAGCTGAAAGGCAAAAAAAAGTCCTCCCACTGTTCATACAGGAAGGTATTATACTTGTCATTTACCTTAAAGGATGTTAAACTGCCCTGTGTGCTCAGGTATGGTGCCGTGGTGCGGAGACGCCGTCTACCTCTGAGTGGAGGCGGTCCAGAATGAATAAACGACCAAAACTTCACTTAAAACGCCAAATAACAACCAAACAGGCACCGTGAATGCATCCCTTTACCTTTTCTTTATGCTTTTATGGGATGATTTGCACTAATGCAAGCGTGTGTTTCTCTTTAGTAAAAAGGCTATACTGTATGTATACATGTTTATAAAAAGCTATTTTAATTTTTATATATTTATATTTAAAGTGTCTTTGTTAAGAGCAAAGTGGAATTGAAGTCAAACTCCTTGTTTGTCCCTTAGGAATGCTAATTTTTCATTTCTCCATGGGTGTTTTTTATTCATATCATTGTGTTCTCTGTGCATACTGAGGCGACGTCTCACCAGGATTTCATTAGGGTTGCATAGTGACAATAAAGGCTCTTCTTTAAAAAAAAAAAAGCTGATCCTGATAAAAACTGAATTTGCATTGAAGCTGCAGGACAGGAGTTTAACACCAAGAATAAATTCTCCTTGTTTCTGTTGCTGTATTGTCACGTCCTCGGTTGTTTACCTGAGTTCATTTCCTAATTAAATCCAAAATAATCAGCCGCTTCCCTTCCTCGTCTCTGTGTTTGGGACCGAACCAACAACATTAAATGACTAAATCAGCATTAGGTCAACACAGACAATCATTTAGTTTGCAACTGTAAAAACAAACGGGGAGATCAAGGTACAGAAATTATTTGAGCAGATGCGATGATAAATGACCTGGAAACCTGCAAATGTTCCCTGGATTAACTGCTCATTAGTCACCATCTCCGCATTGTATTTGTTCTTCAATAAATAATAAAACGCTTACTTGTGAAACGCAGAGCCACACCTTAACCACAAAAGAACATGCACTTGTGTTAAATACACAAACACACGGGCACTTTTTGTCCTGTGTGTTAGATAACACCTAGAGATGAAACCGTGCCAAAACACCCACACTCTGTTTCCCATGGGATATTCTAGCAGGGACTCTTTCAAAGGACCGCTCCGCCCTTTTTATCTCAGCACAGTGTACCGGTTGAATGTTTCAACATCTTAAAACAACAACCTTTGACACACTTTCACAGCCAGAGTCAGGTTGTGGCACAGAATAAGCTCCGGTGAAAGTCACTAAACATAAGCCTCAGATAATGGACTGCTAATATTTGTCCTGCATATGATACAGTTTGAAATTCTGAATGTTTGCCGAGTTCCCAACAAGCTGTCGGTATCAGGGGAAACAGCACCAGACCGGTTTCTAACACACACTCCTCTAACAGATTCCAGTTCATTCATTTTAGTGACAAATCCTCATGCAGGAGAGTTACATGTGGAGTACCAGAGGTCTCATGGGCCAGTTCCCTTCATATAGACCTCCATTTGCAAAAAAAAAAGGACTAATTCCTTTGTTATGCTGATGATATTCATCTATGATTGTCTATAAATCATGCTTAATTAAATTGCTTGAGTTATGTGTTCATCTATGATGAAAAACCTGGATCACTTTTATTTTTTGACACCTAAATTCAGGGAAGTCAGAAATTGTTGTCTTCTGGAGAAAAAAAAACTGTCTATTCAGTTATTTATTATTGATGGCATTAAATTCACCTCCAGAAATAGGACAATGAATCTTGGTGTCTCTTTAACTCCCAGTCAAAAAGGTTTCTGGGACTTTACTTCTTTCACCTCTGAAGTGTTGCCAAAACTAGAAGTATCTTTTTTTTTTGTATTGTAATTATTTGCTTTCAGGATATCCCCAAAAAAAATCTGAAAATTTTTCAGTTGATCCAGAACCAGACTCAGGCCACTTCCACGCGAATAAAGCCAAGTTAAGATGTCCACACAGAAAAGTTTGAGTGCAACGATGAAACCGCCTGAAGACGAACAAGCCTTAATAGGCGTTGTGATACGTATGCCACACCAGCGGGGGGCGCTGTACCGTGGTACTGTGAGGAAAGGCTATAGGAAAAAGAAGAATGGTGACTGCTATCACTGCTGGAGTAAAAAAAGAAGAAGATATTATTTGGACTGACGACGAGCCACACTTGACTAGAAGATCAGGAAAAAACCTTCAGTTTTATGCAGGACAACTGCTACTATGATCGCTGTTGTTGTTGTTGTTTGCAAGACAGCACATGCCTGTTAAAGGAGAGCCGCTGTCTACATAGGCTTGCATGCATAAATGCGGCGCTGTCTAGCTGGTTATGTGTGTAGGGGTGTCACGATGGAGACATGACGGGGGACGGATTCAAACCTATCCGCTCTGTGAGAGCTGCTTTCAGACGTAGTTCAGTTTCACGAGCTGCTTCGTTGTGACGGGACGCCCTAACCAACAAAGAAGGTTGTTGTTAAAAACCCAAACCCAGCTTCACCTGGACGGTGCTTCAGTATGAGCATGATTATTCTGAGAGGACAGTAAATACCAAAGTACTGTTCCAGGAGCACTTTTCACGAGGCCGTGATTATCATGAGGTAGATTTCTTCGTTAAACAAGGATACTTTGAGCCTTTTTAAGTGATTTGGTTCTATAGCAGTGGAAGAGCGATCCTAACTGATGCCTATGATAAAAAAAAAAGTTCAAACTGACTTAAACATCCTAATTGCTGCTAAATATACACATGATGATGAGCCTCAAAGGCCAACAAGTTATCAGAAATTGTACTAAGGTATTTGTAATCCTGTACGACCTTCACACCTTGTCACTGCAACAAAACAGAAGTGTGTGGTGGAGGCTTCTTCTACAATAAGTTAACATTCCTTTGGTTTTTCAGAGGTTTTTAGAAATGCACGTTCACACCATTCAAACTCTTTCACCATCACCAGAGAGCCATGATCAGAGTCCCTTCTTTAATCACAGAGTCATCAGCAAACGTTATGATGCACCGGCCTTCATTTGGACTCATTTGTGTATAAAATTAATGAACATGGTCGTCTTCAGGCGGTTTCATCATTGCACTCAAACTTTTCTGTGTGGACATCTTAACTCGGCTTTGTTCACGTGGAAGTGGCCTGAGTCTGGTTCTGGATCAACTGAAGGGTTTTCTGATTTTTTTTTTTTTTGGAGATATCCTGAAAGCAAATAATTACAATATTCCAGAGTTTTCCAGCCCTGAGGAGCGCCGATGTAGGAATGTTTAAATACAGAAGCACAGGTCCAAGTGGACCTTCCATAGAAAGAGAAAACAGACCTAACTCAAAGTTAATGATATCAATAATTGCTTTAACAATAATAACCTTAACAGGTTTAACTTTGAGCTTCAGCACATTTTAGCTCACCGGGCCTATAAAGGTATGATCATTAATATCCGTATCCCATCAGCATGTAGCTGGATGTCTGGATTTCTCCTGAAGAAACTCATTTTTTAGAATTATTACAGTGAAACTGGGACGGAGCGAGTTCAGACAGCTCCTGCTTTCATAAAGATATTCCACCTACAGCGACGCATTTACAACACACCCTTTCAGTTGTCTCAGCGTAGCTCAGCTGTCAGCACAAAGCTCAGCCGCTTGGCCGGGTGCCGACTCTCACTGGTCATCTTCTGCTGCTGTCAGCGATCAGCAAACCTCCGTTTACATAGATTTAGACACGTATCGCGCTGATTGTGTCTCCTCAGGGAAAGTCAGCAATCGTCTTTTGCTTCATGCTTCATTGCATTCATATTACAGAATCTACACCTGCAGGTGGTTTTTGCTTCAAGGTCCACAAAGCTGCAGAGAATCTCACAAAAACTGACAACATTTCTTGCAAAACTCATATTCTTGATGAATTTAAGGAAAGTTCTCCAGCTTCTGGTTCCTTGCTTGAATCAGTCCGTGTCTCTAACGTGGGTTTCTCAGCAGCCTCACCTGTGATAATAAATCAGGTTTTTCCATTTGCTACCTATACTGTCTGTGATAGGAAGGTTTTAAATACAACGTCTGTGCCTAATGCCTGGAACTGTCTAAAACAAGAGCTGTATATTAAAGATATACGGACATTTCATGAGCTCCTCAGAAACTTGTAGGCATTTTATTGTAAATATTTTGTCTTGTTTCATTTGAAAGAAATTGCGTATGATGTTTCTATCTCTGTTGCACCCTGTTGTGTCTTATTTGTACTCCTGAATCGGTTTTCCAGGACACCCTTTAAAAGAATGATAGGCTTCAGACAGTTTGGAGTAAAATAAAACAGAATAAGGGAGCAGACGTGTTGTCTCAGCTGCAAAGTTCTTCTGAGAAACTTCTGTCGGTTATTTCTGGTAGTGGTTGTGTAAATTAAATTTTTAGAACAAGGGACTCAAGGTTCAGGTCAAACTGACCGAAACTGACCTACTACATGTTCACAGGTCACTGTCGGTACGTTCAAAGCTAGTCTCACACTTCCATCCTGCTCCAGTTCCTTTTCATTCACCGTGGACCGGTCACCAGTCCACCACAGAGCAAACAGCCATGCAATCCTCAGGGCAACTTGGAAAGACCAATCAACAGTCAGTCCCCGGAGAAAACCCACACATGCACGAGGAGAACATGCAAATTTCAAGCAGAAGATCCCAGGATTGGAACCCAGGACCATCTAGGTGCAAGACAACACTGCTAACAACAGAGTCACATCATAAATTTTCCTGTTTTTGTTTTCAGGTTTTAAAACAAATGAAATTGTTTCTGCAGTCAGATCATGAAGACCAAAGGCCTTAAACCAGAGGTTTGGGTTCCATGCAGACGACTGTCCACTGTGTCTCTGCTCTGCCTTCTCTACCATAGAAAGTACTCCTGGGTCAATGTGAGCTTCTGTGCTTCCTGTGTCTCTGCTCTGTCTTCTCTAACATAGAAAGTACTCCTGGGTCAATGTGAGCTTCTGAGCTTTCTGTGTCTCTGCTCTGTCTTCTCTAAGCCCCAGTGGGTGGAGGCAGATGAGCGTTCACACTGAGCCTGGTTCTGGTTCTGCTGGAGGTTCTCCTCCCTGTTAAAGGGGAGTTTTCCTCTCCACTGTCGCTTCATGCATGCTCAGTATGAGGGATTGCTGCAAAGCCATCAACAATGCAGACGACTGTCCACTGTGGCTCTACGCTCTTTCAGGAGGAGTGAATGCTGCTTGGAGAGACTTGATGCAACCTGCTGGGTTTCCTTAGAGAGGAAACTTTCTCACCAACCTGGAGGATCTGATGGAATCTGACTTTGGAAAGAGCCTTGAGATGACGTGATTTGTGATTTGGCGCTATATAAATAAAGTTGAACTGAAAAATTTAATTGAATTTATTTTGGAACAGCATCATCTGATAAATTCTCCACTCTACATACAGTAAATGAAACATAAGATGTATGCAGGTCATAGCAGGGACCTGTAATGTAATCAGGAGACAGCTCTTCAATTTTAATAGATAAGTTAAAGGCCTGTATTTAACTAGGTGAAGGTAGTTTACACTGATGTGTGTGTGAATGACTTATTGCTCGTCACAAACACAGCAGACAACCAGATGGGTCCTTTAATTATAAACTCTGCGTTTTGAATGAAGCCACTATTGTTCAAAAAAAATGTCTCACTTGACGGAAGCTTTTCAGCAGGAAGATCTAATTTAAATATGTGTGAGTGAAAAAAATGTTTGATCAGTTTATCATCCAATCAGATTCCAGATACCCTGACAGGATGTTAACCCTTTGCATGTTGTCTCGCCTTTTGAGTCTTTTTGTGTCCGCAGTTAAACTATTACTCTCTGGCTTTTACCACTAGCAAGACTCAGTTTTCTTTTTAAATTGGATTTATTGTTTCTTTTAAGTGTTTTTAAGCATTATCTTTTCATCTTAGTTTTTTAATGGGTGTGTTTTAGCTTGTAGGTGATGTACAGCACTTTATTTCAACTGCTGGCTGTTTATAAGCGCTTTATAAATAAAGATAGTTTGGTATCCAACACCTTCCACACGTGCCATTCAGTTCAGTTTAACCCACAGACAAACCAAGGCTACCTTCCCACTGCACGTCTTAATGCTCAATTCCAATCTTAAATTAAAATTATTATTATTTATTTTTTGTTAAATCAGTCACATTACTTTACAAAAAGTTATATGTGACTGTGGCAATCAGCTGCCATCTGCCTTGCTAATGCTAACTGCTATCACTTTGACAAACATTGATAGAAAGTGGCGTTCAAAGTCTCGTCAAATAATCCGCCCTGGTTGTTTCCACTGGAGTCACTTTCAAAAAGATCAGATATGAGATTCAGGACCACATATGGAAGTGGCTCAAATTTGACTTGAATTGGTCAGATATGGATTGGATCTAAATGCTCCAACTTTTCCTACAAAGCGCTTCCTCTTCACTTGAACCCTCCAAAAAAAATTTAAAAAAATTAATAATAATAATCTGATTAGCGGCACTCTTGCCTGCAGTGATAACGGGGCCAAACTTCCCTGGATCCTGTGGGAACCGGGCAGGTTTGTAAATCCAGTTTTTGTCAGTATGTGGCCCCAGAGAGCTCCTCGGGGAAACGCATGAGTCTAAAGTGTCAGTCAGGAATGGAGCTCAGGGCTGAGGAGGAATCCCACAGTCCCCAGGGCCTTCTTTCCAAACATACAATTATACCCAGTTAAATCGTCAATTATAACCACCTTTTCCCTCTTCATGCGTACTACTTTGTCCAATTATTCTCCTCTCCCCTTCACCTGCTTCTGTTTGCTCTGCGTTGTTTTATATACCGACTGAAGGTAAACTGTGACGCATCGTATCAGGATGTGATTCACATACAGGATTTAGCAGGATCTGGGCCCCCAGGCTACAACCAGTTTTGGTCCCCTCTTCACACCAGTTTCTTTTATACATGCAATTACAGAACACTGCAAATTTGAGTGGTGCTGGTGCTTAGCTGAAGAGGACAACCACCTGAAAATGAGCTCGGGCTTAGCAAGGCAGTGGTCATTTCCAAAGAAGAAGTCCATTTTACTGGTTTGACTTTTTTTATTGGAGTGTTTTATGTGGAGAAGGTGAAGTGACAGCGACCGCTCCTCTTCCTCCTACCTAACCCTCAACCACAAAAACTATAAACGTTGCAAAGGCTCAATCCGAATGCGTCTTTTAGGTAAGGACTCTTCAGCCAAAGCGGAGGTGCGTCAGCGGTCGCCATTATCAGAGCTGTCCGTGAGGAAGGAGGGAGGAAGAGGAGCCTGTACGCTTCCTTTCACAGTTCCTTTAGCATAGAAACCTCGCGATGTCTGTTACCTGCGCTAGCGTCCTATAACTCCACTAAAGTTGACAACGTCACTGATGCCCAAGAGTTAGGATGCACTGGAATTAAGATTAAGATTACAGTTTTTAAAATTATACTTTAATCTTAAATTTAGACTTTATTGTCATTCTGTTGCACATTCATAATGTACGTTGGGGTGATACTTCGTTGCGAGGCTCAGAGTAAAAAAGCTATTTTTGTTTAGACTGAGTTCAACACTTGACATAAATGCCTGAAAATCTATTGAGTTTCCGCATCAATCCTTAAAATACAGTAATAAAAGAAAATATTGTAAACACCAGGAACATTAGGACACTTTCTTAATCTTAGTTTTCATGCTCATTAAAATATTGACGACAGACAGACAGACAAAGTGATTGATTGATTGATTGGTTGATTGATTGATTGATTGATTGATTGATTGATTGATTGATTGATTGATTGATTGATTGATTGTACTGCTGTTTCCCAAAAATAAATGTTTGCAGAAAAAGGCTTTCAAGCATGTTTCATTTAGCTGGTTTAGACTAAATCAGTTTGCTTATGGCTCGTCACCAACAGGTGGCAGTATAGTTTATGCAAGGCTTTGATAAAGTTTTTGATGTCGATGGGAGTTGTAACTAAACAAAAGAAGTAAAGAAAAAATATGTTTTACGAAATGCATGTTTGTAAGAAAAAGCAACAACGGTTATGTACAAGCATCTAAAAATGTTCCCAAAATATAATTTTTTTTTATCTTCTCCTCTGAGGAGGAACTTAAGCACGAAATTAATGCAAAGTGTTCGCACCGTTTTGTGACCGCTGCAAGTTCCCGCAGAGACTCATGACATAACGGGCAGGAACACGCATGTTCTTCAAGCACGCTTTGTTAATCTCCTCGGGCTTTGCTGTACAGTTTTATTGGCGCTTTCGTGAGAGGAATGGCTTTGTTTCATCATCTGAAACATTGCGCAACCTTGAGAACGACAGCCCTAGAGGACCGAAACTGTTCCAAAGCCGCACGAGACGGGCATGTTCCAGTACGCAGCCCACATGTGGGTCGCCAATCACTCCAGAGCTTCTGCAGCAAAGGTATTTCACACAAGAACGGTCCAGCAAAATAGAAACAACTGGTACTTTTAGCTAAATGTATAGATTATGCATGCCCCACATACTATGCAGACTTCAAACCTTTTTAAAACCTGCTGTAAAGGTGCGCCCGGTGGGAGCTTAGGGTTAAGCTACTAAGAGGAGTAAGCTGCGGTAGTTTGGGTGTCCATTCAGGAACATGTCTCCTTCTCACAGGGACTTCCAGGAATGCTCCACTGGGAGGAGACCCCATGAACTAGAGGTTAATGGAAGTATTATAGATCCTTTCTGGCCTGGAAACACCTGGAATCACTCCAGATGTAACATCAAGGTGGATGGATGGCCCTGGGTTATTTTATGACGGTGAAAATGAAACTGGTAGCATGATTAGCTCCAGTTTTAACTCAGATAATATGTTATGTTAACTTATTAACATGGCCGTTAATGCTATTTTCCCAGCCGTTAAGATATTGACTGCTAATAATTAATCTGAGCATCCTCCCTTTAAAAATCTGAACTGACTGTGACCGACTGACGTCAGCACTGTGGCTGTGGAGCGCTTTGCTCAGGTGGAGCAGGTAAACAGTGGCCGTTCTCCGCCTCAGTGTGAACAGGCGCACATGTTTGAGCCGTTACAGCAGCTCTGCGCTCCTCCAGCGCTCAGACGGGCCTGCTTTATCTCCCTTATCGCTGAATCCGTGTGCTGGTTCCTGCACCCCGGTGTGATGCTGCGTCACGCTCACTGGCCGTGAAAATGTCCTTCTCAGTGATCCAGGGAGCTGCTTTTTGTTCTGCACAAAGATCAGAAGCTCCGCCCACAAACTGCCACAATCAGTGAGTTTTCACAACGAATCATTAAACAGTTTCAGCTAATTATTATTTAGCTGCTCTGCTGAGGAGTTGGGTCTATGTCTAAGAGTTTCTGCTCTACTTTCAACCTCCATCACACGTACGTTTATAAAAACTCCAGCAGAAGCATCGTGACCCTGTGGGAATTTATTTATAAAGAAAGCTACAGATTTAAATTGTTTGGACCTGATTAAATAGGACCAACTGTCCGTGACCCATTTAAGACGAGGTGACAGGCTGTCTAAGTGGATTTTTTGCCAGAAATCTGTAACAATCTGTAATTTTTCTGGCAGATTTTGTAAGTATTGTACCATGTAACGCTACATTTTTATTCAGTTTCAAACTTTCCAAAACTTCTGACTCAAATGTGGGACGTAGTTGGAAAGTTTGTTTCAACTCGTTCCTTTTTCTGACTGTTTTTATAGCATCTGTTAAAACAACATGACAGACGCAGGAACTTTAAATCCACTCAATGTGAAAATGAAAGGAAGATAATTTTATATTTTAGTTATTTATCTGAAAGAAATTCAAGATGGAAGGAAGGAAGGAAGGAAGGAAGGAAGGAAGGAAGGAAGGAAGGAAGGAAGGAAGGAAGGAAGGAAGGAAGGAAGGAAGGAAGGAAGGAAGAGTGAAGGAAATTAAGGAAGGAAGGGAGGAAGGAACGAAGGAAAGAAGGAACGAACAAATTAATGAATAACGGAAGGAAGGAAATTAAGGGAGGAAGGAGTGAAGGAGTGAAGGAAGGAAGGAAGGAAGGAAGGAAGGAAGGAAGGAGGAAGGAAGGAAGGAAGGAAGGAAGGAAGGAAGGAAGGAGGAAGGAAGGAAGTGAAGGAAAGGAAGGAAGAGGAAGGAAAGGAAGGAAGGAAGAAGGGAAGGAAGGAAGGAAGAGAGGGAAGGAAGGAAGGAAGAAAGGGAAGGAAAGGGAAGAGGAAGGAAAGGAAGGAAGGAAGGAAGGAAGGAAGGAAGGGAAGGAAGGAAGGAAGGAAGGAAGGAAGGAAGGAAGGAAGGAAGGAAGGAAGGAAGGAAGGAAGGAAGGAAGAGTGAAGGAAATTAAGGAAGGAAGGGAGGGGAAGGAAGGAAGGAAGGAAGGAATTAATGAATAACGGAAGGAAGGAAATTAAGGAAGGAAGGGAGGAAGGAGTGAAGGGAGGAAAGAATGAAGGAAGGATGAAAGGAAGGAAGGAAGGAAGGAAGGAAGGAAGGAAGGAAGGAAGGAAGGAATTAATGAATAACGGAAGGAAGGAAATTAAGGAAGGAAGGGAGGAAGGAAATTAAGGAAGGAAGGGAGGAAGGAAATTAAGGAAGGAAGGGAGGAAGGAGTGAAGGGAGGAAAGAATGAAGGAAGGAAGGAAGGAAGGAAGAGTGAAGGAAATTAAGGAAGGAAGGAAGGAAGGAAGGAAGGAAGGAAGGAAGGAAGGAAGGAAGGAAGGAAGGAAGGAAGGAAGGAAGGAAGGAAGGAAGGAAGGAAGGAAGGAAGGAAGGAAGGAAGGAAGGAAGGAAGGAAGGGACTCACGGCGCTGATACGGTTTTAAAAACATCCGTGAAGCAGCTGAGGCCCAGAGAGGAAGACGCTGGGAGAGTGATGAAGAGAGGAGTAAGAAAAAAGGTAAAGGAAAGAAAGAAGAAAGCTGTGGAGGGAGGAAGAGATCAGAGTGAAAACTACACCATGGGGGCAGATGGTGCAACTGAGTTATGGAGGCAGGAGATGGATGAAAGCAGGGAGGTCAGAGGTCAAAGGCTTTCAGAAACAAGGAGCTGCAGCAGGAAGTCATTAACACCAAGCAGCAGACGCTGACGAGCCTTCAGATGAAGACATCCAGGCTGAAAGCTGACATGGTCACATTTTCCCTGTAAAAACAAAAGGTTTCAATTCAATTAAATTTTATATTTATATATGGCTCCAATTCATGATAAATTTCATCTCAAGGCTCTTTCCAAAGTCAGACTCCATCAGATCCTCCAGGTTGGTGAGAAAGTTTCCTCTCTAAGGAAACCCAGCAGGTTGCATCAAGTCTCTCCAAGCAGCATTCACTCCTCCTGAAAGAGCGTAGAGCCACAGTGGACAGTCGTCTGCATTGTTGATGGCTTTGCAGCAATCCCTCATACTGAGCATGCATGAAGCGACAGTGGAGAGGAAAACTCCCCTTTAACAGGGAGGAGAACCTCCAGCAGAACCAGAACCAGGCTCAGTGTGAACGCTCATCTGCCTCCACCCACTGGGGCTTAGAGAAGACAGAGCAGAGACACAGAAAGCACAGAAGCTCACATTGACCCAGGAGTACTTTCTATGTTAGAGAAGACAGAGCAGAGACACAGAAAGCACAGAAGCTCACATTGACCCAGGAGTACTTTCTATGTTAGAGAAGACAGAGCAGAGACACAGAAAGCTCAGAAGCTCACATTGACCCAGGAGTACTTTCTATGTTAGATGGTAATAGAGGATGATCTGCCTCCCCCGATGATGAACACCAGACCAGGTGTACCTTCTATGAAGAAAAAAAAGACAAAACAAAAAGTGTAAAGTTAAACCCTAACAACAAACAATGCAGATTGGAGAGCAGTAGGAGAACTCAGCAGAGTGAGAGAATTAGACCCTGATGTCCTCCAGCAGCCTAAGCCTATAGCAGCATAACTATAGAGGTAGCTCAGGGTAACATGAGCCACTCTGACTAGAAGCTTTGACACAAAGGAAAGTTTTTTAAGATTAATCTTAAAAGTAGACGGGGTGTCTGCCTCACGGACCAAAACTGGGAGTTGGTTCCACAGGAGAGGAGCCTGATAGCTAAAGGATCTGCCTCCCATTCTACTTTTAGAGACTCTAGGAACCACCAGCAGACCTGCAGTCTGAGAGCGAAGTGCTCTGTTAGGAACATACGGGGTAATCAGAGCTCTGATATATGATGGAGCTTGATTATTAAGGGCTTTATACGTTAGAAGGAGAATTTTAAATTCTATTCTTGATTTAACAGGAAGCAAATAAAGGGAAGCTAAAATAGGAGATTTTATTTTTTTATTTTTATCAGAACAATTGCTGCAGCATTTTAGATCAGCTGATGGCTTCAAACTGCATTTCGTGGACTTCCTGATAGTAAAGAATTACAAACTAATGAACATTAGATGGTCCTTGGATGCAGAGAGAAGGATGGAAAACCGTCACATGAGGAAGAGGAGCGCTCTGCTCATCAGTCGCTGCTCGGATGTCAGAAAGATGCTGACGCGGCAGATTGACGAGCTGCAGCGGATTTCCATGAACTCCCAGACCAGCGAACTCTTTACATGCTCTGGTTCACTCACAGCCTCCACATGCCGTCGCATCTCAGTCGCTTCAGGCTTGGCTGGAATTTCAGTGTCAGCAGCTCTGAAACACGTTCAGCTTCGGGTCAGAGATGTTCTGACGAGAACCGGCAGGATAAACACTTCTAGATGTTCTGTTCACCAAAAAATAAAATAAAAAAACTGTTTGGTGGGAATTAGTTTCCGGTCCTCTGGGTTCTGTCGGGGTTTTAGTCGACTTCTCGCTGATTTTTCTGCAACTTTGTGCCGTTTGGGTTCTCTGTTAGGTTCTGATTAGAACGTCTATTCTTTTAGAACGTAACATTCTTGTCCACTGAATTGTAAAATATCACCAGAAAAAAGTTGCCGGATCGTTTTTTTTTTTTTTCTTTCTTTCTTTGTCTTTGTTTTTTATTGGATTTCTTTCGTTATTGTTTTTTAGAAAGAGACTAAAATATTAACAAATTATTTTGTGCAATTTGATTTTCAGTTTTTTTGTTTTTGTTTTTTTTTTAGTTTAAATTTTTCTCTGAACTAAAACAACATACTTGCCACAGATACTCCTCAGTTTACTCAGGAAATCACACTGACATGTTCCTGTCTGACGTTTTCCTTTCTTAAATCTTTTCTCAGTCTAGGAGCTCATCCATGTCACCAAACAGCATTTGTGACTGATATTAAACAGTAATACATATTAGGCCCACAAACATAACTATCTGCTTTAATACATTTTTTAAAACTCAATGAAAGATTGACCTAAATGATTTATCTTTACTCATTCTTCTCCTCATTCAAGCCCAAAATAATCTGCAAACCTTTCTTTAAATAAGCCAAACGTGCAAACCCTCTGCTTAATCAGAATGATTTACACATCTATTTTATGTATAATCTAACTACTTTTTTTGTTAATTAAAAGTTTGCATGCTTTGTTTATTGTCGAGCAGGTAAAAAAAAAAAATGTTCGCAATGCAATAAAAAAATAAAAGTCTTTTTATCCCTGCAAGAACGTTTATCCTGGATATTTTGTCCCATGCGACAAAACGTTTGGACGCCGCTGCATTAAGGTTTGGATCACAGGAGACAAAACCAGAATTAATGAGGAATGTCTGAAGACTTTTATATCAATAAATTATTCTGACAGTTTTACTTGTTTAATGTCGTTTTTCCATGAAACGTGTTGCGGGTTGTTCATCGGATCCTGTTGGAAGTGTATTGGATCGTGATGAAGAGCGAACATGTCTGGACATGAACCGAGCAGCAGGGAGACCCCCTGGGGGGGTTAGGGTTGGGGGGGAGGGGGGGATCAGCACTAAATGAACCCCTTCTTTTTCTCCCATATCTCTCTTTGCATCACATTTAACTGATTTATGTCAACTTTTAACCTGATTGTGTGAAAAGGAAAGAGGAAGATGAGGCTGAAACAGCAGCTCTGATGTTTCATTCTTACAACTGCAGAAAGAGGAAATTTCCCCCGTTTTCAGAAAGAAGTTCATCGGGACTGACACCACTCACCGCTTTGTTTAAAGGCCAAAGGTCAGAGCCCTACTCTGTTTTCAGAGCAAACCTAAACAAGCCGCACCGCACCGCCAAATTCAGGGCCTGACCTCCGATTCTGTGAGCTTTTTACGCCTCATCAGGCAGAGCTGCACACACGCTCGACTTAACAGCAACGTGACACTAAAACACAGAGAAAGGCCTTTCTAACCAAACATATCCTCCTCGCTGCTCAGAGTATGGAGAAGGACCCGGGCTCAGACCCGTAAAGGTCCGGCTATCCACAGCCAGGCAGGTTGGCGCTTTAATCCGCCGCCAAGGAAAGCGAATGTTAATAAATGGCAAACAGCCGTGGTGTGAAGATTACAGATGATCCGCTTCATGTATGAGTCACTCATTCACAAACACAGTCATAGTGAAACCACTCACACATCACACACACTCATCCTGAAAGCAGTTTCTACAGTTTATCATCCCAGCATGCAAACCACAGGAGAGCCCTGCAGACCGTTACGTTCAACAAACACAATCGAGCCGCGAATGTTCGGCACATCCGGCCGGGAGGCTGGGAGTCCGTCATGCAAAATTAATGTGGGAGTCATTTATCAACCAGAGCTCCACCTGACGTTAAAATCAATCCAGAAAGGGAAGTTAGAAACAACTAAACCATTTGTATTGAAAGTATATAAACATTTTTATAGCTAAAAACCTGTAAAACACAGTTGTTAACACAGTTTTTCCTTTGGTAATTATAGATCTGAGCAACATAATTACATATGGGGTTCCTCAATGCTCCATTCTCGGCGTACTTTTATTTAATATCTGGAAGCCACCCCTTAAGTTACATTTGCTGATCGCACACAATTTTAGATTTTAGTGTCAAAACATGTCTACCGTCCATTATAATTAGAGTCAGCGTGATCCTAACGTCAGGACTGGATGGGTAAGTTTCCTCCCACTTAAGGTACAAGGTTGGAGATTAGGATTTAATTAGACTTCACGTGGCTAAAAACCACAGAACAAGAACCTAAAGAGTTGTTTTAAATGGCGTATATCATGAAAAATCGACTTTTTTTTAAACGTTTAACCATGTTATGTCGCTATTCCTTTATCAGCATCATGCCAGAAGTGATATTTTGCTTGATTCATGCATGTCTGAGTGAATTCCGCTCTCTGAACACCAGCCCCTTCCCGTCCTGGAAAACGAACGGTTCATTAATTGTCTGCGTAGAGCGTTGATTGGCTGCCCTCTACAGGAAGTTCCTACCGTGACCACGCCTCCCCTGCTCAGTAAAAAACACGCCCTGCCACCAGCGAGCGGTGATGTGAGGCAGAGCGCCATCATTTCTGCTCAGATTTGAGATGAAGTGGCTCTTTTATCTCCTAATCTGCACAGCGACCGTTCTTTTATACCATGCTGCAGCAGCTCTAGGGCGACCCCACATGGAGAGAAGCGGAGTTGCAGTGAAGGCTAACGTCCTTCTTCCAGGTTGGAAATAGCACCAAGAAAACAACAAATATTTCATATGAAATTAACACTATTTGAAGAATAAAGGGTTTCCTGTAAAGATCCAGACATGGAAGAACTACTGAATGCTTTTATTTTCAGAGGGTGGGTATTGTAAGGTGTTGAGTCCAGACCACCTTGGTTAGGTGGATCATATCACACAAGATCTTTAATTACAACTCTGGCTGCCTGGTTGAAAAATGAAAGATGTTAAAATGTAGTTATTGGTTCTGAACACACAGGTTTTGGTTCTGTTCCCAGGATTAGAACTAGACAGCAGGAGACGGCGTTTAGTTTCATGTTTCTAAACTTTAACAACTGCCTGAAAACCTGAGGTTTACAGACTGTTTGCTACAAGGACGGAAAACCTGATAAAGGTCAGAAGTTATTTTATCAGACTTGTGTCATTTCTTAGTTCTTTGTTTTAAATTTGCATCTCAGCATTTCCTTTTTTTATGCAACACTTAAATTCATTCTTTTGTTGTCTTTCTGGGGGTTTTCTTTACTTTTGTTTCCTCGGTTCCTGGAAAGCCCTTTGAATGACTCTGTGTATGATGGGTGCCATGCAGGTAAACCTGCCTGGAATAAAAAAACAACGGTGTAGTAAATCATTCAGTATGGTTCGGTGAAACAAGAAAAGCAACCCAGAATTGATCCTGATGTCTGACGAACCGACGGGCTCATTCCTGGGCTGCCTGCTGGATGACGCGTCATTCATTCACAGATACAGACACACTATAAACAGGATGTGTCACACGGGCGGTTCGCCTCCTGGTATTTACAAACCACATCTGTGGTGGAAAAGCTGGTCACATTATAACAGAGTACATTTTAAAAAGGCCTAAAACAGACAGTCAGACCTAAAGAAACATGAAGCTGCTGTTTCATTTATTACGTCTCTGGATGACAATCAATCCCGGTCACACCAAGAAACCAATTTAGAACTGGAGGATCAGTTGATGCTCCAGAACCAGAACCAGAACCAAAACACATCCAGATTGAGTTTTTACCAGCAGCTTCACTGATCTAAAGGATTTACTTTAATCCATCAACCGCCGGCTGCTTATCTGAGATCAGGTCGCAGGGGCAACAAGTCCGGGGGGAACAACCCCAGACACCCGTCCCCCAGCAACCCCCAGGTGCTCCGCCCAGTGGGGCAGACCCAGAACCCCCCAAAGGGAAGCACCCAGGGGGCCTCCTGATCAGATGTCCAAAACAACTCAACTGTCTCCTTTCGATGCGGAGAACCAGCGGTTTTACGTCCGCCTACTTAAGTCAGTCTGTCAGTCTGATGGGGGGCAGATCTGCTGGTCTTCTGGTGTTTGCAATGGTTGCCTCCTAAGAAAAGCTGCAGCGATCATGACTTCCGATCAAATCAGCATCACCTGCATCAGAAAAGAACGTTGCAGCTGAAATGTAACGTTTCAGAAACATCAAGAAGTTCGAGCTGAGAGAAGAAGCTTCGGGATGAGGAAGCATGTCGCCACCAGAGCAGAGCTTGGTCAGCATTGGCAGCAGGTGGGCCTGGGAGCATCTGCAGGCACAGCGAGGTGAAGACCTTCAGGCACGATCAAACAGAGGCTGAACTTCTGCAGGTAGTCCAAGCATGGACGTCAGACGACTGGAGCTAAGCTATTTCCTCCTCATGATTGTTTGGGACATCTGGAGAAGAAACTCTGAGAGCTACCATGAGCCCAGCTGTCCAATAATCAGATCCATCCATGTGTCCAAAAAAAAAAAACGGGCCTCCTCCTAATTCTAAACGCTGCGACGGGAAAAGAGACGATCTGTGGGTTTCCTGACATGAAGTCTCAAGACTAAAGTGATAAAGTGAAGATGTAAATGTTGGACCTGTGGACGGGAAGTGGTCCAGATCTGAACCCCACTGAGAACCTTTTCCCAGACATCAGGCCGAGAACCAGAAACCGGCACACTGGGATCGACTCCAAACGCGAACGGGACAACAACGGGTCACTATCAGCAGTTCATCAACACGTCAGAGTGAATTACAGAAGTTCCTGATGAATGCTTTGGAAATGTTTGCAATATCAGTAATAATTAAAATGAGGAAATGACGGAGCTGCACAATAAAGCCTTTGTGTCAGCGCTGAACCTTCGCAGCACAATGGAGGGCTTGGCAGAGAACCGGCATCCTGTTCTGACAGACGTCTGTAAATAAATTACGATAAGCACATCTGAAGGACCGAAGCACCGCCGTCAATGTTCTACAGCGGCTCAGAAAGGAAACCTACAGGAACACCGGCACCACAAACTGAAAGTGATCACCTTCAAGGCCACAGCAGCTCAGTGAGCCTCAGTGGGCGATGATTTACTGGACGAAAGTCTTTGTGTTATTATATTCAGATCCTCATTTTGTCACATTTGTTGTGTTTTAACTAGAGGCAGCGGCACTGAGGAGGTGGAGGAGGCAGGAGGCAGCAGAGATGAAGATGCTGAGGATGGAGAGGATCAGGAGTGACTTCATGTTAGATGTGTTGGAGATGAAGCCAGAGAGCTAAAAGTGGTGAGTGTTTGTGAATTAGAGTCATTTTGTTGTAATAAAAGAATCTAATTGGAGCTGAAGTCAAGTTCTTTGTTGTGTGAAGGAACTTTTTGATTAAAACTGACTCTGATCCTGGAAACGATACAGTTCTTTTCCTATTATAAGTAAAAATCATCAAAATGTGTTTTTTTTTTTTTATTTCTGTGTAGCTCCACTTATCTATGATGCCCTTAAATAAAATCCAGAGAAGCCAATGGCCTTCAGAAGTCGTCCAATCAGTGATCAGACTCCGGCTGTTTGTAATTGAATCAGTCTAACTTCAGTCGTTCTGTTTCTGGCCAAAGAGAGAGAACATCCTGCATCATGGAGACCAAGGAACCCAGCAGACGGGTCAGGGAGGAAGTTCTGGTCCAGTTTACAGCGACAACATCCCAGAGTTCTGATCCATCCATCATCTGGACCTGGAGACAGGATGGACCACCTGCAGACCTACCAGGACAAGGACGTCCACCTAAAGAGGAGCTGAAGACTGAACATCACCCTGAAACACGGTGGTGGCAGCATCATGCTGTGGGAAGCTGGTCACAGTTGATGGGCAGATGGATGGAGATGAATCAGGATTATCCTGAAAGGAGAACCTGTTATAGAGGCTGCAGAGGTGGAGGTTCACCTTCCAGCAGGAGAACCACCCTGAACACGCAGCCAGAGATATTATGGGATGGTTTAGACCAGGGGTGTCAAACATACGGCCCGCGGGCCGGATCCGGCCCGCCGAACAATTTAGTCCGGCCCTGTGACTAAATGCATTATCATTATATATAAAAAAATAAATAAAATTATTGTTTTTTTTTTCCCAGTATCCTGTCTGGCAATGTGGCAATAAGAATTGTTGTCTTAATGCCAAAAAGAGCTCATCAGATTTGACTTTCACAAGTGGAGCAGAACTGCTTTTGCCATAGTGCTCCACTTGATTTATGAATGTGACTAGTTTTATTATGATTCATGCGGGGAATATCTCAAATGATATGGACACTACAATGGGAAAGTAGGAGAGGAAAGGAAGAACAAGAAGAAAAAAACAAAAGGTGAAAGAAAGAGGAGATAAAAGGAAGAGAATGATAAAACAATTATTGAAAAAAACATGTACTTCATTTAATTGAAAATCTGCAGTTCCTATATTGTCCACGAGGGGCGCTGTGTTTTAATTAGCAGATTAAGCTTCAGGTGTGGAAAAATTTAAATCATTTCTTAATTTTTATCTGTTTGATGTATTTTGTCATGCAGGACAGTGTTTTTAAGTTCCAAAAATGTGAATAAATGTTTTTCCACATTGTATAATCATTGTGATCAGTTCTTATGCATAATGCACAAGTAAATGTTTAACTGAGTAAAAGTATTGTTGAAATTGCACATTTACATTTACTTTTCTTTAAAACGCTCAGGTTATTCATAATATATTGTGTAAAAGTGAAATTCATTTAATATAAAAATCAACAACAAGTCCACTTTTATTAGTTCTATTTAATCTTGCAATGAGTTTACTCGTGTGGCCCTCTTGAGATCAGATTAAGCTGAATGCGGCCCCTAAACCAAAATGAGTTTGACACCCCTGGTTTAGACCAAAGCAGATTCAAGTATTAGAATGGCCTAGTCAAAGTCCAGACCCAAACCTCACTGAGATCCTGTGGCATTGTTCTCAGAAGTTCTCCATCCACTCTGACTGGAGTTTTTGCCCATTTTTTATCTCTGTAATTTGCAGATTAATGGGCAAAAACTTCAGTAAAGACCAGCAGCTTAAGGTGCTTCTGCAAAATGTTCCCTCAAGCAGCGCTAAACACAAACACCTGCCACACATTGTGGATTTTTATGTGTAAAAACTGCACTGCCTCGGGTTAATTCATCCCCTAACATCCCAGTAAAAGCAGGCAAGCCTGTGGTTATGATGTGGAAACATTCAATGGGTGTGAATACTTTTAAAAGGTGATGTTCAGTAATGATGTGGACTGAGCCGACGGGGCGGCTAAACGACAGATTCATCAGTAAAGATGCAGCAGAGATTACAACCAGCAGCCTCGCTTACATTTAAATATTAAACAGAATTTCCGTTTGCTGTAAAACGAACCACTTGTACTTTTAAACCCGGAGTCCTTGGGGCCTGCATGGCTCGGCTGTAAATGATTGAGCGGCTGTGATAAGTCGGTTAGCGGCTCAAAGAGTTTTTCCCCTCCACTCACAACGGCAGCACTCCTCGTTGTACAAACACGGAAACGAACATCTTATCTACCTGATCAGCCCTAACAGCTGTGTTTTCCCCACCTGACAGAAAGGAAGGACAGGAAGCCCTTATTTGGACATCCAGGAATCCACAAAGGCATGTTAGATAAACTTAATCGTCTGTTTTCACAACAAACCTCATATTTTGCTTTTAAGCTGAACAATTTAAATGATTCTTACTCACTATGTTATTTATTTAATTTCAAATGAACCAGAATCTGGACTGGGAGATTTAAAAAGCAATAAAAACAAGTTAGATATGCAGATGTTTTATGTAAATATGCCCTGAAGGCAAAACATGAAACCAATCTGTTTGTTTGAGCACACTGTCTCTTATCTGTCAGCAATATTATAATAAAGGCAAATTATTATTTGAGTACATCTTTCCAACTGAGTGCAGGCAGTTAGGGGGAAAGCAAATAAGGTTTTTTTTGTTTTTTTTTAGGCTGTTCAGAGGAACTTTTCCTCTAACGGCTGAAGCCTGACAGGTGGGAGCCGTGTTGCTGCATGTAAGTCGTTCCCATCTCCCCGGAAATCTAAACGGCCTGGAACTTTGCCCGCAACATGACTCTGGTGCAGGTTTGCACACAAACCGGCAGCTAAGAACGCAGCGTCCTGATCCCTCACTGCACCCTCACTGCAGGGATCTGCAGCAGTTACATCACCCTGGTTCAGGTCCTCAGCTCCACCGGTGGGAAACTTACACTACAGCTACATTCATCTCACACCAAAATCAGCAACTTTTTCAACAATTAGTGGAACATCCGTACAGTTCAATTTTATATATATAGCCCCAATTCACATGTCATATCATCTCAAGTCTCCTTCCAAAGTCAGACTCCATCAGATCCTCCAGGTTGGTGAGAAAGTTTCCTCTCTAAGGAAACCCAGCAGGTTGCATCAAGTCTCTCCAAGCAGCATTCACTCCTCCTGAAAGAGCGTAGAGCCACAGTGGACAGTCGTCTGCATTGTTGATGGCTTTGCAGCAATCCCTCATACTGAGCATGCATGAAGCGACAGTGGAGAGGAAAACTCCCCTTTAACAGGGAGGAGAACCTCCAGCAGAACCAGAACCAGGCTCAGTGTGAACGCTCATCTGCCTCCACCCACTGGGGCTTAGAGAAGACAGAGCAGAGACACAGAAAGCACAGAAGCTCACACTGACCCAGGAGTACTTTCTATGTTAGAGAAGACAGAGCAGAGACACAGAAAGCACAGAAGCTCACATTGACCCAGGAGTACTTTCTATGTTAGAGAAGACAGAGCAGAGACACAGAAAGCACAGAAGCTCACATTGACCCAGGAGTACTTTCTATGTTAGATGGTAATAGAGGATGATCTGCCTCCCCTGATGATGTCACAGCTAACAGAACGCCAGACCAGGTGTACCTTCTATGACGAGAAAAATGACAGAGAACAAAAAGTAAAAAGATGAAATAACAACAAACAATGCAGATTGGAGAGCAGTAGGAGAACTCAGCAGAGTGAGAGAAATAGACCCTGATGTCCTCCAGCAGTTCACTTTTATCTTTCATCCTTTTTTCCTTTGTTGCTTTCTATGAAGATTTTTAAGTTGGACCAAAGATGATGAGATGGATTATCTCTAAATAAGACGAAAGTAACTCCACAATTTTTTGCAAACTCCATTTTCAAAAGTTGCAAAATCTGCAACATTTTCTTTGGATTTTCTTAGTTAATTAACCAGGAGACGCACAGCGTAAAGTCGTCATACGTTGGCTGTAATAAACAGGAAGTAGAATTTGCTAACAAGCACGGACCACAGATCAGCGATGGAGCGAGGCTTTAATAAATGTGATTTTATGATTTTATTTATTTTTTTCAGATGACACTTAGAAATGCTTGTGTCTCTTAGTCGGTCCACACGTACCTGTTGTTGCTTCCAGAGCTATTTTTGAGTGTTATGGGAACATCTGAAAAGACGGCGGCAGAAACACCTGATCAGTCGTGTGAGGTAAATGCTCGCTACGTCAGAACTGATTCGATAAATGTGTTTCCATCTCCTCTATAGCGAATTTACTGTTTTTTTTAAGTCTAAAACCACCTGAAGCGAGTGTAAAAACTTTTTTTGCTAAATTTAGTGAGTTAAGTAAAATTTTTCCGTTTCAATCAACCCCTTCAAAATGTGCATTAAGAAACGTTGATGGAAAGGCAACTAGTGACTGTAGCAAACACCCTGAGGGAAACGTGACAGTTCCTATAGGTGAAGTACAGCAGCAGAAAACAAAAATGTTTTAGCGTTTTTTTGTTGCCAGAATAAGTGAAAGTCGTAAAAGTAAAGAGAAATTAGATTATAACATTGATTGGGGAATTAAATTAAATCAAGAAGAGAGGCTACACCAAGCCAACAGAAAACAGGAAGTGATGTTTACTATGAATTAACGTCAATGACAGATTAAAGCTAACCTGTTTTTGTTTAACAGTGAAAGTGAACATGGGGTTCACAGTGTCAGCTGGTGGTTTTCAGATCCACGTCATCCCTCTGGAGCAGATCGAGGAAAGCTGGGAGTTAATGTGCAACGACGGCGGCGTGTGTCCACATGCACATTGCTCCTGACCAAGGTCAGCGCGACTCGCCCGTCTTTGTGCCGTTTGAAGTTGTGACAGCGTGTGCCGTCTGGGCAGCACCTGTCCTCTGCTCCATGGGTGTGTGTGAGTGTGATACGGGGAAAGTAGGATTAAAAACGTGAAATAAGAGCCGTGAGTTCACCTAAACCCACCTGACCCGACCTACTTCCACGTTGTGATAACCGTCTGGAAAGCAAACAACAAACAACAGAAGAGACGTTTTAACGCTGATGTTGGTCGGGTTTAATTATCTGTTTTTTTAATGCAGCAAAGTATCTTTTTAAAACCAATAATACACAATTATGGTCTGATGGCCGTCAACGTCTCGTTGTCTTTATTTCATTTTGAAGGTCCGTCCTGTTTTGCGCCGTGGAACGTACGTATATATATATATATATATATGTATACATATATATATATATATATATATATATATATATATATATATATATATATATATATATATATATAGCCTATCGAGTCCCGTCCTGTGTATGTGTAGGCTGCTTTATGCTTGATGCACGTACGTTCCACGAGGACACACCATGGAAATTTTAAAGGACACTTTTAAATATTGTGTGTATGCATGTGTGCAAAAATATGAATAAATTATTATTGGTGCCCAGTGCAGGGTTGTACATGTGAGAGAGAGTGAAATAAATATAAATGAACAATCCAGCTTGTTTGATTAATAAAATATAAACTGTATTAATATCACGTGTCTCTTTGTTTAAGAGCATAAAATTTCAGCATGAAAGCTTGTATTTATTTACATATTTAATAATATGTCATACCACATGTCTGTCTGTTAAATAGCATAAAACAAAGTATCTCAGTATGAATTTAAGTATTTATATATTAATATGCCATATGTCTGTCTGTTATAGAGCATACATGTATGAAATATGTTGTTTAAACAACATATTTCAGCATTAAAACATATATTTTTCTATGTGACAGCATCCTGCATCATAACCACATCTCTGCTGTTTGTAGCAAATAAACCGTGTGAAAATCAGGTAAAATTTCAAGGAGTTATGATATATTGTAGTGGGGCAAACAGCTTCTTAAGTACAAACAAATGCACTGGGGTCATGTGAGAGACCCATCCAAGATGGCGGCCGCGCAGAAACATCAGCTCCAGTAGGCAGCGGCAGTCTTTGGGGCATCTACCTGAATTATGTCTATAATCTCCTGGTTAATGCGCTATAAACCAGTAGATTGGAAACACGTCTGGTGCGTATTTTCTTTTTTGCGATATTTTAAAAGTATTGGATGGAAACACAGCTAGAGGGATCAAATAATGTCTAATTTTTAAAAACATCTTTAATGTGATCTTTTATTGATTGATTTTTATTCCATAAATTGCACGTCAGACAGTAATTTCCAGTCTGATCAAAATATTTTCTGATTGGGTTTTAACTGTTCTGTATTGTCCTTTTTCTACAAATAAAAACCCTGAAGTACTTCTTGGGATGAACCTTTCTGTGCGTTTTGACTGAACTTGACCTTTAAAGTTACGTAGAAACGACTCAGTTCTGTTAAAGTCTTATCTTTCCAGCGAACTCTTTGATTCCGCGCTCCGCTTCAACCTTTTAAAACATGAACTTGACCTCCTCCCTTTCATCGTGTTAAAAGTTAAACCTCCTGTTTGAACTCATCCTCTGGTCTCACATCTGAAGACGACCTTTGACTCTTCGCTTTCCAGCAGCTTCCTCTTCGTTTTCAGCAGAAACATGAACCTCTGCAGTTTCTCCGTGAGTTAGCGTTAACCTACTTCCTCCTGGTTCCTTTGTTTTTAGCCGAATCATGTTTTTTTTTTTTTATCAGAGTCAGACATCTTTTCAAGATATTTTTTGTGCTTATTGTCTTTGCTTTGACATAAATAACATAAAGGCCTCCAGGAGAGAGACTGCATGGGGACATTGTGAGAAGAAGAAGCATCACAGAGGACAGTTAGCCCACCACTTGATAGCATCTTCCCACTGATTGTCACAAAGCAGTTATGAAATCAAGTTTGTACATTTGTTGATAATCTGGGTCACACTTGATTATTGGCCCTCTAAATTTAAACGCATATGAACAGGACTTTTTCCTCTAGGATGTGGTTAACGAGGCCGTGATCCAGAGCGGGGTCCGGCCGCCCCCAGCATGCATCTGGTGCCCCTTGGCTTTGTGGTGCCGGTATGTGCGCCACGTGCTTCTGTTATATCTGCGCTTTGTCCCCTGTGGGAGAAAGTTGAAGACTCCTGTCTGCAGCACCGGCTGAAAAAAAAACAGCAGCATAACGCTATAGAATAAGAACATTGTGACTTATTTTTTCAAACAGCTGTCATGAACTGAATTCTTGTTAATTACAGGCCGGGGAAAGCTGCATGATTTTCCAGAAACTTTGAGGCAGCTGTCATGGAATGCCAGTGATGTCGAACTTTCTGCTTGCGGTGTTGGGTTTTGGGTTTCACAGGAGATGCACTCAGTCAGAGCGTATTTACAGCTGCCCGGCCCGTGAGTGACACCGGCACATTGGAGGCCCAGCCTGCAGCCTTCAGGAGCGGCACAGGCGTGAGTCAGAGCGTGCGGGTTCAGGTTCCAGCCTTCTTCCAGCTGAGGTACGAAGCATTCTTCACGTGTTGGCCCGAGTCTTCATGGAAACGCCACCCGGAGCTTCTCAGCTGTGGCAGACATCAAGAACAGAAGTAGGAAAAAGGCACAAATTGTTTTAGTTCCTGAGGTCATTAAATGCTGGGTTGTCGTATACGGAGGAGGCTGGACCTGCAGGGCATGTGTTTGCTGTCATCGCTGTGGCCCGAGTCCAAGTCATGCGCAGCGTTTGTGCGTCTGAGGCCAAACGGTGAAAGTGAAGAACAACAGGAACATGTGAGCTGAAGTGTCTGTCAGCTGGAAGCACACGCCACAGGCGACTCAGCCTGAACGCATGTTCTCCAGAACGCATGTTCTCCAGAACGTGCGCTGGTTCGTTCTCAGGCCGCAGCAGAAATCCGTGTCAGTGTGTTTATCATGGTCAGCATTCATAAAAAGAACATCTGCATTCTTTCCTCTCACCACATTTCATGGGTTTTCCAGCAACAGCTAAACTTTGCCCTAAATACTGCTCATGTTCAACGAATCTGGGACTTTTCTGACTTCAGCCGCCTTTCCATATAAAAAGAACCTGGAATCTCATTCTGAGGGACAGTTGGACACGTAGAAGTATGTTTTTTTTTCTTTCTTGTGTGGCATTAAAGGGGTTTGAGAGAGGTGAATATGCAGAGAAACATAATCAGCTGTCAGCTGAACAATAAAACCCATGTGCTTGGATAACTAAGGAAAGAGTGAAAGTATCACTGCAGAGTCAACCTGCTGCTGTCGCACGACCTCTGACCTTTCCATGGATGGTAGCGTGTTGAAAAACCACACGGGTCTAATGCACCAGGAGACACAGCAGATTTTATGGAACACCAAGTCTTCGCAGAATGTGTTTAGTTCTGATATGTTCCCAGTTTGAATAGTGAATGTTTATCAGGATGAATGGTGGGGAATTCACAGTGTTCAGCTACATCAGCACAGGGTCCATCACTGGTGATTAAATTAGGTCTGCTGCCACGATATGCATTTGACATTAAACATTAAATAGCATGAGAGGGCCAATATTATTTATGCTGTTAGCCTCAGGATTATGTAGTTTAGGAATTTCCAACTAGTCTGAAGAAAAATACAGCAATAAAGAGCAGGAATTTAAAGTTTCAGAATATGAGCCTGTCCTAGTGGCCGTTCAACATGTCTCACCAAGGTTACGTTCACAAGACGCCAGATGAGGCTTTCAGTAACAAACAGTTTGAGAGTAAAGACGAAACCGCCACAGTAGCATTGTAATGTGTATGCCAGGCCTGCAGGGGGCACAGTAACACGGTAGCACTGCAACCTTCTCCTGGTGTCCCTTCTAGGTGTTACCAGCCGATGATCTGAGCAATGTGTGGAATATAGATTTCAAACTCGTTTCTGCGCTGGCGATGAGATAGAAGAGCAGAATGTGTCGGTGCAAAACCCATTTTAGAACGAAAAGCTTCTGTAGCACAACAACAGTGACAGAGATCACCGTTGTTGTTTTTATTAGCTAACAATGGGAGGGGGGAGGATTCAGATTTATCCATTCTGTGGTTGGTTTCATACCGCTTCGTCTGGATGGAATCAAATATCCAACCAAGAAGTTACAGCAAAACCCAACTTCGTCTGAGCTACCATTTTATTCTGAAAGAAGATTAGAATTGAGACAAAATGAGATGTTTAACCTTTGCATATTCCTCCTTTCCACAGAGCACCTTGAACGAGATTAATGTGAGAGAACTGTAATCAAACTGAGATCCAACTAAAATCCAACTTCTGTTCTGAAACACCTTTAGAGGTGAACTACTTCCCGTAAAAGTCCATCCCAGGTCCCGGCATTGGCTCACTTATCCCAGAAAACCCAGACAGGAAGCTGAGGTGTGAACCAGCGTTCTGTCAGTAAGAAAAGCGATTTATGATGCCATCATGGTCTATTCCTGTTTTAAGGTTTCACTGAAGGAGCATCGAGTTATTAAACTGCTTTAATATTTATTAGGAAGTAGTTTAACCGAAAAATAAATATGTTGTGTTCAGGGGCTGTTCTAGACAGGGGCCAACAGGGGCCCATGCCCCTGTAGAAATGGCCCTGGCCCCTGTTATGGCCCCTGTACTAAAAGCATGATGTTAAATAAACTTCTCATAATTATTTGCAATGGCAAAGAAACCATAACTGATTGGTCACTTTGACCAATATTATTTTTTACCTATACAGCTTTACTCTAAAAAGAATATTAAAACTTAAGATGTTTTAATTTAGCTTTAGCCGTATTGAGCAGGGGGCAAAGTTTTCAACTGCTAGATCAGGGGTCTGAAACCTGCAGTTCCAGAGCCACAAGTGGCTCACTTAATATTATTACACAGTTAAATATTGCCATTTTATTGTTTTTAAATTGTTTTGTTCTGTGCCCCTGTGAATAAACACTGGCCCCACCTTGGTCCCCCTGGTAAATTTGGTCTAGAACCGCCCCTGGTTGTGTTGGTAGTGATGTGGAAGCAAAACGAAGCATTTAAAGAAGAAACAAAATTATTTATAAAAAAAATGTTCAAATCTGAACAAGTTAGACCGGCGCCGGTTAAATCGAGACCACACCGAATTGTTTCCAAACATGCAGGTTCTGCCTTGAAATGTCCCGGTTTCTACAAACCACCTCACCAATCAGAGCCCACTTGGTTTCTGTCTCGCCTCCTCCCAGTTTTATTTCACAGCGAAACCCAACAAGTGCATCAGGCAACACGAGCCCGCCCCGATCGGATCGCTTGCCGTTAACACTGGGAGCGTGCTTCCATTTGTGAATGAAAGACTAGCTCGCTGCAGGAAACGTATTCTTGGATGGACTCCAGCGGAGCCAAAGTGGCGGGAAAATGTGCATGGTTGCACATGCACACTGCAAAAAGCTCTGACGGCAGCGCTTATTTTTATTTTCTGCTCAACAAACGTGGGCGACATATTGTATAAAATCAGACCAGAGCTTTAGACATAAAAACAAGGATCCACACTCTTAGGCCAGTTCATCAGGTACACCTGATTAATTTGTTGGTAACAGAAGCAGAATATCAGCCAATCACGTGACAGCAACTTATTTCATTCATGCATCTAGATGTGGGGAAGACGACTGAAGTTCAAAGTGAAATCGAAGAAAGGAAATCTAAGTGACTTTGAGCGAGGTGTGGTTGTTGGTACCAGACATGCTGGTCTGATCATTTCTGCTGATCTCCTGAAAGTTTCACACACAAACTTTGCTCTGGTCTACACAGAACTGTCTGCAAAAAGAGAAAAAGATGCAGCGTGCAGCAGCAGGACCAAAACGCCTTGTTGGTGTCAGATGTTAGGGAAGAATGGGCCGATGATAGAAAGGTAACCGTGGTGAGAAACCTCAGAGCAGATGGGCTACAGCAGCAGAAGACCCCACTAGGTGCCACCACTGTCAACTAAAAACAGCAAAATGAGACAATATTTCACCCAGGCTCACCAAAACTGGGCCATAACAGATTGGAAAAACGTGGCCCGGTACGATGAGTCTCAATTTCAGCTGCAATCCTCAGATGGTTGAGCTTCCATTCATCCAGCCAGATGTCAACAGGTAAGCCTGTTGGTGGTGGTATGATGGTGTGGGGGGTATTTTCTTGGCACACTTTCTGCCCCAGAGAACCATACCATCCCTGAGTATCGTTGCTGACCATCTCCATTATGAACTCTGATGGCTACTTCCAGCAGGATCAGGCACAACGTCACAAAGTTCACATCATCTCAAACTGGTTCCCTGGACTCCAGTGGCCTCCACAGTCACCTGATGTCACTCCAGCAGGATCTGGTTCTCATCATGGACGTCCAAATAAAAAATCAGCACCAACTCTGTGAAGCCGTCATGTCAATATGGATCCAAATCTCTTCTTGAACCTGTACCATGAAAAATGAAGTCAGTTCTGAAGGGGAAGAAAACGGTCCAACCTGGTTCTGGAAAGGTGTACCTGGCAGAATCTAAAAACTGGAGAAATACCAAAGGCTCAGGGAAGAACTAGAAAGAGCCTGGAAGGTGATCACAGTGAAGAAAGCAGTGGTGCCCATGATCATCAGTGCACTCGGAGCAGAATCCCCAACTCTGGAGAAGCGTCTCTAACAGATACCTGGAGAAACATCAGACATCTCAGTCCAGAAGAGCACAATCTTAGGAAAGGCTAAGATCCTAAGAAGGACCCTCAAGCTCCCAGGCTTCTGGTAGAGGACCCAACGGGTTTATATATATATATATATATATATATATATATATATATATATATATATATATATATATATATATATATATATAGACAGATATATATATATATACATATATAGATATATATATATATATATATCTATATATATATATATCTATATATATATATATATATATATATATATATAAATAAGAATGTAATCAAAGCTCAAATCGTCCAACGAAATATCCGGCCAATCTATCTATCTATCTGTCTGTCTGTCTGTCTGTCTGTCTGTCTGTCTGTCTGTCTGTCTGTCTGTCTGTCTATCTATGCAGCCTGCAGCCTTATTTTTTACAGCGTGCTGTTGCCCGGCTCTCTTTCTTTCCCAAGCCCCGCCTACCAGCGCTCCTCATTGGCTGAGCAACTCTTGGCGGGCTTCTCTCCGCAGCGTCACCACAACAGCATCCGTCAGCCAATCAGCAGGGAGGAACAAAAGTTCAGCGGGGTGGTATCCCCTGACAACGCGTGTGTGCACGTGCCGCTGTAGAGGCGGGTCCCTGAGCAGGAAGAGAGAAAGATGGAGGGTTCTGTGTGAAGGAAGCAGCTCCCAGGGGTCTGACGTTAAAGCCGGTTCCCTTTAACTCTGAGGGAGAGGAGCAGAAACCTGCCGAGCTGTTCATAGAACGCTTAAACCACCTGTAGGGTTGGTTTATTACCTCAACCTGTCACTAATCCACCTGGGAAGCTTTAATGTGAACTTACTGACATCCATGATGCACAGATCAGTGATTCCTCCAGAAATGTTTCACAGGTAGCCGGGTGGGCCCACTTAAACTCCTGGGGTGGCACTGAAACTAAAGCCATTGTAGGAGCCAATTAATTTTTGTTATTAATTAATTACATTTTTTTTTTTTTTTTTAATAATCTAGATAAGGTTATTTATTTTACTTTATTGTTTGATATTTGTTTTGAGATTTTGTTTTTTGTTATTAAGTTTCTTTGTTTTTGTTTAGTTATGAGAAATTTGGGTAGATTAAGTTTATAAACAGGCTGTCAGTGGTAGGACCAGCATGCATCTGGGTGAGTGTTTTTTTTTTTTTTTTTTAACCAGAACAAGAGAAGCAGGGAGGAAAATGTTCGTCCATTTCTGTTTACTTGCTTGCAAAGGAGAAATAAACCACAAACTAAAGGACTTTACCTGGAAAATTGATTTCTTTTTGCCTGCGTAAATTACTCGTCCATGGTGCATCTGTGGCCGTTTCTTTTTGTGATGTCAAAGCTGGGCCATAACAGTCCTAATTTCAGGATTTCCTTCTACTGTTGTAGTAGCGCTGCCTGTAGAAAACTATGTTAAAGACTTAAGTAAATGCCTACTGATATCTTTTGGTTTGTTGTTTTATTTTTAATGTTAACACCACCAAGACAAGGTAGACAGGAAGTCCACTCACGCATGCTGATGAATGAATCCACCATATATACTCGCAATGTCGGTATTTTTTCCAGACAGATCATCATTTACATGTAGCTATGTAGAAAAGTCTATTTTTCTATACAGATTCTAGTTTTACAAACTCTCATATTCCTCTGTTTTCTATTTCTTTTTCTATTTCTGTATTTTTTGTTTTCATGATGCATTTATTCCTATATTTCTTTATAGAATTTTACTTGTGTGGACTTTGTTTTAGTTGTTGTTCAATTCAGTTTTATTTATATAACACCGATCCACAACACATGCCATCTCAAGTCTCTCTCCAAAGTCAGACTCCATCAGATCCTCCAGGTTGGTCAGAAAGTTTCCTCTCTAAGGAAACCCAGCAGGTTGCATCAAGTCTCTCCAAGCAGCATTCACTCCTCCTGAAAGAGCGTAGAGCCACAGTGGACAGTCGTCTGCATTGTTGATGGCTTTGCAGCAATCCCTCATACTGAGCATGCATGAAGCGACAGTGGAGAGGAAAACTCCCCTTTAACAGGGAGGAGAACCTCCAGCAGAACCAGAACCAGGCTCAGTGTGAACGCTCATCTGCCTCCACCCACTGGGGCTTAGAGAAGACAGAGCAGAGACACAGAAAGCTCAGAAGCTCACATTGACCCAGGAGTACTTTCTATGTTAGAGAAGACAGAGCAGAGACACAGAAAGCACAGAAGCTCACATTGACCCAGGAGTACTTTCTATGTTAGATGGTAATAGCGGGTAATCTGCCTCCCCTGATGATGACACAGCTAACAGAACACCAGACCAGGTGTACCTTCTATGAAGAAAAAAGAGAGAGAACAAAAAGTTAAAAGCTGAAATAACAACAAACAATGCAGATTGGAGAGCAGTAGGAGAACTCAGCAGAGAGAGAGAAATAGACCCTGATGTCCTCCAGCAGCCTAAGCCTATAGCAGTAAAACTATAGAGGTAGCTCAGGATAACATGAGCCACTCTGACTAGAAGCTTTGTCACAAAGGAAAGTTTTAAGATTAGTCTTAAAAGTAGACGGGGTGTCTGCCTCACGGACCAAAACTGGGAGTTGGTTCTGTTCTTGATTTAACTGGAAGCCAATGAAAGGAAGCTAAAATTGGAGAAATATGATCCCTCTTGTTGATTTTCATCAGAACTCTTGCTGCAGCATTTTGGATCAGCTGAAGGCTTTGAACTGCATTTTGTGGACTTCCTGATAGTAAAGAATTACAATAGTCCAGCCTTGAAGTAACAAATGCATGGACTAGTTTTTCAGCATCACTCCTGGACAGAATGTTTCTAATTTTGGCGATATTCCGGAGGTGAAAAAAGGAAACTCTGGAAACCTGTTTAATATGGGATTTAAATGACATATCTTGGTCAAAAATAACACCAAGATTTTTTACTTTATTACCAGAGGCCAAATTAATGCCATCCAGATTAAGTGATTGATTAAGACGTTTATTTTTTGAGGACTCTGGTCCAAAGATTACAACTTCGGTCTTGTCAGAATTTAGATGCAGGAAATTTAAAGTCATCCAGCTTTTGATGTCATCAAGACATGACTGCAGTCGAAGTAACTGATTGGATTCATCAGGATTTATGGATAAATATAGCTGAGTGTCATCAGCATAACAGTGGAAATTAATCCCATGCTGTCTGATAATTTTGCCAATCGGAAGCATATATATAGTAAATAGAATTGGTCCAAGGACTGAACCCTGTGGTACTCCACAAGTGACCCTACAGTTTGAGGAAGATTTATTATTAACATGAACAAACTGGAATCTGTCCGACAGATAAGATTTAAACCAGCCTAATGCTTTTCCCTTAATCCCTACAGTATGCTCAAGTCTTTGTAGGAGAATATTGTGATCAACTGTATCAAATGCAGCACTGAGATCTAACAGGACAAGTATAGACACAAGTCCATTATCTGAGGCCATGAGAATATCATTAGTGACCTTCACCAGAGCTGTTTCAGTGCTATGATGAGCTCTGAAGCCTGACTGAAACTCCTCAAGTAGGTCATTACTTTGTAAATGTTCACATAGTTGACTAGCAACTACTTTCTCAAGAATTTTAGAAGATTATATATAGGTCATGACACTCTGTTGCTTGTATGAGAGGGAAATATTAATACTTAATAAATTCAATAACACAAATAATAACATGTTGTTTTAATTCACCGGGGACCAAGTCCGCCTCCGTCCGTCAGTCTGCAGACCTGCATGCTTTAGGATCTGCAGGAGGAGCTGAAGAGAAGACTCTGGATGACGTGGAGAGATTGTGCAAAAGAGGAAAGATCAGCGATCACAGGAGGGGATCAGAGCAGTTTTAGTAGAAACAATTATTAAAAAATTAAAGATAATATGTTTAAACATCCGCCCTTTGGAGATTTTTCTGTTCCTATAAAATACGTTTTTATTTAAGGCACAACTTTATCATTTTTACCAACATGTTTTCAAGATGTTTACATCATTATTCATGGTTCTTCAGCTGAATTCAGGTCAAACAGCGTCTCCTCAGGCTGGGAGCTTTAATTCAGGCGCAGCAAAGAGGATCCAGAGTTCTGCATAAATGTTACAGAGCTGCGGTTCTTTTGGACTCTTGAAGCAGCAGAGAGTCCAGCAGTCAGGACGCTGCAGCATAACACCACAGTACCATGAATAAAACATTTCTCTCAGGCCGTATCATTAAAATATATATGAAATATGTTTAACATGCTTTAATTCTGAAAGGGCAGGGCTTACACAGCCAGGGTCGACTATATTTAAAGGATGAGTTTGTGAAATATGAGCTGCTGGGTGATGCAGCAAGGTTATTTTTGAAGCAGGTCAGTATGTTCACTACCTTATATATAATTCTGCTTCATCAGAGTTCATGTTTAGAAATATCTCAGCGCTGTACGATCAGATATAACCTGAGGTCATTTCACCGCCGGGTCCCTGGTTCTGTCCCGACTGCTGCCTGCCGGACGGTCCTGAATGACACCGATAAGTTGTTAGAAAGTTTGTCTTTAAGCTGAAACAAAACGCTTTCAGTAAATTCTCTCATTGAATTTTTTGTTTCATAATAATGACCCGTCTCATCTGGTCCCTGCTTGTTGATTGGTTCTCACCAGAACCCATTAGTGAGGTATTTGATTTCTAGTAATATTATGAGATATTTTTCTGTTTCGTGGATCGATATATTGTTTATAAATGTCAGAACATGAGGAAAAGGCCCGTCTCTTAATCCTCTCTGCTGGTGATTTTATGTTTTTACCAGTTTTAAAGAAATTCATATGTTACAAAAGGTGAATTTAAAAAAAAAATCAAATAAGCACTCATTTTTAGGGGGGGGGGGGGTCATGAGTGTTTTTTTTAAGAGAAAATCCAGTTAGTAAAACAAAAAATCTCATCTGGAAATGTCAAAACTTATGTTATTTCCTGTTATTCATTCATAAATCCTTTCAGAAGTCTGTATAATTGTTTCCTTTCTTGCTCATTTAAACAGCCAACATTTTTTTAGACGTCTCATTGTTGGGTTATTTGGGTTTTTAATAAATATCTGAACCTGCAGAATAATGTGGGGTTCAGCTGACATTATTTCTGCGCTCTGGATCCAGGAGGAGAGTCACTGCGGTTCTGGTCCAGTCAGCAGACGGTTAATCTTTTTCTCGTCTTTTTCTGAGGGACGATTTCTTCTCTGCCGGGTCTGGTTCTGAACTTTGCTCTGGTTCCAGGTCCAGTCAGCAGCTGATCCTGGAAGAAGGGAAGCAGAGGGAGATAAAACTTGGCAGCCGGTCTGGAACAGAGTGACGTGTTTCCACTGAACCGTCCTCAGGTTTGTTTCCAGTCATCGGGTCGGAGGTGACGGAGACGATGAGAGGGAGGAGGACGCTAATGAGTCCAAGCTGACCCACTGATGGCCTCTACTGGAGAGAAGGTCCACATCTCTGAAAGGTTCTGGTGTCTCCTCTGATTCCTCATGGACATCTGTCCTGGTATCTCCTCTGATTACAGATGGACATCTGTCCTGGTATCTCCTCTGATTCTCGTGGACATCTGTCCTGATGTCTCCTCTGATTCCTCGTGGACATCTGTCCTGATGTCTCCTCTGATTCCTCGTGGACATCTGTCCTGATGTCTCCTCTGATTTTCATGGACATCTGTCCTGGTATCTCCTCTGATAACAGATGGACATCTGTACTGTCTTCTCCTCTGATTCCTCGTGGACATCTGTCCTTACCGTGTTCACTGACTTTGCTGGGTCAGTAATCTTCAGACAGACTAATTGGACCTTTTAACTGGGCTTTCCTTTGCTTGGGGGGTTCTGGTTCCAGGTTAATGAGTAAAAAAACAGTTGGACTGAGATAAAGGTTGGACATTTATCACTTCTGTAAAAATTGGACAGAAATCAGACATTTTTATGTCTTTGTAAAAGTAAAGACGTGCATTCCTGGTTCGGTCCATCCTGACAGTGATGAATATTCTCCCATCATCTACTGAGCGATCTGGTCGGGACGTCTCAGTCGGTTCTGAGGCGGTTCTGAGGCGGTTCTCCTCCTTAACATCAGGTACGGGTTCTAACGCGTCTCTGATTATGTCTGAATACAGAGTGTGGAGTTCCTCAGGGCTCCGTGCTGGAACCTTTTTTGTTTTTAGTAAAGATTCTTCCTTTGGGCCAGATAATCCGACACTTTAATGATGTTTCTTATTGTTTCTTATTGTTTCGCTGATGATATTGAGCTTTATTGCTCATTTAAGGCTTCTGAGTTTCACAAACTGTCCTCTTTGATTAACTGCTTAACAACCATCAAGCAGTGGTTGGTTAACAATAACCTACAGCTAAACCACAGGATTAAATAAAACTGAAAAGTGGATAATTAGAGTCCCATCAACTGGGTCAGAAGCGTAGCCTCAGATGTTTAGGTGTTATTTTGATTAATCTCTTTCCCTGGAGGATCTTTTAAAACGGAGAAGAAGAACCTGCTGTTGACCCTGCTTGTTAAACCGTTCCGCATAAATAAACTTTTAATTTACTTACATCCTCTCAGCTATCACTGCTTCGGGCTTTTGCGGCCCAGTGTAAGATGACGAGCTTCTTTTTAATGTCTCTGCTCTGTTTTATTTCTGACGGCCTTTGGCCAAACTTTCCTCATCTGATCAATAACAGATCTTGTAAATGAAATTTCTAATAAGAGAAGGTTGGACTGTTTGACGCGGTTTGTTGTTTTATTTCCTGTTATCTGCAGCGCCCTGCGTCCTTTCTTCTGCCGCTGTTTGGTGTGAGATAACAGGCAGGTGCTGACCGATCCCTGCTCTCTCCACTGTTTTATGGAGGAAGCGCAGCAGTTAAAGGGTGTAAAGTTCCCCCACACCCTTTAACTGTTATCTTCATGAATGAGACGTTTCGGGACGTCTGAGCCTGTGATGTGACACGGGACGGTGATGTCAGCCTTTGGAAATGCTGGACGGCTGCAGGAATAATCCAATCTGGACAGTTGAGCTTATCTTTAGTTTAACTGTAACTCACAGGATACCACGACAGTCTGCTGCCAGAAGTTTGCTTCTTAACGACTCTGCAGACTCGAGTCGCTCCATTTCGGGCATTAAAGCTCTCATCAGTCTTTTCCAGAATGCTTATTGAACCCCAGGATGCCCGTATTTTAAAGTTGAAAACTTTCTACACAATTAAAGCTAAAATAACGACCAGAAAACTCTGAGAACATGAGACCAGGTTCTGGTTTTATCTCACCTTTCACAGCATGCAGGAACGTCTGCAGGAACGTTTCCTGCTTCTAACAGCGGTGAAACGATGCTGACAGGAGTTCAGAGTTCTTTCTGAAACCAGCTGCATGGATGAAGATCAGCAGGAACCGGCGAGACGCGGCTGAACCTGATGGTCACGGCGGACCACGGCCTCCCGGTTCACCGCTATGCAGACGACTGTCAGGTTTATCTCCGTATAAAGCTGAACTGTCCACGCTCCACCCAACCTCTCCTAAAATGCCTTAGTGACTTCTGCTGCTATCAACACCTGAACATAAGTCAGTACACATGTATGTATGTACAAATGTATATGCACATACATAGGTGCACGTAGGTACATATGTATGTAGGCGCATAGATATATGTATATATATATATATATATATATATATATATATATATATATATATATATATATATATATGTATATATATATATATATATATAGACCACTATGAATGTAAATAAGACATCATATATGTACAAATGTATATGCACATACATAGGTGCACGTAGGTACATATGTATGTAGGCGCATAGATATATGTATATATATAAGTATATATATATATATATAGACCACTATGAATGTAAATAAGACATCATATGCCCATTCCTATTTCCTTTTTTGTATTTTTTGGTATTCTTTTTGATCCATTGTAGATATGAAGATTCACTGTATATAACTGAATGCACCTTCCCTACTCTGCACCTTCTTGTATGAGCCGATGTGACGAGTGAATTTCTCCATTGTGAGATCAATAAAGACCATCTTATCTTATCTTATCTTAACATTAAAGCATGGTTGGCTTTAATGTTCCGAGCTTTAATGAAAACAGCTGATTCTATTCAACAGTAACTCACAAACCCAAACCTCTGTGATCTGGAACCACATTTGAAGCAACAGGTTACAGATCTAGACATCTCCCTGGATTCAGGGAGGTCAGCAGCGTTTTGAAGAAAAGTTTCTTTCAGTTCCAGCAGGTTGCCAAACTAAAACCGGTCATGGTGACCTGGACATAATAATCCAGGCTTTAATAAAAACCCAGATTATTGGAATTCGCTTCATGCGGATCAGTCAGGGCTCCCTCACTCGCCTGCAGCTCATCAAGAAACCTGCTGCTCATCTTTTAACTGGTCAAACACAAACATATCTCACCTGTCCTCTCTGCTCTCCACCTGCAGCCTGTGTGCCAAAACTTTGATTAGGAAATCCTCCTCCTGGCTTTTAAACATGTTAACGGTCTGCTACTTTCTGGTTTATTTTCTTCATACGTCATTGTTTGATCTGCTTTAGTGCCGTGTTGCACTTTTTTAAATGTTATAACAGACATTTCCATTGGACCGTAACCGTGGACTGCAGCGATAAACAGACCAACACGGAGCGGAGCTGTGAAGGCAAAGCCGACATGGTTTTCAAAATAGACTTAGACAAACTTTATTGTCATTTTGTATGTACAGAGTGCATACAAAACAAAATTTCGTTGCATACAGCTTACGACAATGTAATGAGATTGCAATTGAAATAAAATAGCATTACAATATTGAGTGCGTCAGTGATAAGAATGTAACAGTGCAGGAGGATAACAGTTTTTAAAAAAGTGTGCAGAAGCAATGATAATGGTGACAAAAATGGCGTTAATTTGAAAAGTTCAATGTTGGCAAATAAAAAATATCTGAAAAGTGTGGCATGCATTTGTATTTTCCTCCCTTTTTAATGCGTCATCTCCTGAGAATAAAATCCAGTACAACCAATCAGCTTCAAAAGTCACCTAATTAGTGAACAGAGTCCAGCTACATGTAACTGAGTCCGGTTCCTGGCCTCAGAGGTTCTTTAGAGAACATGTAGAGAACATCCAGCATCGTGGAGACCAAGGAGCCCAGCAGGTCATGGAGGTGGTTCTGGTCCAGGAGGTTCTGGTTCCAGCTCTGAACTCCACAGCCGTGCCTCCTGATGGGCTCCATGTGTCCAGAGCTCGTTGTGTTGTTTACGGGCCTGATGAGCCAATCAGCTGCAGCTTATCTCACAATAACATCGTCATCATGGTGCTGATGAACGGAGGCCAGCAGGGCTGCAGTTTGACCTCCTGTGCTCTCTGTGTGTGTGGGGGGGGGGGGGGGGGGGGGTTGCTGAGTCATCAGTAACAGCAAAGTGCCGACTCTTCCCAACAAACGCAGATTCACAGACATTCAGCTTTAATCAGAAAATCCAATTACACTCAAAGATGAGATCATCCTGATGTTTAAATGGGCAACTGGACCCGAGACGTCCAAGACATAAAATCTTGATTTCTTTGTTATAACCTGGTTCAAAGCAGCCTGTAAATAAGCAGGACGTTGTCAACTGGACATTTTAAAGAACCAAACTTTGGTTCTTTTTAAGCACCGATAGATCAGAGGACCAAATCCTCTGTTTTTCTCATTCATTGTGACAGAATAGAACACGCCTTTATTTGTCCTCTGCTGCTTCTATGCAATCTGAGTTCACAAGAAACATAATAAGATGTACAAACTTGGAATATAATCTAGTTATGTTTGTCTCTGCAGGAAATTAGTGCTAATTAGTAAGTTTCACTGATTTTCCAGCATTTTTCTTTGGACTTAAACGGCTTTCTAATCGTTTTCCACCCTTGTTGCCCATTAGAGCGAACAAATACGCCGTGTGTGGGACAAAACAAGACGACGGGATTAAAGAACACCGCCTCCTTAGCATGAGAACAGCAGGAGAAACATCTGTCATCTGGAAACAGCAACATAATCCAGAGCCGACCTGAAACAGGACCTGGATGCCGGCATCATCTCCAGGAATGATCTTTTAGGGTTTATTTTGGATTAAACAAATGTTGTCTTTGTGACAGGCTGCTGGAAATGTTGCAGTAAAACCACTAAAGGTTTGTGAAATAAAAGAACCAAAGTCCAAAATGTGAAAAAGACATTCAGGAAGGCAAAAGAACTGTGGATCAGTTCAGAAGAATCTGACTCCTTGAAGGGAAAAAGGGACATTTTAAGATTCCAACATTATTATAAACGTCTCAGTTTTTAGACTTTAATTTCATCTGTAAATGTGAAGCTAAATGTTTCCGCGGAGATGAAAACATTGTAAACAGAGCGGAACTGGAGCCTTGCAGGTGATGGAGATGCAGACGGTCTGTTGCGCCCCCTGGTGGCGCAGAGGGGAACTGCGGCTGGTGCAACATGAGCGCAACACTCAGAAATGTGTGCAGTCATGGTGATGCAGCTGATCTGAGTCACTGCGCAGCAACAGTTGCTGTTTCTGGGTCAGACTGAGTCACCAGCGGCGGGGATCGCGGCTGAATGAGGGACCGTCAACATGTGAGAGAAGGTGAAGCCACTGACCAGATGCCAGACCATAATAAAAGACCCCAACCCAGAATATAACCCACACTTTTAAACTCAATGCCAAACAAAAAGTAAAGATCCTGGTCCCAAAATCTGATCCGAAGTCATAAAACAGGATCCAAACCCAAAGGAGACTGACTTAAACACAGGATCCGGCTCGTCTGGATCATCCATGATTGGGATCCAGAACAATAACCCTGGATTTAAAGTAACCCTTTACACTGCAAAAAGAGAACAAACAAAAAAAATCTTGAAAATGCTGTTTTTGCCCTTAATTTGAGCAGGTAAATAAGATCATTTGCCAATGGAATAAGATTTTTGCACTTAAAAAAGGAACAACTCATCTCCATCATCTTATTTCAAGGGCATTATATCTAATTATCTTATTTTAGGGGTAAAAATTCCCATTCCATTGGCTGATAATCTTATTTACCTGCTCAAATCAAGAACAAATACACTAATTTCAACAACATTTTACTTATAGTTCCTTTTTGCAGTGCACTAACTCTCAGTACCTGTGTCAGGAACAAGACCAGCAGGTCCATCCGGGTCGGTGCCGGCTTGGTTTCCTCACAACAGAAACATCTCACCTGCTGCCTCTGAGCATCAGATGAGTCAGAAAAGTCCCAGGAGTAAAAAGAAAGGCTGGAAAATGATTAAAAAAATGAGTCAGGCTTGATCAAAGCTGAGTCACTCCTTTGATCTCAGGCCGATGACATCAGAACCGGGTCCAGGGTGACCTTTGATCACAGCAGATATCTTCCTACAGGAATAAATCAGTAACTTTTTCTAACCTGTCTTTATTCTCTGTAGCCTTTTATTAATTGATGTATTTTTAGCAACACTTCATCTGTTGAGATGTTCTCCATCAGGATTTCTGAAGCTTTCACTCATTTCAGAAATATTTTAGCTTTTAGGTGGTGAACTATGAACATTAATCAAGTCATTTTAACCCGACTGAACAGAGTTAAGAACCGGTTCTTCTCAAGGAGGAACTATGACAACACAGCTTACTGTGTTCAGCACAAAGAATTAATTTTACCAGCCATGTTTTAGTGTTTAACCATAAAAAGAATATCCAGTGACTGTTATTTAAAAGCAGACATGGCCACATCCATTTGTTGATGTATTTTTATATATATATATATATATATATATATATATATATATATATATATATATATATATATATATATATATATAGTTATTGGAGCAGAAAAGGCACACATCTTGCTTTTCTGTGGTGGAATAAAAAAAAAAATCAGGTTGTGATAAAAAATTAGCAATTAACATTATTATCTCAGAATATTTTAACGCACATTTCTGTAAATAAAGCCTCAGATCATCACTCTTCAATAAGCACCTTTTACCTCATTATCTGTGACTCATGAAGGACAATTAATTCATTAACACTCGACATCAAAGCCCTCAGACTCTGATATAAACTTTTAATCATCTTTTTTTTATCTTTAGCACACTAATAAAAATAAACTTGTCCATTTTCCGTTTGTTATTGTGTCCTTTAAGACACGCGGTGACATTAAAGACTCTTTGAATCATTAAATCAATAAAAGCTTGATTCTGGAGAAGTTTTTATTGCAGCTTTAGCAAAAATTAAATACTCAGAAATCCTTTAAATTCCAGCTTTAGTAGGAAAGGAACCAAGTAAACAGGAAAAATGAGCTTTTCTCACTTAAAGAAGACAAGAGCCGACTGCCATCGTTCTCGTTGTTGATCCCACGGTGAACGGAACCAGCAGAACCAAGCGGGTCCAGGTTCTGCTGGTTCTGGTCCTTCGTCCGTTAACAGTCACACATCCAGTCGGATTGGAGGTGGTCAGAAAGTTCACCAGGTAAAATCTGATCGCATCAATGAACCAACAATGAAAAATGCAACATTTTTACAGAACGATGGTATTTACAGGACCAGCCGGCGTGTCGGGTCCAAACGTCCCGTCCGGTTCAGGAGAGAAGCTCTGAGACGTACCAAAATAAAAAGGCGATAAAAATCAAAAGCAAACAGAATTATTTTCAGCTTTAAATGAAGCAGCTGCCGATTGGAGGCTGAACTACATCTCCCAGCATGCAGCTGCTGCAGCCAGAAAAGATCCACTTTTCAGAGTTTAACAGATTAAAAGTTTTTCATACAACAAAGTCAGAACCTGCAGAAAATGGAAAGTAAAAAAAAACAAAAGAAACTAAATTAACTCTTATAAATGATTGGAACGAAAATCAGCTCCTAAAATAATATCTTATTACCTCTTTAATTATGAACTGAACGATTTTGAACAAATCTGCTTATTTTACAGTGAAAAATGAGATCAGAGTTCTGGGGTCTGAAGACCGAGGAGCGGCGCCGATCCAAACGGATCAGATTTAGATTTCTCTCAGCTTTAACCCACAACTGAAGACTTTTCTGAGGCTCCAAGAGGAAGAAAACATACCAAAAAAAAAAAAGTTCAAATCTGTTGTTTTATCAAACTGGACCGAGAGCTAAAACAGAACCAGCTATTTCAGCCCGACCCAACCAACGCTGCGGATACATCCTTTAATTTAAAGGTACGTCCTGACGACATGAACATCATGATGTTCTGGATGAATAAATCAGCCGAGATCTGTTCGTTCACACCCAGAACAGATAAACATGATCAGAGTAAGTTAAGCTCGTCACCGCCGGTACCGAGGCCTTTAGACCTCCATATGGACCTGAACCCGGTTCTGCCACTACGTCAGGTTTGAGTTCAGCAGAGATTTTTAAACTTAATCTGATTTTAGCCGTTAAGAGAAGATTTTTCACGATTGTTTTAAAAATGAAGGGGAAAAAAAGCAGAACCTAAACTAAACTTTGGCGAAAGGAGGAACGGCTTTCTGGTGATTATCTTTGCTTCGTCTGCTGAAGCTGCTCGTCACAGCCGGCTATGCTCACAGCAGAACTCAGAACCGCCCGGTCCGGTTCAGCCTCCGGAGGAACCGCCCGGCTCTGGGGCTCAGAGTTCACCTTTCCGGGATGATCCGGTACCGAATTAACGGATCCAAAGCCCAGCTTCCCACCACGGATCAACGCAGAGGAGCCGGTCTTTAAGCCCCACCCTCCTGGTCACCTGACCTGGGTCACATGACCCGGGTCACATGACCCGTTTGTAGAAGACTGAGAGACGCAACAAGTAAACAGTCACATGAGGAAGCAGACGCCTCAGAGCTTCAGGAGCGGTTCAGGATGTTTGTGTCTGCGCTCGGTACCGGACTCCTCCGGCGCCGCGGTCCGTGAACGTCTCTCCACCGGAGGTCAGTTGTGATTAACCGGGGGGGGCGGCGGCGGCAGGAGGGGGGCGGAGCGGTCGTTGGTGACGGTCCGTTTCAGCGTGACCTTCCTGATGAGCGTCAGCATGTCCGCCTCGCCCTGCTGGGCCGGCGGCTCGGGGTTCTGATCCGGGCCGGCGGGCCGGTCCTGGTGCTGGTCTGCAGCCCGCGGTCCGATCTGGTCCCGCTGGGGCTGGAGGTGCGGCTGCTTGGGGGGCTCGAGGCGTTGCTGCTGACCGTGGAGCTGCTGCTGGAGCTGTTGCTGCACAAGTTGTTGCTGTTGGATGTTGAGAAGTTGCAACTGAGATTGCTGCAGCTGAGATTGCTGCAGCTGAGATTGCTGTGGCAGAGATTGCTGCTGCAGCTGGGATTGCTGCGGCAAGTATTGCTGCGGCTGCTGAGATTGCTGCGGCTGAGATTGCTGCAGCTGAGATTGCTGCAACTGAGATTGCTGCAGCTGAGATTGCTGCAGCTGAGATTGCTGTGGCAGAGATTGCTGCGGCTGCTGTGCATGTTGCTGCTGTGGCAGGTATTGCTGCGGCTGAGATTGCTGCAGCTGAGATTGCTGTAGCTGAGATTGCTGCAGCTGAGATTGCTGCAGCTGATGCACCTGTGCATTTTGCTGCGGCTGCTGAAGCTGCTGCAACTGTGCATATTGCTGCGGTTGCTGATATTGCTGCGGCTGATGCACTTGTGCATGTTGCTGCTGCAGCTGGTATTGCTGCGGCTGCTGAAGCTGCTGCTGACCTCGCAGCTGTTGCTGCTGGTTGATTTGTTGCTGTTGCTGCAGCTGTTGCTGCTGGTTGATCTGTTGCTGTTGCTGCAGCTGTTGCTGCTGGTTGATTTGTTGCTGTTGCTGCAGCTGTTGCTGCTGGTTGATTTGCTGCAGCTGTTGCTGCTGGTTGATTTGCTGCAGCTGTTGCAGGTGTTGCAGGTGCTGTCTCTGTTGCTGCTGCTTGACGCTGCCGCCCTCTGGTGGCAGAGGAGGGACGGTGGGAACGGGCACGGGGATGGGCATCTGTCCTGGGATGAACTGGTAGTACGGGGAGGAGGAGGAGGGTAAGGAGCTCAGGCTCTGCGTGGAGGTGCTGAGTTTGCTGTGAGCCAAACCTCCGGCCGGGGGAACCTTGAAGACGTTGTCGTCGTTGCTGCCGCCGCCGCCTCCGGCTCCTTTGGGGGGAACCTGCGGGGTGCTGATGGGAATGGGGATGCCTCCGCTGATGGTGCCGCGGCGGTACGGCACGCTGGGCGAGGGCTTGCGTCTGATGGTGGCCGTGTGGGAGGAGAGGCGACCGGAGCCGCTGCTCAGCTCGCCTTCGGCCAGCAGGCTGACGGTGGAGGTGGGGCGCCGGGACTGGGCGAACTCCCGGTACTGGAACCTGAGGTCCGAGTTCCTGGGCATGGTGGAGGACTTGTCAAAGTCGGACTGGCTGTCGCCGTGGGACAGCTGGTGGAAGGAGATGGAGTCCGCGTCTCCGTGGAGGGAGATGGACTCGTAGTCGGCTGGAGAGAGGAGAGCAGAAAGGTTAGTGTGGTCGGTGTGAAGGTGGTGACCCAATCAGTGGTGAGATACAGGCAGTATTACACTAAACATGAAGCTTCAGCTCATGGTCAACAGCCTGAGACACAGGATGGGAGACAGTTTAATTATTTCTGAAAAATGGACCAGATGTGTCAAAGAAAATCAGGAAATTAAATGAGTAACTAAACATTTTAGCCATTTGACACATGAACTTTATCTGCAGGAACCGGAGAGGAAGTGACAAAAAGACGTAGGGCTGGACGATAATTCAATAAATAAATAAATATATATATATATATATCATTACATCCTCCCAGCCAATCACAACGCAGACCCAGGAACCAAGCTCCGCCCCCTTCACAGAGTTCCTGCGTTCTTTTTTCTTTTTTAAAAACTTGCAATTTTGGTAAAAAGTTGGTTGAATAAAAGTTCGAGTTTGAATTCAGTATTTGTGTCTATATCTAAAAATAGGTTGCTAAGCAACAGCATAAAATGGTCAGGGCTGCATTTAAAATATATCTTTTGAATTTGTTGATAATTATCGATATCGATCAATATGATTTCTATTTTATCGTCCAGCCCTGTCAAACTTATTGAATTATGATCAAAATGATGAGTTTAGAGCCACAAGATGTATGGGAAGAATATAAAGGCTGAGAGGAAGCCACTCTGAAGGCGTGCAGCGAGGACAGACGGGCAGGAGGACAGACGGGAAGGAGGACAGACGGGCAGGAGGAGACGTACCGTAGGGAGGAGGATCTCTCCTCAGAGCTGGAAGAGAAGGAGGGAAGTTTAAAGGAGACACCAGGAGGAGCAGCAGGAGACGCAGAGAGCAGAAAAAAACAGAACAGGATTCAGACGAGAAGGAGAGAGACGCAGCTTTCTGAGTGAGCCGGCCCGTGTTTAAAAGCCCAGAGGGGTCGGGGCCCTCAGGGGTCCTCAGGGGTCCTCAGGGGCCCTCAGGGGCCTCTAACCCACACCTCTCAGGTGTGTCTCCACACCAACACACTTCACTTAAACTCTGTGGGTCCGGTTTGACCTGCCTGCCCTGAGGAAACAGGATTTAACAGAGCAAACAGGTCCGAGCCTCCTGCTGGGTAGTTACTGCGTGGCGGCCATCTTTCAGAGGGCAACACGTTCAACTGATAACAGGAGCTTCTCTCCTCTTTAACATCCAGGTTGAAACATCCTGCGATGGTTGGAGCGTCCACCGCCTTGTTAAAGCTGAGAACCATCGTCTTAGAGGAAGAAACGTGGCTGAGAATGAATCTTGAATGATGGTTTGGTGAAATCCAATCAAAGAAAAGCAACAGTAGAGCTCAGAGTTGTGTTTAATGGTGAGAATATGAACGTTTCTCCACGCAAAATGTGAAGGAGAACCAGTAAAGATTGGAGTCTGGAGGACTGATGGGTCCAGATCAGGCCCCTCACTCTGGTTTTTATGAAAGATTATCACATTCTGCTGGCATATTAGTTGTTATTTTGGTGTTTTACGCTTTGCTTTTGCCTAATTTGTTACTAAATAAAGCCTTTCATGTTTATTTTTAATAACAGAGGAAGTACGTACTGCACATGTACAGCAGGGATTAAACAAAGAAGCGGCTAACGGCTATTAGCATCTCCCAGAGAAACAATGAAGAAAGATCCAAGATCCAGTGAAAAAGAAATGTAAAAATAAAATGATTCCAAGAGGGAAAAGCCTGAAATGTCTTTGGGAATCCAGTCTGAACGTTGGTGTTCAGTGAAGCGGACGCTAAACCTGCCGAGGCTCAGATGTGACGCAGAGTTGACTGACGTGTGTAAATGTTCTGATATGAGGCTCTTAAAGTTGCTGTAGATCGTTTTATTTAATTAATAACGTTGGTCTACGTTATTAATTAAATAAGAAGGAGGGAAGCTGCTGCTTTACTGTGAGGCATTGCAGAGGGTCAGGCTCAGTCCGGCTTTATTTAATTTAGATTTATAAATTAAGCAAACCGGATATTATGATAGTTCGTTATATTGCCACTAGATGGCGCCACGTTTGTTTATATCTGCTAATCGCGCCTGATGCTGAGACTAATTATTTTAAAAAAAGGACCATCATTATCAGGATGGAGGCTTGGTGTGTATAACCTTATTTCATCATGATCAAACTGTTTTTATAAGCATATAAAGTGGCTACATAGCACTGATGATCACTGGGAGAAAAGGAGACATGTGACGCGCCTCGGCACTCACTGTGGGTGTGGATGGTGTCCTCTGAGCAGGACGGCGTGGTGGTCTGGGTGCTGTAGCCGCTCGAACAGTGCAGAGAGTCCCTGCTGCTCCTCGGGGCGTCCGAATTCAACGCACCCAGCGTCAGCACCAGCTGGTCCCGGGCCGAGCAGGACTGCAGGTGGAGAGAGAGAGGAGAACGTAAACGGTTCAGAATCTACACTGCAGTCCACTCAATGACGGGTCGAGTCCAGAACCGGATGTGGGTCAGAGTTAAGACCGCGGACCAAAGCATGCGGCACAGGACGGCTGAACCACAATGTGATTTAAGACAGAGAGCGAAAAACGACAATGAAGGGAGCAGAAAAAGTGAGGAGAGGAGAAAAGTAAAGAGGAGAGGTGATGTATGCTGCCCCCTAGTGGAGGATGTGGATTTATTATTATTATTATTTATTATTGAGCGACACATCAGCAATAACAGCAGTATCAGCCCCATATGTACCGATATTAACGACTGATGTTTATTCCTGTGATGCTCCTGCTTGTGTTTTAGGAGGAGGGGGGGGGGGCATGTGATACTGACGCAGCGCAGGATTGTGCCGCGTGTAACCCACAGACATCATATACGTAGACGCGTCATAGGTCAATAAAGTAAAAATAAACAAACAAACACAAAAGTGATAATGTTATGATAAAAACATCATATTATGAGAATTAAGGGGGAACATTTCCAGAATAATCACAGTTTGCAGAATTATTTCACTCCTGGAGTAATAGGGCCAGGTTAGATTATTTTAAATATTTTTATTCTTTAGGAGAATAAATGCAGGAGAATGAAGCTAAAGGGTTACGAAAATAAATTTGTAATATTACAAAAACAAAAATAATACGAATACAAAGTATATTCAGAGATTAAAGTCCCTCTGATACTGTTTAAGTGACTGAGTAACTGCAGATTTGCCACATTAAAGATGGCGGACGCTCTGACGCATCGCAGCATAGGCAGAACCCGCCCAACGACGCGTCTACTCTTATATTATGTCTATGGTGTAACCAGTGTCCGATATTAACTTCCTGATTCACCGGTAGACGTAAAAAAAATCAACTGGCATATTTCTACCAGCGACGGTAAGTCTGACTGACTCCTGCCAAATATCTCCACATAATGGCGCTACGTAATTAGCCTGAGCTAATCGCTAGCTGTTAGCAAACGGACGTGACGTAGCTGCTGTCGTTTGTGCGTTTGTTGTCATACGAGCTAAAAGCAGAGGAACATGAAGAAGCATCCACCCAGATGATGACTGAAAAACATGATTTATTTGGTACAAACATTTAATCGCCGTGTGGAAGCTAGCACCTCTGAAATTTACTCGCCAAACAGAAAACTTACTCGCATTTGGCGTCAGGTGAGCGTTAATTTCAGACGCTGTGTGTAACTGAAACAATGTCAGCGGTACTGAAATAAATACATTATTGGTTATCGGCCATAACAGCATCATAGATCGTTATCGGCCCAAATTCTAACAGTGGTGCACCCCTTAATGAGAGCATAAATGAAGTTATTCTGCAGGTATTAATTTATTTATTAGGAAACATTAATGTCTTTAGGGTTTTATGTGTTTAACACCTTAAAGCAGTTCAGGCATTTATTTTCTGTGATATTTTATCTCTCCCTGCCTGTGAAGTGGAGCTTTGTTGAGGTTGCCGGTGCTCAGCAGATACCTTCCCAGACGCAGACATGGCTCGCGCTCGTTCCCCGTGGTGGCCGTAGATTTGCGGGGGGCCCAACAGGCCGTTCTCCGGCCCGCCGCTGCCTCCGGACGCCGGCGGATTGGTGGAGCCAACGGCATCCTGTCGTGTCATAAATAACCCGGTCAGAGTCAACAGGAGGCGTCACCGTCACAGCAAACAACAGCATGCCTGGGTGTGAAGCCACAGAGCCATCAGAGAAGTCCTTCAGCCGGAACAACAGGCGCCGCGTCAGCAGAACCAAGAGGAACACAAATACGTTCCGTATTTCTTTACTGCTCAGAAACGTCTGCTGGGAAAGTGGTTTCCGGCGGGGGGGTTTTCTGCGATGAGGAGATGTTTGCGACACGCTGTGCAGCCCTGCTGAGGAGCAGCTGCAGGACTCCTGTAATGGCTCCTCTGGACGGGTCAGAATCACACAGAGAATGAATGGATGGGCCGGACTCGCTGGGCTCGGGTCAGACGCTGGAACCATGATTTATGTGTCGTGAACTCATCCCACAGGTGATCTGAAACATCAGACCGTCCCAATACGCTGGACGACAGAGAAGACCCCATGAGGAGTGAGGATGACACCTCTGGGGTCCGAGTACCGTGTTATTCAGACTATAAGTCACACTTTTTTGTGATAGTTTGGCCGATCCTGCGACTTATATTCAGGTGCGACTAATATATCACATTTAAATGGTAATTCATCTTGACCAGTATGAATTAAGGCGTAAACGTTACCGTCTACAGCCACAAGAGGGAGCCCTAAGCCTGAGAAAACTTTCCTGTTCCTGTACCAATTAAAACAGGGTGACCAGACGATGAGACAGACTTCTATTCAGAAATCCCTGTTATTATCTCCAGCTGTCACTTTCTACATGTCGTATTAATTAATCCTGTTATTATCTTCAGCTGTCACTTTCTACATGTTGTATTAATTAATCCTGTTATTATCTTCAGCTGTCACTTTCTACATGTCGTATTAATTAATACTGTTATTATCTTCAGCTGTCACTTTCTACATGTCGTATTAATTAATCCTGTTATCTTCAGCTGTCACTTTCTACATGTTGTATTAATTAATCCTGTTATTATCTCCAGTTGTCACTTTCTACATGTCGTATTAATTAATCCTGTATATTCTTCAGTGATGGTATCAAGGTGTTGTTTGTTCCTGTAATACTTTATCAGCTGGTTCTGCTGTTCTTTATATCTCTCTCTGCAGGTGTAGAAGCAGACTCAGAGGATGTTATATCGCTTTCTCCCTTTCCTCTTCTCCTTCAACTTTTCTCCTTTGTTTCTTCTACCTTCTTCTTTCAGTCTCAATTTAACATGAAATAGTCCCAGCATAAATTATAATAAAGCTTCTTGCATATATAAATCAAGCGGAGAATTATGGTGAAAGCGGTAAGGCTCCACTTGTGAAAGTAAAACCTCTTGGGCTCTTTTGTGGCAATAAGAAAATAATTATTAATGCCACATTGCCAGTCAGGACACAATAAAAAAAAGGAGGAGTAAACATTACTGTATATAGTATATATATTTATCGTATCATGATGGAGGAAAAAAAAAAATCTTAGCACAACGAGAGGTATTTACTCGGTCCTGCTGCTGTCCCGGCGTCTCCGCCCCGTCGGCGTTGCAGATAATGCAAAACAAACCAACCTCCAGAAGGAGCTTCTCAACAAAATCAGACATCCCCGGTTTTCGTTAGAGAAATCTGGTCACCTTAACTTAAAAATTAATTGAAACATTAACTTATAGACAACAAAGACTGAACACATGTTTGTTGTTTTTATGTTTCAGTCTGTGTTCATGCAGCTCTAAGGAACCAGACCGAGACAGAACCTGTTACTGTCTGTGAAGCTAATAGCAGCTAGCGTTAGCTTACAGCAGTTTATAACTTCTCTGATGCTGATGCATATAGTCCAGTGTGACTTATATATGTTTTTTTCCTCTTTATGACGCATTTTTTGACTGATGCGACTGATATTGCAAAAAAATACGGTAACCGGGTCCAGGTCAAGTTTTTAGGGTGCAGGCACAGAGAACAATTGAAGTGTTTTATTTTTGGCACTTAATTGCAACTCAAGTCGGAGTTTCTGTTCGGTCACCTGGATCTTTTTGAGCTTTTTGGGGTTTTTTAATCACCTAAAATTTTACTTCCCAGGAAATGGAATCATAATCTTGCTTTTAAAAAAGGTTAAGGTTGCGCGGTTAATGTCTAGATTGTGTTTATTCGGTAGAGTTAGATGATCAATAGTTAAAATAAAGGTTATAACCTTTCCTCTATTTAAGCAGGTAGAGACTCGCCTCGCAGCCCCAGATCTCACTTTTTAAAGACATCTGTGAAATTCATGAGTTCCCGCCACCATGCTTCTCTTTCTTGACGTCATTTTTTAACATTCTTTTTTTTACCAGAAACTGATTATTGATCAAATTTAGAGTAAAGCTAATTAAGGCTGGATCCTCTGAAAACCGGACCAACGACTCTGATCCAGGCTGGATTCCCTCGTCTTCTCTGGACCAGCTCCACGCCGCCACTCGGTTCCCATCAGCTTAGTTTAGAGCAGAATTAGATCCTAAGTGTGATGGATGCAGTCAGAGGTTTCTCCCTTTCAGGGCCACAGCTTCAGGTTCCTCCTGTCCTAAAGCTCGGTTCTGTGTCTGGGCCACAGCAGAACCCCTCTGACCAGTTTCAGCGTGGGAACCCTCGGCACGCTGCAGGCTTTAGACGTCTCCCTGCTGTAACACGCCTGTTTTCTGCTGCTGGCTGACTAACGCAGGGAAAACGTGTGAAACACGCAGGGCAGCGTTAGGACCAGGACTGAAAACACTGCTTGGTGTTGTTGCTGCAGAGGAAAATCCAAGTGGACTTCACTTTTTAGTGTTTTGTTTTTCAACTTTTCCTGGAACTACTCTGCGTTCCCATCTTCCCTCGTTCTTGAACCAGGTGGGGGGAATAGTTAAGCAGCAGCCAAAACGTCCCCCTGTCCTCCTTTCCTTTGCCTCCTATGTCCCGTCTGTATTTATTCTCTACAAACAGATCTTGTAACCAGGGCTGAGTGTCATCTAGATGAGCCGATTCGATACGATTCTCGATACAATAGCTCAGCTTGATTTGATTTGACTCCATTATTGATATTTCTTACTTTGAAATTAATGCTCAAAGTCATTCAAATCAACAAAATCTGCCAAATATTATATTTATGCTCAATTTATTGAACACTAATATATTAACAGGACAATAAAATGAATTTGGTTCAATGAATTTGGTTCAATGCATTTAATGTATCACAGAAATCAAAAACGTCTGATTTTAGAGACGAAGGAGCTTCTAAAATCCTGTCGGCCGTTCTGCAAATGCGTCTCACTGCTCTTCCTCACTGTGAACAGTAATGGCTGTAATAACGCCCCCTAGGGGTTGGGAGGTATATTGATATTGAAAGCCAGAATATCGATATTAAATCCTTTTTAAAAGCATCGATATTAATCTTTGTATCGATTTTTATGCACAGCCCTACTTGTTACAAAGTCTAAATACGACATAAAGGCTCTTCTGCCATTTTCCTCGCATATTTTAGATGAAGCTTAATCTGATACCTGAAACATCCAGAATAAAAATCAATATAAAGTTTTTAAAGAACGAATTTATCCACTCGGGGAAAATCTATCCGGACCGACTGGACCCAATGTGGATACATATTCGGCCCCCTTGATAAATCACGAATTAAGCTGGATTAATTACATTTAATGAGTTTTAATCCACCACCCAGACCTGATTGGTACCAGACCTGGAGAATCAGGAAAGCACTTTAACAGAACCGGAACAACAGGAAATAGGGTAAAACATCCAAAACAAACAACACATCGCGACACAACACTGTAAAGTGCAAAGACAAACACAGCAAAGGGGTCAAAGTTCACGAAGCCACAGATAAAACCATTAAAACCAGGAAGAATACGGGGTTGAGGGTATGAGACGATGTGAAGGATGATGAGAGGGATTCAGCTTGGTGACATGAACAGATGGTAAAAAAGACGAGTCGGCACTCTGGTTGGTGTGGGGGGGGGGGGGGTAGTAACTGAAACTCATTCTCACGGTGGTCATATCCCTGCGGCTAACCCGGCGACTCTGAGCGGCGTGGCGCCCGCAGTCTGCGGCGGGACCGCGGCGACCACGGCTGGCGTGGCGACTGAGGCGCGAGGGGGAGCTCCCTTCGCTGAGGGACCGCCCACTTTCCTCACAGCCGTACAGCAGGTAAGGAGAGGAGGGCTACACAGGAGAGAGTCAGAGCTGTGGACCGCTGCTTTGCTCACAAAGGCTTTAACTTGGTGCAAGGGGAGTTAGACTAGTAAGCAGGCGGGCGTCTTAGATGCTACATTTAGCAGAGTTTTATATTTAGTTTTGGTTAAAATGTCAGTGGCAGCCAGGAGGATCATCACTGACGTTAACTAAATGGCCAAAAGTGTTAGGTTAGGTTGAAGCGCAGCCGCACGACGGTGAGGACTACAGCTGTGTGCGGCTCTGTTACAGGAAGTTTGTGCTTTTTAAGGCGGGGTTACATGATGCTACCATCAGTAGTCAGCATCTCTGCGGTTAACTAAAGGATTTCTTAAATGAGCTCGCAGAAAAGAAACTGTGTAGAGGCGTTGGTCAGAGCAGATTTCAGCCTCCTGTTTCCTTGTAAAAATGTTACTCGTCTTTCCTGTAACCAATAATTTTAATTGTTTAAATAACCACTGGCATTTTCCTCTATTATTCTGGTTTTGGGAACATCTCTAAAGCAGAAGTCTCTTTTTTCCTTATTCTGCAACTCGCTCTGATAAAACTTCAGAGCAAAGTACAGGTAAGTTACTGACGACTGATTATTGCTTCGCAGAACCCCGCTCGTAAACGGATCCAAATGACCCCTTCAGGGTCACTATATCACTTCCAGAAGGATAAAATCAGAAGTAATTTTAATGTGAAAGGATGCAGGAAGTGTCTTTTTTCCCCACAAAACTAAATTTGTTGATTTTTCCACAAATTTTAAACCATTTCTGGAAAGGAAAGACTGAATAGCAACATTCCCACATGGGTTTGTTTTCATGTTAAATACATATAAATATTCGTGCTTTACTCACATTTAAACCTCAGTTTGTAAGAAATTAATCTGCATTTTAAAATTTTGATTTGGAAATAAAATAAATCCTTTGACTTTAAGCAGATAAAGCTAGAAATAGACTACCTTCTTTTAAGCAAAGCTTAAAGAGATGAAAGTGCATTTTAAAGCAGATCTGCAGGCGGGACCGGCAGCTTTTGGCCATGTAGTTGTAATTAAGGATTATTTTATCTGTTAGATGTTTGGTCACATCTGACCTCGTCTCTGTCTGTGTAGGCGTCTGTTACCTGCAGGTGAACTCCATCCACGGCACAGTTGATGGAGTCCAGGGAGGGAACGTGCCTCACTGATCCAGACTGATAGCTGCAATCAAACACAAAGATACGTTTTCATAACAACAACAACAATAGTTCAAACACTAAAACCCGAGACGAGTTTAAATAAAATGCTCAACACCGTTAGGAGGAACGGCGGCGGCAGAAGAAGAAATAAAGCTGTTTTTTTATCCTGAAGGTGTGGATGTGATCACAGATTTTAACTAGTCGGGAAGAAGAATGTGATAGAGGTGGGGATAATAAGACGTTTATAAGGTTTATAAGACTCTATTCTGAGGCTGCAGTGGTTGTTTCCCACTGATCTACAAACACTTGTAGGACCTTAGATCTCTCCTATTTCTACAGGTTTCTCCTCCTTAAAGAGCCACAGAGTATAAAGCCTCATAACGAATAGAGAGACTGTAAAGATGCTGAAGTTTTAAACTCGCCATCAACACCAAGGAAAAGTGTTTTTTTTTTCGTAGCGTCACTATTTATCAGCCAACTGAGCGCTAACGTTTCCTGTGCCGACTCATAATAGGGCTGGGCTACAAATCAATTTAGTCGTTTAATTCCAATTTATAATTTAATTTATAATTTATTTATATTTATTAATGAACTCGTTGGACTCCCATGAAGAGGTCAGCAGCAATTCTGAAGATATGTTATAGATATAATCAGTCACCTGCTGATGCTGCTCCTCCTGGACCTGTTGCCGGGAGAAGCTGGGGGGGTCTGATAGGTATAGTTAAAGTCTGAACCTTTCAGATCCAAAATCACCTGAAGGAAGAAAAAACAGACAATTTAAATGTAGTGAATTAAGTGATTTTTACATTTTCTGGATTATCTAACTCTGCTCAAATAAAAAAAAAAAAAAATACATCAATAAATCTCTTTGTTTAAACAAGTTGTCTATTTCCAGCACTCTGTGTACGAAGAGTAAATTATCCCTGGCTGCTCCTTAGAGAGCTATTTGAATTGTAAATAAAGCAGATTATAGGGAGCATACAAAACAACTTTTTTGTTAATTTAAAAACATTAAAATTTAAAGATTTGGTTGACTTTAAAACTGCTTAATTCATGTACAAAGTAAAGAATAATCTGTTGCCATTACACATTCAGGGTCTGTTTATGATGTGCGTTTTTTTTATTTTTATAAATTTTATTTTTTTCTGTTTTTGATCTTAGAGCATATAAAATGTTCAGAAAACCAAAAACAAGAACAAATGTAAAACATTTTATTTCTTTTGTTGGGGTTGATGTATGGAACAAACTAGATCAGGAGCTAAAAGACTTGACAACATTAATAAGGTTTAAAAACATATTTAAGAATAATGTGATTAAACATTATGAGTTATGTGAATGTAATTAATAGCAGGAATATATAACAATAATATATCAAAATGTTATTATTGTAGGATAATTCTTTTCCTAAAATCATATTTTGGTATGTATTACAAAAGGCAGCCATCTTTTTTTCTTTTCTAGTCCAATGTAAATTGGTTTTGGAGCGTGGGCATTATAAGCTTATTGCTTCTGCCAATACATCCGTTTTCAGACTGTTTTTTTTATTTATGTTACAAGAACATATATTGTCATGTATTGTATACTTGTGTGTCTGAAATAAAAAACCAAACAAAACTATTGTATATCAAACGTTAGGAAGTAGAACCCAGAATAAATGGAGGGTAGGACACCTGTTCACTAGCCGGGGGGAGTTTATTGGGCTCGGCCGTCAGGTTGGTCAGATCCTCCAGGATGGTCTGCAGGTGGGTCACCTCGCCCAGCATGTTGATCTCATGGTCCTGCCATCACAGAGGAGAAAGAAGGAGAAACCCTTAGCGCGTGTCAGAGGCTGGGAACAGCCGGATCAGACAGAGCACCGACCAGCACGGGCTTCAGCATGCTGACGAAGCTGCAGTAGCGAGCTCTTTCTTCGATCAGCGCCTTGCACACGGCCCGCTTCTCCGTCTCCTCCAGGACGGCGTAGCGCACGTTGACATCCTGCAGGGCGCAGTCCAGCTGGCCGCGGGCTTCGTCCTTCCCTGCAACATTCAATTCAATTTCATTTATATAGCACCAATTCATGAAACATGTCATCTCAAGGCTCTTTCTAAAGTCAAATTCAATCAGGACACGACATCAGTAACATGTCTAAAACTTTGAAATGTAACGAAAACGAATATGATTTTATAACATTAAAACCTAACAAACAACTAATTTTTGTTAAAACCTAATTAAGTGTTTAATAATCTATAATTGTGCTGCTTAATAATGAGCAGATTAACAGGATAACGCTGTAATACTTGGAGGGCGCCAGCAGGGGTCAGCAGAGAACAACCAGTCTGTGGTGACTGAAAGGTTTAAAAATTCTCCACCTCAGTTTAATCATCGTTTAGCGCGGCAAAAAGAGGAAAATAACCTGAAAATCAGAACCAGAGAGAAGGGTCCGTCCCGGTTCTAACCAAATAAACCCGGTTCTGACCAATTAAACCCGGTTCACACAGTCAGGATCAGGAGAACTGTGACCCAGACTTCAGTCTCAGATTTAGTCTAAACTAAAGACGTCCGCACTTTCTGCCATGTTGGCCAAAATGAAATAAATAAAAAAAACAATTTTACATAAAAGAAAGTAATTACCCCAAATTGTATACAGTTTTCCTTTTACCTGCTCTACAAAATACGGTTATGCAATATTTTATGTAAACAAATTAGTCAGATTTTATGAAGGAAAGGGACGCATAAATAATTGCTGATGCGTAACGTTTCAGGCAAATTTGCCTTATTAAAAGATGGTCCGCCAGTGCACAAATTTAACAAAAAAATAATCAAACATTTTTGTTTACTGTCAGCAATAAGAACAGGATTTGGGTCAGCCTTTCTTTTGAAATGCTTGCTGTACATAAACAATTTTAATAACCGAGTTAAAAGCAGATTTTTGAGCAAAAGTAACTGGTGTTCTCTGTAATTAAAACAGGAATACTTTATGTTGCACCTAAATTTTTCAATTACAAGAAGATTTGAACTTGTCTGTAATAACTTTGCTGTAACTAAACATAAAAAGGGTTCCTCTGCATCAATGACTTTTTTTTTTTACCCCTGGTCTAAACTTTATTAGGTTGGACACATTAAACAGACACTGAGGAACGAAGCTTGCCAAATCTCTGACGTCATTTCCAGGCACCTCAGATGTTTCCACATTAACTTCAGTCAATGTGAAGCTGTGATGCTCAGATCTGTTTTTATTTATGGGCAGCAGGCGACGTGCTCTAGAAACAGTGTGTGAAATTAACTTTGTGACGTAAAAAAAAAAAAAAAAAAAAAAAAAAAAAAAATCAACCAGCCAATAGGGCTGAACAATTAATCGCATTTTCAATATAATCGCGATTTAAAAAACGCAATTTCCAAATCGCAGAGTCTGCAATTTTTGGCTATGTAACAATTAGTGAATTAGAAACGTCCATTAGGTGTTGGTAAAATGTTTAAAGTGGGTTTGCTCCACATGGAAGGGAAGACAGTTGCAGCAGTGAGATAATCTAATTTTATTACTTGTTTTAGAGTTTATATAATCATACATAGCATTAAGTACAGGTCAATCAGTTTAATACACAGACTTGCTTGTTGGTTGCACTTTATGTTCAACAAGGATTGATGTCCAAATCAATTAAAAGCTGTTCTCTTGAATAATATTCTGATCAATAGAAACATTAAAAGTTCATATTTAAAATAGTCCTTGTTTACAAACATCTTTATTTAGAGGCCATTTTTGTTGCTTGTGGTTAACGCAGAGAAAAGTCAAAATTGCAATTTTGGTTGAAATATATTGTAGGCAGAACGCAATCATTTCTGCTCTGAGTTTAGAAGCTGCGGGTCTTTTAGCAACTAATCTGAACAGCGAGGAAACAAATTGATTTGTTGTTTGTATATATTTAAAAAGACATGATAAATTAAACTGGAAAAAACATTGCATTAAATCGCAATATTAAGAAAAGAAAATCGCAATTAGATTATTTTCCAAAATCGTTCAGCCCTACCAGCCATGCGTATTTTTTACCGGCTAAAGTAAGTCTGACTGAGTCCTGCTAAACATCTCCACATAATCCCGCTACATAATTAGCCTGAGCTAAACGCTAGCTGTTAGCAAACATGACGTAGCTGCTATAGTTTTCTGTCACATGTGCTAGTGTTTGTTTGTGAGCTGAAAGCAGCTAAAAGCAGAGGAACATGAAGAAGCATCGACCCAGATGACTAAAAAACACAATTTATCTGGTATAAACATTTACTCGCCATGTGGCAGCTAGCTCTCTGAAATTTACTCGCCAAACGGAAAATTTACTCTCGTTTCGGACCCTGCCTAGAAACCTTTAAAATAGACGTTAAAATGAAACGTTCAGGTCACTCTGAGCCCAGCAGACTCGTCTTCCATCAGGACGGCCGCCTCCAAATAAAATCAGCAGCCATCATGGATCAAAACAGACCCACATGGCAGAAATCAGCTCAGATTACTGGCAGCTGAACAGTTTTCCAGGACATGCAGAACGTCAAGGCAAAGAGTCTGGGTTTGGGTTCCCACCAGTGCAGAGCTTGCTCGGCAATGGCAGCAGACACAGAGACATTTGGACATCTGGACAGCTCTGGGACACCCAGAGAGGAGAAGAATGCTGAGGAACACTGAGTGGAACCAGAACCTCCTGCAGGAACATCGTCCTCCAGGAAGAGTTAGGCGCTGATTTCCCAGCAGCCGTGGTTCAGAGACAGAGACGACTGAAGTGTGTGAAATGTTGGAGCGTCTGTAAGGAGACGTTTTCTAATTGTGGGATGTTTAAGGCGTGTCGTCTGATAGCAGGGCAGGGTGTGGACCAGGTGTTTGTGCAGCAGGTCCTGGTTTCTGTGGCAGCGCTCCAACCAACCAGCCCAGAGTGGGTAAATAACTTTGCTCTGGCAGTGTAAGCAGGATTATCTCGCTCCAGACACACGGTTCATCTTTTTTCAAAGCGCTGACAGAGCCGAGGTCCAGGCTGGGCCACGTCAGAGCAAACAAATCCAAAGTCAAGTCTGACGAGCATCAGCTCAGGACCCGAGGGCCCAGAATCAGCTCCTGGTGTCGGCCCTGCAGTCATCGACAGATCCACACTCGTCTGTCAGCTGATCCTCTCTGGTAAACAAACGTTTCTCCTCACAGAGCAAAATTAACCCATCTGCAGGATCCACAGGCCGCCGTAGCAAGAAAAAAACAACATTTTATTTTCTTAGAGGAAGAAAATCCACACAGTCCAGGCTAAAGGTTGACTTACTTAACCTTTAAAGGTGCATAACCACGTTATTTTTATTTGTTTATAAAGTCAGTAGCTCACTCTGGTTGCATACAAAGCTTTTAAGAAAGATTATCACGTCCTGCTGGTGTATTAGTTCTTATTTTGGTGTTTTACGCTTTGTTTTTGCTCAATTTGTTACTAAATAAAGCCTTTGGTGTTTATTTTTAAGAACAGAGTAAGTACGTACTGCGCATGCACGGCAGGGGTTAAATCAAGAAAGCAGCTAACAGCTATTAGCATCTCCCAGTGAAACAATGAATATATATATATATATATATATATATATATATATATATATATATATATATATATATATATATATATATATATATATATATATGATTCTAAGAGGGGAAAGCCCTGAGCGTTGCATGTTCACAAAAGCGGACGCTAAACCTGCCGAGGCTCAGATGTGACGCAGAGTTGACTGACGTGAGTAAATGTTCTGATATGAGGCTCTTTAAGTTGCTGTAGATTGTTTTATTTAATTAATAACTGTTGATTTTTATCACGCAGAGCTGCTGCTTTACTGTGAGGCATTGAAGAGGGTCAGGCTCGGTCTGCCATTATTTAATTTAGATTTATAAATTAAGTAAACCGGATATTATGATAGTTCTATGATACTGTCACTAGATGGCGCCACATCTGTTTATTCTGCTAATCGCGCCTGATGCTGGGGCTGTTTATCCACAAAAAAAAAAAAAAACAGTCAAAACATTATCAGGATGGAGGGATGGTGCATATAACCTTATTTTCTCATGATCAAACTGGTTTTGGTCTTTTTTTTAAGCACATAACGTGGCTACACAGGTTTAAAAACAGTTTCTATGGTCTGCTCCACCCTGCAGGTGTATCAGCTTGCAGAGGGATCGTTTCCTCTTTTGGAGGATCAGGTGGCCGACAGGAGAACAGACACTTTGATCAAAACATGTTTTTAGTTTCACTGCAGCCCGGATCGAACCGAACGCTTAAGATTTTAAAAACACGCTCCGTTATCTTCACAGGTGGGCTCTGATGCCTTCATCTCCAACCCTGCAGAGAAACAGCCTCAGGTTTTACTCCTGCAGGGGGTTTCTTACCTTTCTTCACCTTCTTCTGCAGTTTGATGGTGTCCGATGATTTCTTCTTGATGTCGGCTCTTGCCTTCTTGTATTCTGCAGAGGGAAACAAAAAGTGAGAACAGGTCTGAGGTCTGCGCGGCGGCTGCTGACGGCCCGTCGGCCCACCTTTGGCGTGGTCCTTGTCCAGCTGACTCGCCGCCTTCTTCCACTCCTCCATTTTTAACTCCAGTGGCGTGATGAGGCCTTCTGAGAGAGCTCTGAGGCAAAAAAGGCAAAAAATCAGCAATCAGCTTCAGTCTAACATTAAAAACATTGTCGCAACTGAAAGTGGTGAATATGTCAACATTTCACATTAAAAATCACCGAAACGCTCACGTTTAAATATGTTTAAATTCAAATATCTTCATAACTAAGCTAGCAGACAGTTTCAGCATGTTGGAAAATAATCTGCCGTATAACCGTGAGCCAAAAGATAGCAGTCATACAGTATTTAAGATTATGTAAAATTATGTATGCACTGATTTAAAAACCTGATGGCTGTTATGGCCGATAACTGATATTTACTGATATTTAGGGACCTTTCATACCTGGGAATTGATACGGGTATTTAATGGTACCTATTTACGGTGCTTTTGTGTGTTAATGCAGTGATAAATGTCAGTCTGTTAATAAAGACTCAATTTAACATATTTATTTCTCAATATATAAACTTGTTTGGATCTACAAATGGACCTTATTAAACAATTTATTGATTTTATTACATTTCCTGAGAAATAATTGAGGCAATGTATTAATAAAACAACATTTATTAGCGGCACAGAGAGAACAAGGTGAAGACAGCACTGAAGCTGTGTGTGAATAAAACTCAGGGAATTGTTTTAGAGAAGAAATAAATATATTAAAAACGTATTTTATCCCGCTTTGTAAATCAGAGCTGGGATACATTTACGAGGAAACAGGATCAACTCGATGTTAATGCAGATTTATTATGGTTCCCCATTTAAAAAAAAAGAGAAATCTGAAAGAAATTTTGTTTTACTTTAGTTTAATTTATTTTTTTACAAATAAAAAGAAGCTATTGGTAGTAAAACTGCTGATATGATGACACACATTGCTGAAATACGAATAGTTTTCAATGCCTATAATTAAACTAAGTGTATTTATAGCCAGCCTAGTACGCACAGAAACAAATCTGCAGAGTGAAGAATCTGACGTGTGCTGAAAGCCAAAGAGGAATAAAGCAGAAATATCAGCTAAAGTCCAGTTTCTGCACAAATATGATGTTCTGCTGCTGTTTGTGACGCGACTTCAGCGGTTCTGTAGCGTGATATTAGTGAGTTAATCAGCCAGTTTATTTTATCAGTGGCTTCAGCAGTTATTATTAATCTTAACCTTCCAGCGTGGCCGTGGTGATTCTGACATCCTTTATATTCTCATTTATTAAACACAGCTGACTGATAGCTGACAGGACAGAATCTACAAAATGTCCCTCGTTAATGAAGCTTAATTAGCTACGATGCATCCCATCCGCTGTGCTTCAGATCTGACTACATGTGCATATTCACATTTAAAACATAAATGCTTCAGTCAGCTCTTTGGCTCGTCCAAACAGTCCTACTGAGACTTTTTCCATGTATGTACCGGTCCTGGACATCTGAAAAGGGAGACGATTTCACAGGAAGACGGCCCTCTGGCCCGGATGATAATTAGACAACAGCAAACAGAACCTGAAGACTGCAAAAAGGAACTAAAATTAAGTAAAATTTTCTTCTATAATGAATATTTACTCTTGATCTGAGTAGGCAAATAAGATTATTCGCCAATAGAATAAGAGTTTTGCACTTAAAACAGGAACAATTCATCTTCATCATCTTATTTCAAGTAAATATATCTAATTATCTTATTTTAGGGGCAGATAAGATTACTTACCTGCTCAATTCAAGGGTAAATACACTCATTTAAAGAACATTTTACTTAATTTTGGCTCCCTTTTCACAGTGTGTGCTCCAGAAATTCATGTCAAAGGAAAGAAAAAGTTTGTTAAAATCCTTCATCAGAGGAGCTGAGACGTCAGTCAGGACAGGAAAGGCTGAAATATCAGAGAGCCGAAGGGTTCAGGCCTGGGCAAAGGTTCACATTTCAACTAATTATTGAGCCAAAGCAAAACTGGCAAGAAAAAAACCCTAAGAGTCACGCTGCAAGAGTCTGAACCTGAAAGGAGCGCCAAGCTTCTGGGATCATCCTGATCCGACCGGAAGGCCGTCGGCTCAACCAAACACAGACTAAGGGCTGTTTAACCGTATATTTTAGATTTAAAGCAGGCGGAGGAGGACTTACACTGCAAAAAGAGAACTGAAAGTAAGTAAAGTTTTCTTGAAATGAGTATTTTCCTTGATTTGAGCAGCTAAATAAGGCTATTTGCCAATAACATGAGTATTTTTACCCATAAAATAAAATAATAAGACATCCAGCACTTTAAATAAGATGATGGAGATGAATTGTTCCTATTTTAAGTGCAAAAATCTTATTCCATTGGCAAATAGCCTTATTTACCTGCTCACATAAAGTAAAAATACACTCATTTAAGGAAAAGTTCCCATTTTGCAGTGTAAAAACATCATCTTCTAAACCAGGATAGATCTGGAGCGTCAGAGTTTATCATTTTCTCATTTTCAAACCCGAAAGGTTGATTTAATGCAAAAAGCAAATGTTTGCCTCGTGTGAATTATCCCACACATCAGAGCCTGGTGAACAGCACACTGCAAAAATAGACCTAAAAATAAGACATTTTTTCTTTTGAAATGAAACTATTTGACCTTTATTTGAGCAGGTAAATAAGATGATCTGCCAATGGAATAAGATTTTTGCACTTAAAATAGGAACAATTCATCTCCCTCATCTTATTTATAGTGCAGGATGTCTAATTATCTTATTTTAGGGGTAAAAATACTCACTCCATTGGCAGATCATCTTATTTACCTGCTCAAATCAAGGGCAAATGCATTCATTTCAAGAAAATTTTACTTATTTTTAGTACTTTTTTTGCAGTGCAGGAATAGGTTTAATTAAAAAAAGAGCTTGACTGAGAGGAACCTGCTGCAGGTCTCCCCTGACACAGATTCAGCCTGGCAGACATCAGCAGACGGTAATTTGCCGTCTGCTTCCCACGCAGTCAGATAAAAGCAGTCGTAAATGTGACGTCAGATAAAAGCAGTTGTAAATGTGACGTCAGCCTTACGTGGTGAACAGCTTCAGCTTGGACTCGATGCTGCGGTGTCTCATGCACATCCTGGTCAGCGCCGAGCCGATGTCCTTGGTGGCCCCTGCAACACAAACCAGGAGTTTCACTTTAGAAATGCCGACACACCTGAGGCAGGTAGGGCTGCCGCTAACGAGTGGCTCAGAAATCACGTTTTCTGTCGCTTATTCTGACAACTAATCGGGTTATCGGATGAAAACTACTGACATATTCTGCAGATTTTTACTTAGTTACTTAAGTTATTTTATGAGTGAAAGAAATACACGAAAAATGCAAAAAAACAAACAAACAAATAAATTCCTTTTCTGAATATTACTTACATTATTTCTCGGACTATAAGACATTACATATTCTTCCCAAGTGTTGAGAGGAGCGTCTTCGTTGCTAACCAAAGTCGTATTTACGCATTTTCACAGATTTTTGAGCACATTGTATCACATAAAATCAGTCAGTAAGCACAACTGTAATCATATATAAAGCACATCATCAGTTTTTGAGAAGATTTAAGGATTTTAAGCAGCGACTGCGCTAGGGCTGAACGATAATTCAATAACAATATATAACGATTGATAGAGGTTTATCAGTGATAGAAAATAGTCAGTAAAAAGTTCAATAGAATAAGTTTCCCTTCCTTTATGCATTCTACCCTATCATACAGATTAATATCATTACATCCTCCCAGCCAATCACAACGCAGACCCAAGAACAAAGCTCCGCCCCCTTCAAAGATGTCAGAGAGCATATGTTCTTTTTTTATTTTAAAACTTGTAGATTTGGTAACAAGTTGGTTGAATAAAGGGTTGAGTTTGAATTCAGTGTTTGTGTCTGTATCTAAAAGTAGGTTGCTAAGCAACAGCATAAAATGCCCAGGGCTGCACTTAAAATATATGTTTTGAATTTGTTGATAATATCGATATTGATCAATATGATTTCAATTTTAAGTATATGACTTTTTTTTTCTATATCCTCCAACCCTACCGAGGTTTTCTGAAAATCCTTCCCCACAAACCAGGAAAAGTGTAGATTAAGGAAACTAAGAAACTAAGTCCCTGCAGTGGAAAAAAAGGCTAATAACTCTAAAACTATCACAGAATGTATGTTTTTTTTTAAATAAAAATATTTTATGTTCTATAGTGTGGAGATGCTTGGTGGCATTACGCAATAATCTGACCACAAACAGCCACATTTGTGTGAAACTTGCAGCGGAAGCCTGGAAAACCCAAAGCTCAGCAATAAATCTGCAGTAAAACTCTGATTCAGCTGCTGTTGCCTCATACGGGAGACTCGCTCACACAGAGATCTGATTAAGATCTTAGGACGACTGCGGTAATCTGCTGGCACGACGCACGCAGGTTCATGTGTCTCACTGTGGTCCTAAATTATGTAAGAACATCATATGCTTTCAAAACTGGTTTGGGTTAGAGTTACGATGCGAGGTTTCGCCCAGACACACGAATAGGCAGCAGCCGTGGCACGAGATCAGCGTTGCTTCACGTGACGCCGACGGCCGTATGTTGGCCCAGACACACACAAACGCCACAAAAACTAAAACTTCTGCACTAGAATATGACGTTTTTACACCCTGTTACTCTAAAAGTTAAAATAGTTAAAAACAGTTATAATAGTTTATCGGTTTTGCCGAATTATGACGCCAAAGCGTCCTGATCACCAGAAATAAAACGGAAACCCTGGTATGTTGTTTTTTTAGGAATAAATGAAAATTTTTAGGTGCTCCATCAGTGTTTTACGGAAGATAAAAACCAAATAGCAGATGACCAGGAAAAAAAGGCTGTGGCTGTAAAACACAACAGAACAACAGAAACAAGGATAATATGTTGATGTGAAGACAGGAGCCTTTTTTTCATCTAAATTTGGTTTCCTGATGTAAATCAAAGCCTGGGGCTTTTAAGTTGACGCGTTTCCGTAGCAGCGGGTCATTTATTTACATTTGTTTAATGATGAATGAAGAAAACTGCGCTTTACCTTCAGTCCAGCAGGGGGCGGTAATAAGAAACCAAAGGCCAACAATCAAAGCCGTATCCTCAAAGCGTTTATGGACCCCTGAAGTATTTCTACTTATTTTTACTCAACCAAAAGATTTAATTCTGTTACGAAATGAAACCAGCGGACAATTAAAGAAAATGGAGGATGAGTTTTGAAACCTATAATTTTTGGTTTTGCACGTTTTATTTAAAGATTACGGGATCTCACAGGTTATTTCTACTCCTCTGAATAATCAGTGGAAAACCTTAATCAGAGCCGCGCTGCAGCTGCTGGGCAGGTTCCTGCAGGTTTTCTCTGGTATTTTGATGATTTTTTTTTCCTCAGTGATGAGCCTGGAAAGCCTCCCTGCCATCACCCTAATCTTTAGGCCCTGGCTGAGCCGCAGCAGGGCATCAACGTCACGTCCAGTCAGGAGGAACACGTTTGAGTTAAATTAGCAGATTACTCTGGCAGAGGTGTGAATAATTTAGGCTGTATCCGTTTAATGACCAGCAGTGATGTTTGGTTTGATCCGCATCACTGAGCAGAAATGTGATGAAACAAAGATTTCCAGTCATATCTCAGGGATCAGACGGGAAGATTTTAACTGCACAAACCCGAGCTTCGCCGTGGAAAATAACCAACGAGCGAAACCGCGGTGCATTTGTTTATCCAGCAGGGTAGAAACTAACAGGAAGTAAACCTGGACAGGTATTAACCCGTCCCTGCTCGTCTTATTACAGCACAAGCTCTTTCCTCTCAGCTCCCCGGCAAACTTTAACAGAAATCCCATAAATTTCACCTACTTCTACAGATCCAATCGCTTTCCTTCTACCAATATTGGCAGGTTTCCTCCTGATCCTAATCTCCTTCCTCATGTTTCTACCTAATCGCTCAGAAACAAATCTAAACCAACCAACCACACGTGTTCTGATACGAACATGTGGGTTAATAGCCGAGGTGTGGGGAGCTTTTGTTTGCTTTATTTCCCCTCTATGTGAAATGATCGTTTAGATGTTTGGTTGATTATTCATTATTTGCGCAGGAAGAATCTGTGATGCAATAATTTTCCTTGGATCTGAACAGCAAACATTAATTGTGCAGCAGCTGTAAAAAAGGTTGGATATGTAAATAAATACCCAGAGACACGTCTCTTTGAGGCACGCACAGCTTTAAAAACAAGCGTTTTTATTGTTTTGTGTGAAATGTGAAAACTACGGTGTGACTTTTAGGACCAAACTTCATCGCACCTCGCCGGGTGGAAAGGGGAAAATCAGGAGCTCTTCCAGCGGCTCACAACTGTTCCTTTGACGCTACGCCAGAGAGACAGAGAGCCGACTGTTCACCTAACGGCAGACTTTCCAGCGCCGCTGGCCTCCTGCGCTGGAGGGGGGGGGGGGGTCTAGTGGATAGAGCAGAGTGCTTTTATTCTGTGGAGGCTGCAAGATCCCGGTTCTAACACCGTGGGTCCCTGAGCAAGGCACTTAGATTGCTCCCCAGGCGCTGGAAGCCGCCCGCTGCTCTCTAAGGGAGCAAAAGGCTAATTTTAAGATTTTTTTTTCTCGTCGCCACCCACAGTGCAGCTATTTCAGAGATCTGGATTCATCCTTTTAACTTGGGGTCCAAATCTCCAATCTGCATTGTTTGTTGTTATTTCAGCTTTTAACTTTTTGTTCTCTGTCATTTTTCTCTTCATAGAAGGTACACCTGGTCTGGCGTTCTGTTAGCTGTGACATCATCAGGGGAGGCAGATCATCCTCTATTACCATCTAACATAGAAAGTACTCCTGGGTCAATGTGAGCTTCTGAGCTTTCTGTGTCTCTGCTCTGTCTTCTCTAAGCCCCAGTGGGTGGAGGCAGATGAGCGTTCACACTGAGCCTGGTTCTGGTTCTGCTGGAGGTTCTCCTCCCTGTTAAAGGGGAGTTTTCCTCTCCACTGTCGCTTCATGCATGCTCAGTATGAGGGATTGCTGCAAAGCCATCAACAATGCAGACGACTGTCCACTGTGGCTCTACGCTCTTTCAGGAGGAGTGAATGCTGCTTGGAGAGACTTGATGCAACCTGCTGGGTTTCCTTAGAGAGGAAACTTTCTCACCAACCTGGAGGATCTGATGGAGTCTGACTTTAGAAAGAGCCTTGATGATGACGTGTTTCATGAATTGGTGCTTTATAAATAAAATTGAATTGAAATCTAGCGAAGCAAACAAAGGTGTAATTGTATCTGTATATCATTTACGACATGGTGTTGAAGCCTCCAGCCACTCCTCGCTGCTTTCTGTTAGCTTTAGACGTTCACCGGGTTTTATTCACATTTTTTTGTTCTCCCAACTTGGACCCCTCTGAACAATAAACACACCGAACGTCGGGCCGCAGTGACTGGTTCTGGATCAGCTGGAGTTTTCTCCAAAAGCAGGCGAGCTAAAAGGTGTAAAAAAACGACCTCATGGATCCCAGAGAGATGCCCTGTTTATTTATTTATCTAATAAAACACGTAGCTCTGACCGGTCACTGATAAACGGCTTCAACAAACTAAAAGCAACAACGTGGCCCAGAAATGACACAAAGCTTTACTGTAAATGTGCAGACTCATCTTCACGCCTGAATGGTCACCATGACAACACGGCTAGCTAAAAAACAAACAAACGCACACTAGAGCTGGACGATAATTCAGTAACGATATTTATCAATTGATAGAAAAAAAAGGGTCTATAAAATGTTCAATAGAATAAAGGTTTTCCTTCCTTTTACATTCTATCATGTAGGTTAATATTACATCATTACATCCTCCCAACCAATCACAACGCAGACCCAGGAAGCTCCGCCCCCTTCAAAGAGTTCACAGAGAAACGTGTTATTTTTTTTCTTTTTAACATAAATGTCGGTAAAATGTTTAAAGTGGGTTTCCTCCACATGGAGGGGAGGAGAGTTGCAGCAGTGAGATAATCTAATTTTATTATTTGCTTTACAGTTTATATAATCTTTATTTTTATTTTATTTTTTTTTTTAAACAGAGGCTTTCAGGAATCTCACCTCCGCATTAATTATTAATTAGTGGTCAAACCGTTTAATACATAGATTTGTTTGTTGGTTGCACTTTAAGTTCAACATGGCTTGACGTCCAACTCAATTAAAAGCCATTTTCTTGAAAAATAATATTCTGATTAATAAAAACAGTTAAATTTCTGTGTAAAATGTCCAGGGCTGCCCTTAAAATACACGTTTGAATGTACTGATAATTACGGATATTGATCAATATGATTTATATTTTCCTGACATGCTTTCCCCCCCTAATTCGTCCGGCCCTAACACCCTCGGCTATAATCGTCACCTTTCCTACCGTCCTGCTGCCACGGCTCCTCTGACGACCGGAGGAAGCCGTTCATTAGTCGTCTTGTGATGTACGCGCACACGGAGAGGCGCTGTGAAAACCCCATGATGCCAAAGACGTCAACAGTTCAGTCATGTGAACCGACCAGAGAACAGTTAGCAGGGAATTCGCTTAGGAGATCAGCTGATCGGGATAAAATAAGCTCCTCAGATATTTTCTTCACTGTTGCCCCCTAACATTAAGGCAATAACTGTAGAAATACAGAGTCATCTGTTTTATTTTGACGACTTAGATAACTGAACTCAAACGGTGTCACTGAGCACACTGCAAAATCAAAACTACAAATAAGTAGCATTTTCTTGAAATGAGTATTTGTCCTTGATTTGCCAATGGAATAAGATTTTTAAAATAAGAACAATTCATCATCTTATTTAGAGGGCAGTATATCTAATTATCTTATTTTAGGGGTTAAAATACTCATTCCAATGGCAGATCATCTTATTTATGCGCTCAAATCAAGGTCAAATACACTCATTTCAAGAAAATTTGGTTTATTTTTAGTTCAGTTTTTGCAGTGCAGATGAAGGAAGGAGAAATGTGGACAGCTCTAATCCTAGGAGGAAGCGTTAGAAGTAAACGACACAGGACAAATTAACCATCCGTAAGTCAATGCAACGGACGTAAATCTGCTGCATAGACACAACGGTTTCCTCATCAGCTTTACGCTGGTTGACTCACACCAACACGTTGGCGAACAATATAACTGAGACCTTCCTCACAGACTGAAAAAAGACGTTTTTCCATGACGTACGTGTGCGGGGGGCCACATGAAACAATCCTGAACCCAAACATTTAACCGTCCAGGAGCAACGGCCGGGTTTGGAGGTAATTTGGTCCACATGCAGACCCCCTGTGTGTCTGTAATCAGGCCTGTGTTCTGGGAGGGGCTGCGACGCGTCACCCGCCGTGCATCCTGGGTAGTTTGCTGCTCTTCAGGGCATGCTTTTCTCCCTGCAGAGCCCATTACTTACAGACCAATCTGGGCTCTGCGTGTCGATTATAACGAGCCTTAATTAGAGCCTGTCCTCTGGGCGCGTTGCTTTTCTAGCCAGAGTTTATTTCTTTGCCTCAGTTAGGAGTTTTAGTCGCCGTGTGGTCGGGATGCGGGACAACATGAACACATTTCTGTTTTAGCCTCTTGAACACACATTTCTGTGTCAGCAGAAGGGAAACGGAGCGAACCGATTAGCTGAGGATAATTTCAGTAAAGGCCCTCTTTACCACCAAAAGTCCAAAGATTTAAAAACCTGGGATTTGTTTTACTGGGGTAATATTACTTCACTGCAAAAATGGAACTAAAACAAACAAAAATGTGTCTTTTTTCTTGATTTGAGCAGGTAAATAAGATGATCTGCCAATAGAATAAGATTTTTGCACTTAAAATAGGAACAATTTATGTCTATCATCTTATTTCAAGTGCAGTGTATCTAATTATCTTATTTTAGGTGTCAAAATACTCATTCCATTGGCAGATAATCTTATTTACCTGCTGAAATCTAGGACAAAAACACAAATTTTAAGAACATTTTACTTATTTTTACATCCGTTTTTGCAGTGTTCTGCCTCCAGCGTTCTTAAAGGCTGCAGAAAATGTACTGAAACCAGCCTAATGATGTGTGGCGGACGCTGTAAGCTGCACTACACCTCCAGTCCACCAGGTGGTGGTAACCAAAGGCCACCCTTACCTCGACCTAATCTCTGTCGCCTAACATCGAAGGCATCTCTGTGAAGCCGTAAAAATGACGAGTCTTAACGATCAACGCATTTTTCATCCCCAAATTCACCCTCCAGCTCTCCAGAAAGACATCAGAGTCAAATAAAACGATCCTGTTATGAAGCTGGACAATAAATCAGTAACTATATATATATATATATATATATATATATATATATATATATATATATATATATATATATATATATATATATATATAGATGTTGTAATTGTAAATTGTGTATAATATATAATACATCATTAAAGCCTACCAGCCAATCTCAACGCAGACCCAGGAACCAAGCTCCGCCCCCTTCAAAGAGTTCAGAGAGAACGCGTTCTTTTTTCTTTTTTAAAAACTTGTAGTTTTGGTAAAAAAAATTGGTTGAATAAAGGGTTGAGTTTGAATTCAGTGTTTTTTTGTCTGTATCTAAAAATAGATAATTAACCAACAGCATAAAATGTCCAGGGCTGCATTTAAAATATATGTTGTGAATTGGGCTATAATTATCGATATAGAACAATATGATTTCTATTTTATCAAAATATTTTTTTCTACATCGTACTGTGAATCAGAGCTTTAATGTTTTTTTTTTGCGGCTCTCTCCCGCCATCATCACTTTGACCCCAGGGTAATCTCACAGTCTTACCCCGAGACCAGGACGTTTATCCAGGAAAGTGTGGACTCAGGAAATTAAAATTACGCAGAAAACAATGTATTGAAAGGTGGGAAGGGCTTAAAAATCCTGAGTAATGGCTGAAAGTCCCGGCAGTGGAAAAAAGGGGCTTATGACTCTGAAAAAAAAAAGGTTCGCTTTTAGGATTAGTATCGGGACTCCCTGATGAAAGCTGTTAACATATCTGGGCCAAATTTAAAGCCAAAGCATTTCTCCATCACTCCTGCGCCGGCTGACTCTGGAACACGTTCAAATGCGTCGCAGCTCCAGGTCTGTGGTGTAAAAAAAAAAAAAAAAAAACAGGGAGTGCCGGGTGTCTTCATGTCCCACATGGCAGAAAAACGAGGACGCAAACGTCGCTGTGGAAACCGGCAGCAGAGCCGACGCACCGACCCGCCAGACTGGTTCTGAGGAACGCAAAGCAGAGCATCTGAGAGCCGTCGCTTTGGTTTGGGTGACGAGGCTCATCCGACCTGAGAGCGAGGCGGCAGAAAGGAGGTAAATTACGGCTCCGGTTCGTCTTCTCAGCAGCTGACGGGTGGAGGACGCTGGGAGAGACTGACGAGGGAGGAGGCAGCTGTCAAAAAGACGCGTACCTCAGCAGCGCGTAGCTTTAAGGACGAGCCCGGCTCTAACAGACGCCAGCTGGGGTCCACAGAGGTCAGCTCAGATATGGACCGGGTCGGGGCGACGTCTGGGCTCAAAGCTTCAAACGTCTCTCTGACCCGGCTGCTAACTCTCTCACGTGCTGCCAGGTCCCAGCAAGTCACTTTTATTCACAAAGAAACTATGATTTTTTTTTTTTGTTTTAAAAGGTATACTATGCAACATTTTCTAGGTAATTAATGTGTTCCATATAGGGCTGAACGATTTTGGAAAATAATATAATTGCGATTTTTTTTCTTAATATTGCGATTTAATGCAATTTTTTTTTTCCAGTTTAATTTATCATGTCTTTTTAAACATATACAAACAACAAATCATTTTGTTTCCTCGCTGTGCAGATTAGTTGCTAAAAGACCCGCAGCATCTAAACTCAGAGCAGTAATGATTGCGTTCTGCCTACAATATATTTCAACCAAAATTGCAATTTTGACTTTTCTCCGCATTAACCACAAGCAACAAAAATGTTCTCTAAATAAAGATGTTTGTAAACAAGGACTATTTAAAACAAGAACTTTTAATGTTTCTATTAATCAGAATATTGTTCAAGAGAACAGCTTTTAGTTGATTTGGACATCAATCCTTGTTGAACATAAAGTCCAACCAACAAGCAAGTCTATGTATTAAACTGACTGACCTGAACTTAATGCTATGTATGATTATATAAACTCTAAAACAAGTAATAAAATTAGATTATCTCACTGCTGCAACTGTCTTCCCTTCCATGTGGAGGCAAACCCACTTTAAACGTTTTACCAACACCTAATGGACGTGTCTAATTCCCTAATTGTTACATAGTCAAAAATTGCAGACTCTGCGATTTTTTAAAATCGCGATTATATTGAAAATGCGATTAATTGTTCAGCCCTAGTTCAATACCGTTTTGGATGATTAAATGAGTCATTTCAGGTTGAACAAAGGTTTTCTCGGCCGCCCTGGTGGTCTGTGGGGGAAATACCGCACTTGCAATTGCAGGAGCCCTCGGCCCGCACCCACAGGGTCAGAAGTCTCGTGCATCGCGAGAGTCGGTCTTGCTTTACGGCGAGAACTGCTACACGCCCCCAGTGAAAGACATGCTCGTTGCTAGCGCAGTGGCGATATTTGTGCAGTTATCATGGCGGAACCAGCGAGAAAACAGCGAAAGCCCATGTCGGAGCAGGCAAGAAAGAGGAAAAGGGCTCTGGACAGAGAGAGGAGTCGTACACGGGTGAACATCGGGCAAGCTTTTTCAGAATAGCGAGAGCTAAAAGAAAAAGAAGGCTGACGCGGACCTCGCGTTTCTGCTGATGCGATTGTAAGTAACATTGGAATGGTTTCTCTGTGTGCATGTTCATACTTTCACTGTGTTAGTCATTGTTTGTACTGCCGTTTTTTCCACTTTTCGTTGCGTTCGCCTGTCTGCTAAGATCAAAACAACCAAAGCGCCTGGCTTGATGGAGAAACCAGAACAGCTGAGCATCTTTATGACAGTGCACTTTTACTTTCACCCTCTGGGGGGAGCCTCGCTGGAAAATCTACCCCGGTTGCATAGTATACCTTTAATCTCTGCATTAACCACGAGCAGCAAAAAATGGCCGCTAGATAAAGATGTTTGTAAACAAGGACCGTTTAAAACAAGAAATTTAACTGTTTTTATTCATAAACATTCAAGAGATTAGCTTTTAATTGAGTTGGACTTCAATCCTTGTTGAACATAAGGAGCAACCAACAAACAAGTTTGACTGGTGGTTAATGCTGTGGTGAGATTCCTGAAAGTTTCTGGCAAAAAAAAAGTATGATTTATGTGATGATTATTTTATAATAATAATAATTTTATATTATTTTATAATATGGAGCAAACCCACTTTAAACATTTTACCGACTCATAAAGGATGTTTCTGATCCTTTCATTGTTACATAGCAAAACATTTGGAAATTGCGGGGTTTTTTTAATAAAAATTACGATTATGTTGCAAATGCGATTAATTGTCCAGCCCTAAAAGAAACCACCTATAAGACGATCATCAAGTTAAAGCGGATAATAAAATGTGTTTTAATAACGTAGGAACAGTTAGTTTCCAGCATCTCAGGCTCAGGTTTGGTTAAAATCTGTTTCCATAATTTGCATTTTCTGTCAAACTGTGACGAAAAATCTGAAGAAAACATTTTCTAATAAACTTTCAGGAAAAAGACTTTAAATATGATCCAGAGAGAAAAAGCAACACTAACTGATGGAAATGTTACTCAATATACAACTAACAATATTTAGCAATAATACAGTTAACTTGTTTTTATCTTTACATGCATTTTACAACCTAAGCCTTTATACATTTAATCCTCTTCTCAAGTCCAACTATTTAAAATACAAAGATACAAAAAAAACTCAGAATAAATGGTAAATTAACTGAACTTAGAGCGCTTTTACACTCATACTGACCACTCAAAGCGCTGCACACTAGCGCCACATCCAAAGTGGGGTTCAGTGCCTTGCTCAGGGGCACATCGACATGTGACAGGGCTGGAATCGACCACAGTCGCCCACATGCAACAGAGTCGGTATCACTATAACGCAGATGTGGGCATTTAAATCATTTATATGTCTCATAATAAGAATATGGATTCATTCCGGCGAAGATAAAATAAAATTAATATTTGAAAACCACCTAAAACTGTCAGTGTTGTTGTGATTGTTGTTATTTTTGCTGTTTTATCCACAGTAAATATTAATAAAGTTAAAAAAAGTCTGATTATATGCGGTTACCGTGAGATGAGAATCACTTTTTTACGCAGCTTGTGTCCTGAAGAAGTCGACTTCTTTGCGTTTAACCAGTTAATTTAAAACACTGCAGCCTTTTATCATCACTTTTATTTATATCACCGAAGTACCACAAATACTGCGATTAAAACCTTCCTATGAGGAGCTAAACTAACGCCAAAGTCTGCATCAACAAAGTTTGCATCTTTAATGCAAAGCGAGATGAAATTTGGATAGTTTAGCAAATTAAATTAAAATCGACGGGTGACTCATTTATGTAAAATACTATTTTTAGAGCCGTAAGCAAAGCCGACGAGGTTCTGGCTTCATTTAACTTCCACAGAAGTTCAGAGCAGGTCAGAAGCTGCTGTCCTGCGTCTGTGTGCAGATGTTTAATAAAACGGGTTTTATTTTAAATGAACTGTTCCTTCAAAGTGAGCCGATGTGCCGCCTTTTCTCACCTCTGGTCCCGGTCGCCATGTCTGCAACTTTCTGGAAAGCATCCAGGAAAGCTCCAGTCACCACGATGGTCGTTCTACAGGAGACACAAAGATTCACACCAATGTTACAACTCTCAGGTTTTCACTGCGGCTCATTCGGTTCAAACAGAATACAGTTAATGAGAATTAACGACATCACTCATCTCCTCTATGTCTGTGTGCATTTATTAACAGCATTGTGATAAAGTCACTACTACCTTTTTTTTTTAGATTTTTGCTTCACTGCAAACCTTTAAAGTGGCTTTAATCGACAGTTTCTCCAGACTTTCTGACGGAGTACCCGGGGAGGACCCATGCTTGAACAGAGAGAACGTGCAAACTCCATGCAGGGAGACCCCAGGCTGGGATTCAAACCCGGGTAGACCCGCCTTGCTCCAGGGCAACAGTCTGCCCCAGCATGCAGTTGGACTTTCTGAAGGTTTGATGCTCCAACAGGAATATTTCCATGGAGATGATGACTGAAAACCTTTCCTTCACCAGAAGACCAGCTGGCAGCTCAATGCTAGATTTATTTTGCCCACCTTCAGGCATCCTTCACCTGCTGGAGATCGTTTTTACCGTTTGATTTAAAGCACTTTGAGCATTCATTGATGGTTTTCCCATGAACGTTTCAGCATCTGCCATAGAAAGTACTCCTGGGTCAATGTGAGCTTCTGTGCTTTCTGTGTCTCTGCTCTGTCTTCTCTAAGCCCCAGTGGGTGGAGGCAGATGAGCGTTCACACTGAGCCTGGTTCTGGTTCTGCTGGAGGTTCTCCTCCCTGTTAAAGGGGAGTTTTCCTCTCCACTGTCGCTTCATGCATGCTCAGTATGAGGGATTGCTGCAAAGCCATCAACAATGCAGACGACTGTCCACTGTGGCTCTACGCTCTTTCAGGAGGAGTGAATGCTGCTTGGAGAGACTTGATGCAACCTGCTGGGTTTCCTTAGAGAGGAAACTTTCTCACCAACCTGGAGGATCTGATGGAGTCTGACTTTGGAAAGAGACTTTAGATGATGTGTTTCATGAATTGGTGCTTTATAAATGAAATAAAATTGAATAGATTCAGAGCTTCTATTAGTAGCTCTGATGATTACAGAGAATTTCCTTTAGCCGGTGGTGTTTTTCTTACTTGCCTTGGGCTGAAACCTGCATAAAACAATGTTTGTTTTTTTGCTTGAACAAAAATATGAGTTTTTCAAGATTAATGGATGCAGCTAAACTCAGCTTCAATCTGGAGGATCTGATGGAAAGAGCCTTGAGATGACGTGTTGGGAATTGCTGCTATATAAATAAAACTGAATTGAATTTCCTGGTCCTGCCGTGGTTTCCTAACCTGCAGCAGAAATAAGAAAAAGGCTCGACGGCTTTTATTTGACTTTAGATCTTAAAGATCAACTGAAACTGAAAATGCTCCAGATACCAAACAGGGTTACTGAATGTTGGCAGCGGGACGCTGTTTACGTTAGCTGAGCCCGTCGGCTCCATTAATCCAACGGGTCCTCTGAGACCCGGCGGCCTGGTCCAGTTCTGCCAAGAACAGAACCACACTTTGGATTCAGCAGCTGTTGAGCAGCAGCGCCACAGACGGCTGAGCTTTCCAGAGTCTGGAGGTGTTTGAAGATGTTTTAGAGGAGGACGGTGAGGTCCAGACCCAAATGGACCAGCAGAACCACAGTTCTGCCGTCATGAGTCTGAAAGGTTCTGTTCTGGTTCTGGTAGGATATAAAATTAAGTTACTTTTGAAGAAAACGGACTTTGCAGCTTCCTGACATAAAGAGCTGCGGCCCAGCAGAACCAGAACACTGGAATCATTGGATATCATGAGTCCAGAACCACTTTATTAAACAGGAGAGGTGGAAAATAAAAAATAGGCATTTTATCAATAATTACAGGTTTAAAGGAAATAAGAATTACAGGAAGCTGCATAGAAATGCTTCACAGAAATCACAAGATGCCTAAAAAAGCCAAATCTAAAAGCAGGTAGGAAACCAAATCCAGTGGTTCTGGAGGTTCTGGACTCCTGCAGTCAAGTGCAACCCACAACAAGGAGCGACCTAAAGAGAAACGATCCTGGGCTCAGTGACACTGAAGCTTTTTTTTTTTTTTTCAGGAGTGCAACAGGAAACCTCCGGAGGCCCAAACCATCTTCAATGGACCTTTTGTCTGCGCGGTTCTTCCGCGGCCGACAAACGCACGGCGGACGGCACCGTCACCTGATCTCCGGTTTTCAGGGCTAATAGCTGAACGTCTCTGACCTCAGTGGAAACTTTCTGGTAATGTAATAAAAAAAAAGTCCCAGAACAATATTTTTGTGGCGATCCAGAAAACACCCAGCAGTGAGAATAATGAGGGAAAAAAAGACGCGATAAGGCCGGGTACTGATGAGCAACGTCAAAATCGGAGGTCGGGTTGTTGGGGGAGAACCGGTCCAGGAGAGAGACCCAGACATCAAGGTGTTCCCAGGCCTGATGGGACATATAGTCCCTCCAGGAAGTCCTGGGTCTCCTCCAGGGTCTCCAGCCAGAGGGCCATGCCCAGAAAAGGCACCCAGAGGGCCCTTTGAGCTCCCCGACATATTAATGTACAACAGTCCCAGCATCCTGTCTGATGCTCAAAGCAGAACAGCGTGACGCCGCCATGACAGCTGGGCGGCTGATGGAGAAGAACCGGCTCCAAGCGCTCAACTAGCTCCTCAATCCGTCTCCTCTCCACTCCCTCGCTTCATCCCAGTGGCAGAAAGTGTGAAAAACGATGTGTGCTCGACTATGAAGTCTAAAATGGCTGCGGACATTACGCGTATAGTACCGAGGACGGTGCACTGCAAAAACGGATCTAAAAATAAGTAAAATGTTCTTAAAATTTGTGTTTTTGTACTTGATTTGAGCAGGTAAATAAGACTATCTGCCAATGGAGTGAGTATTTTTTACCCCTAAAATAAGATAATTATATATACTGCACTTGAAATAAGATGATGGAAATGAGTTGTTCCTGTTTTAAGTGCAAAAATCTTATTCCATTGGCAGATCATCTTATTTAGCTGCTCAAATCAAGGACAGATACACTCATTTTAAGAAAATATTACTTATTTTTAGTTCCGTTTTTGCAGTGTGGAGGCTTAAGGCTGAGCCCGACAACCCTCCAGAGGAAGCTGCTTGTATCCGGGCCTCGGTTCTTCGTAGGAGAACCCATTTCCATAATCCAAGACTATTTTGTCTTTAGACATTTACAAAAAGGCACAGCGTGTAAATGGTTTGGCTTTTTATTAACTACAATTAAGCATTGTTTTTATAAATACGTATCCTGCCAAAATCTAAGAGTTATCACATCAAACATTAAAGCGCTCTCATAACTTAGAATTAGTAGTTTATAAATACATAAGTGTTGGTCCATCACTGGGAGGCGGCATGTTGCATCACTATTTCTGATTACAGCAGCAGAAAGGGGACAAACTTGTCACTCATACGTTTCCTCCTTTCTGTTTCCTATATGAAGACACGCTTTCAGTGGATGAGGAATATAAACAAGCAAAGACGACTGTAGATCATCTATTTGACGTTTTCTGTTGAAATGGAGGACCATCCATGCTCTGCCCAGCAAGAGGGAAGAAAAAGTAACCAAGAAAAATAAATAATAGCCGGGAGAAATCAGAGGCTATATCGGCTCAGCTATTATTACCAGGTGGAGATAATTCATGAGGAGGTTGGACTGAAAACAGAAGCAGAGGTTGCAGCTTTCTGCTGGACATGTAAGTTAATATAACAGTGAAGTTTATTTTTGGTCTTATGTTAGAAAGAGTGTAGAGCAGCAGCTACTCTGTCCTCCTGGTGGAGACGGCTCGTTTGTTCGTCCCTCTCTCTCCTCTATGTGTGGACATGGAGCGGCGGAGGGATATCTCAACCGGCCAGTTCACACTTTCTGTAGAGCAATATATGTTTATCGCCATTTTTTGCTGTATTTACTGCAAAAACAATAAAAGTGACATTTTCAGGCAACTGCATGTCTGACTGAACAGCTGAAGTTAAGCCCCACAAACACTGCTCCTAAAAGTCAAACAATAAAAGGCTTCTTCTGCACACACGTAACATTAAATGGGATTTTTACCAGTAAACTGCATTTAATTACATTTTCCCTATTTGTTGATATTCCTTCAAGCTCTCGTGGGAACAACAGTGGAGAACAACAGCAACAAAGCAGACAAACTGTTAGTTTTGGGTGTTTTCTGGCATCATTAACTGGAATTCATCGTTTTTGTATCTTTTGTATCTTTTAAAACGGTCCTTATGCTGTGTTTTTGATTTTGTTATTGACATTGAAGTGTTTTTGTCTATTTTTACGGTAACCTTGAGTGTCCAGAAAGCTACCTTTTAAATAAAATGTATTATTATTATTTAAAAGAAGGGAAAAGCAGCATAAAAACAGCAGAGGTGTGAACACTTGTTGAGCTTCCTGGTCAGCAGAGATGGTTTTAAGGTCCAACAGCTGCTAGGAGGAACGATCTGTGATAACGTTCCTTTGTGCATCTAGGATGCAGCTTCAATCTGTGCTCATGCATGGAGGGGCGGGGCTTACATGCAGGAACTGACCAATAGGAACGTTTCCAGGTTTATGTCCACTGGCCAATAGAAATGTGTCTTCGCTCCACCCTCCACAGGAAGCCCCGCCTCCAGAGGTGTGGATACAAGAAAGACTGAGAATAATGAATGTGGAGAATTTAAAAGCTATTTGAACAGAATGTAATTCATCTAACTCCGTCTATATATATATATATATATATATATATATATATATATATATATATATATATATATATATATATATATATATATATATATATTTAAAAAAAGCAAGCCATAAAAATTTAGGTTTGACTTTATATAACTTTATATAACTTACACATTGTAAGTTATATAAGTAATACAGAGGAGGTAATGAGGAGGTGCAGGAGATCAACCAGAACCATCTAGTGAACATTTAGGTTGGTTTTCGAACAGCTCTTGGCTCCAGGAGGTTTTATTTCACTTTGGTACCACATAGTTGTTGTTATATATAAGGAGAGACATAATCAGAGATGAAAGCCGTCGACTTTACCTGAGCTGGGACTGAAGTTTGGCTCCTTTGGATACGAAGTCCTCCCAGGTGGGATAACTGGCCTGCAGCAAACAGGGACACAACCAAACATGACGTTAACTCAGAGCTGTCAGGAATCAACACTCATTAATGACCTACAATGTTTCCCAATTTGAGTAGTAATAAGCAGACAAACAGAAAATACACTGATTATTTTATAACTAGGGGGAAGAAAAGTCCAGTTGGAGTAAAAGAACAATAAAGTAAACGAACAGAAGTATATTTCATAACAGGTTTGCTGATTTAGTAAAACTTTATGTTGATTTGTTTTTGTACGGAGGGCAGAAAACCCGTGAAGTCGGCAGGAATGTCTTCAGAAACGTCCCAGAATGCTTCACTCTCATGGCCCTACTTTGCTTCAGACGATTGCTGAGCTGTTTTTTTTTTTTATTTCCACTCAACGACGGAGGCGGTGAAACGGGCAGAAACTGGCCCGGCCACATGTCCAGCTGGGATCCATTGGATCCCGGCTTCCTCTGAGCCCATGTGTGCTGGCGACGGAGCGGACCAGCATGTGCTGCAGCGCTACAGCTGCTTAGGATTGTTTCCACTAACATAAGGAGCTGTGGAGAGGAACAAAATGGGTTTTATTGAGTTTTATCCCCGCTCTCAGAATCCCACATCCCCTCTTTCTCATTCCAACTTTTCCTCACTTCAAACTAGAAAAGAGAAGAAAGGAAAGCGACGCTGAAAAGCCGGCTGGTTGGACTCCAGCTAGAAATAAAGGTTCTAACTTTTATGCACCAGAATCTTAGAACATTCCTCTGGTGTGGATTTGTTTGGTAGAAGCAGCAGTTTGTGTTGGAAAATTGTCAAAATATCTGATTATGCAACCAGAGTTTATGCTGGAGGCGCCGACCCGAAGCAGCAGCTGGTGATGTGCAGAAGAACCGCAGGTCCAAACGGCAGGTTCTGTCTGGGTCTTCCTGAACCCAGATCAGGATAATAGCGATTTAACCCGTTAAATGCGGCGCTATCAGCCTCTTAGAGTCTGAGAGACTTCTCAGAGTCAGCAGGGATTCAATGCTGCAGGAGGCCAAAGCCTATCAGGACCTACCAGGCTGGACTCAGACAGGAAATCATTTAGCATTTCTGAACCGCAGCCCTTTAGAACAAACCTAGGTACCTGCAAACGTCTAGTGGACACATCAGGAAACTCATCGTCTGAGAATGACCGCCTACACGTCTACGAAGAGGAGACCATCAGAGTTTTAACGTTCCACACGGATCTCTGGTTTTCTCTGAGGTTTGTTTTAAATCCACAAATAAAGAAAAACACCGAGCAGGAAAGATAAAAAAATATAAAATACGCTGCAGGTTCCCTTGGTGGACGCTGAGGAACCCAACGTGGAAACGCTGCTGCAGCAACGAAGCTCCCTCAGCGGGCGGGCTGCTCGCCGAGACGTCTACGAACCCAAATAACGCTTTAGGATTTTATTTCATAACCATTCAAAACATAGCAGCATTTGCAGCTTTATTACATACAGACTGATGACGACTGATTGGTCATCATTTCTTTTCTGAAAATGATTGTTCTAACATTTACAGAGTGATGAGAAGCAACAGAGCCTCTTTTGATGAACTGAAATCAGACTAGCGCTGGACGATAATTCAATAACATTATTTATCGATGATAAAACAAAAAAAGTCAATAAACAGTTCAACAGAATAATAGTTTTCCTTCCTTATGTATTCTAGCCATGTAGGTTAATGTTACAGTCATTACATCCTCTCAGCCAATCACAACGCAGACCCAGGAACTAAGCTCCGCCCCCTTCAAAGAGGTCAGAGTTCAGGCGTTCTTTTTTCTTTTTTAAAAACTTGCAATTTTGGTTGAATAAAAGGTTGAGATTGAATTCAGTGTTTGTGTGTTTTTATCTAAAAATAGGTCGCTAGGCAACAGCATAAAATGGTCAGGGCTGCACTTACGAAATGTGCTTGGAATTTGTTGATAATTATCAACATCGATCAATTTGATTTCTATTTTATCGATATGATTTTTCTCTATATCGTCCAGCCCTAAAACCAGCCCCGGTTTTATTTCGGGTTCTTTGGTGCAGACATTAGGCTGCTGGTTCTGTCTGGACCGTTAGCAAACGGCTCCTTGGGCCATTAGAACCACAAGGTGGTGGGTCCATAGACAAATATTTGTGTCCTCTGTTCTGGTTCTAGATTATTATGATCTAAAACTGTCTTTGTTTCTGCTTTTTTACACCTTATTATAATTCCTGCTTCCAGATTTGCTCGATTCCTACTTGTGTTTTTTTCCCCAGTTGAGTAATTTCAATAACCAGCAGTTTTTTCCAGATCATAAATTACTGAAAATTCACCACATAAATGAGTCATGCCATAATTTCTATCTAAAATGTTGCAGTTTTCTGTGTAAAATGAACCAGTCCTGGTGAATCCTCTCCGTGACGTTCCAGGCTGACGGTGAATGTTTGGTTTGATCGACGGAGCAAGCAGCTGTTTTAACTTCGCTCTGTTCGGCTCTTAGAGGCCCGGCTCACCTTTTCTCGCCTCAACATAAAATTCTCCAAAGATTTGTTATTTCTGCCAGGAATGTGACGGCCAGTCGCAGACTAAATATCCCAGCAGCAGCTCCACAGGCAGCGCACCGGGGCCCGCGGAGGCAGCGGCGGCTAAATTAGGAGGCAGCGACCCGTGGAGGTCAGCGTGGTTTTATAGGGTTCCCCAGACAGCTGCCAACCAAACAGCTGCTTCCCATCTATCTGTGTTCTTTAAACCTAAACTGGGCCAGAAACCCGGGATCCAGTTAAACCGTTAGTCAGTTTACACCAGTTCAGGTGATTTTCTGCATATCTGTGCCAGTAATTCCTCATTAAGTAATTTCAGGGTTTAAAACATCTCGTTTTTGATGAATAGACAAAATCTCTGAGATGCTTTGATTGAAATATTTCACAGAACAGCTCCTGATGAGCTTTTTGTTTGATTTTTCTAATGTTTTGAGACTGATAAATGCATCTAACTCATTAATCAGCTATAATATTCCTCATAAAGTGCTTTTCTACCTGCTCCAGGTAAACTACGGTGAAATCCTGCCATCGCTGCCCAGGTAACATCCGCAGGTATACAGCTACTCTAGTCTGCATGTATCATCAGAGCTAATCCGGCCAGCATAATCCTGATTTGCTCCGCTGACCAACAGGAGGAAAGGATAAAGAGATGATGGAGGGATGGGATCTGAGGAAACCAGCGCACCACTGACTGCTTTGTTCAGCCAGACAGAAAACCTGAGGCCGCCTGCAGAAACGCAGTCCTGCTCACAGACAGAAACACGACGGAGTCTGGGAATGAGAACAAGTGTCTGTCATGAATAAAATAAAGTTTTCAAAGCAAAACTTATAATAATAAATAGAAAATCTATTTAGCTAATTGCAACAGCCCGATGTCAGCAGGAGCCACAGGAGTCGCACGTCTTGCATGAACCTGATTTTTAATTAATAAAGCAGATTCATTTACAGCTGCTGGAGATTCACAATCCTGCACAAAATTAATCAGCTGTTAATCAGCTATAGGCATGGACGATATAGAGAAAAGCATATCCATAATATAGAAATCATACTGGTTGATATCAATAATTATCAAAAAACTGACCATTTTATTGCTTAATGGCTTATTTTTACAGAAAAACACTGAATTCCAACTCAACCCTTTATTCAAACAACTTCTTACCAAAATTTCAAGTTTTTAAAACTGAGAAAAGAAAAAGTGATGTTGTGACTCTATGAAGGGGCGGAGCATCCCTGGGTCTGCGTTGTGATTGGTTGGGAGGACGTAATGATGTAATATTAACCTACATGAACGCAACATGAGGGAAAACTGTTATTCTATTGAACTTTTTTATTGATTATTTTTCCCTGTTCCCACACGTCTTATTCATCGATAAATATTGTTACTGATTTATCGTCTGGCTCTAATCAGCCATTTATTTACTCACAGGCCTTTCAGACTTTTACCTTCAGGTCAGCGCTGCAGAGCGCTAATGGCAAAAACAAGCCGACGCCGAGTCACTATAAGCCCATCTCTGCTCTGCGTTATATCTTGTTTGCTACACTGTGACTAAATTTAGATTAAAAAAAATAAAATAACTCAAAGTCCTCGTTTGTAAAGACCAACCTGATGAATAAAGTTGATTCTGATTCTGATGTACAGGTGATCGTCTCCACCTCATGAATCGTCACACCTGACTTACTGGGAGCTAATCTGCTGATCCGACACCATTTTAAAGAAAAGAGCCCCTTAGATGATTTACAGGCATTTATGCTCCTCAGCGCACAAACTGATGCTCATTTACGTCTACATGAGAGAAAAACAGGAATATTCACAACTGACTGAGGTCGTCTCCCTCATTTTGAGTTTAACCTTCTTCATGAGGCCAAATGGGACGATTTCTTTGTACAGATTTAAACAATAAAAGCTCAAACTAAAAAAAATATCGAGTTTGATGCTCGTTGAGTTACTTAAAACTGACTAGGGAATTATAATTCTGTGGATTTAGGATAGTTTTAGTGCTTTGTGGTTTGATACTGTCGACTAAAAACGTTTATTTTTAAACATTCCAAGTAGGGCTGGGCGATAAATCCATTTTAGCGATTCATTTGAATATTTGCAACTCCTACAGATTTAATTTTGGAAAAATAAAATCAAGATTTAGCAGATTTTTTTTGCCAATGTACTCTCCTATGAAACTATACTATATTATTGCCGGAAGGGGTAATATTCTTTTGTAACAGCATGCGATGTTGAATATATGTTTAAGAAAATATATTCAGAAGATGAAACCTTTTTACCCAAAGATGAGGCACTTTAACTTATTCTTTTACGTATTTTTTAAGTTGGTGAGAAGTTACACTATAAAACTGAAGCTTGTGTAATCCAACTAGCAGCAAACAATTCGGTTTATATTCTCATTATTTACTATGGCGGAGCCGCCATCTTGTTTTCTAATCTTGTTTCAGAGCATGAGATGAGATTATTAAAATAAAAGTACACTTTTAAAAATAATTTCAGGAATTTGTTTTTAATCTGATTTGGTAAAAACAAACTAAAAAACTATTGGAGATTTTATTTTAAGTCATATCGCCTTAATCCCAAATCGAGTGTGAAAGACGACGCGTCTGCTTTCACCGCATTCCTGCGACTCTCACCGTCAGACGAACAAACGGATAAAAATACGCTGAGACGGCAGATTCAGGTCTGAGAATCGGTCTCCAGAGCCGAGGACAGAGCTAACGTCCCCACGGCAGCTCCAGGCCGCTGTCAGAGTGGAAACATACAGGCGTCACTAATGCAGCACTAGTGATTCACACCTGGATGTAACTCACCGGCCGTCTGAGCGTAAACGTTTTCCAGAAGAACGTGATTGTGCAAACTGCTCTGAAACCAGTCTGAAAGTGAAACCTGACAGATACCGGGGAAAAACGACAAACACGTACCAGTAATACCAGCATAAACGGACAAAAGTGTGAGCTCTCCTCTAAGATTTAAAGACACAGACGCATAATTGGTGCTTTATTAAAAACGAAGGACCTTTTAGATGCTCCAATCTAAAAGCTCCCAAACATCATTCACTGTTAATGTGTCTGACATTGGTGTAAAACAAAAGTTCAGAGCGGGATAATTCATTGCTACAAAACAATCTGCACTGTCCCTTTAAGAATGTCAGCCATCTGTCACCTGTAACCAGATCTGGATGCTAACAAGTGTTCACATCAGGTGACCATGCAGATACCAAAACCTTTATAAACCACCAGGGGAAAAAGCCAAACAGCAGCCGTTCTGTTTGCTTCTGTAACTTTAAATGAGTTTCAGAAATCCAGGAAAAACTGGCCAGGCTCGTTAGATATGAAATAATAAAAAAAAGAAAAGAAAAGAAATGATGAGTAAAAACATGTGGCATTTAAAGTATGTTAAATCAATTCCAGCCGCAAATGAAAACTAATCGTTTTCTCCTTGAAGTCCAACCCCAGATGCAGAGAGATGTAAAACGAACACAAGTATTTACTAACTGCGTTTTTCAACACAACAAAGCATCAGATTCATAAACAGTCTGATTTTAAATGCTTGCATCAGAACCAATTACAAGTTATTAATTAAATCTAATCAACTTGGTGTTATAGAAACAGAATGAAGCAACTTTGCGGTTAACCAACCACCCAGAGAGGAATTCCTGACTCGGGGTTCGCATGCTATCCTTGTAGCTTCAATGACTTAGCAATAAATAATAATTAGACAGATTAAAAGAGACATTTGGTCCAATCATGAGTCACTGAAGAAACAGGGAGGAGGTGTGGATAATAAAAGGCTTAAGGGTTAGTTTTGCACCATGGCTGAGGAAAATGTTCCTTCATCTCCACGACATAATATTAGTTCTCTGCTTTGACTGCAACGGCGTAGACGCTGCCTTAGCTAACGCTCCAGGATCAAAATGACATGTAAAGTTCTTTAATTTTAAAGTTCTTTTACAGAACCAAGAAGTTTGTTTTAGATATGAAACAAAGGGGACATCACTCAGATAATAATAGGGATGGGTATCATCTAGGAGGAGCCGATTTATTACGATTCTCGATACATAGCTCAGCTTGATTTGTCTCCAATATTGATATTTATTACTTTAAACTTAATCCTCAAGTCATTCAATCAAAACAAAACAGCCAAATATTATATTTATGTTAAATTAATTCAACACTGATACACTATCAGGAAAAAAGGTGCATTTGGTTCAATGTATTTAATGCATCACAGAAACCAAAAATGTGCCCAAACGTCTGATTTTAGGGACGAAGGAGCTTCTAAAATCCTGTCGGCCGTTCTGAAAATTCTGCTTTTATTAATTAACATCTTAACAAGATTTGGCATGTTAAGTATGATTTATGCCCTTCTCAAAAAACCAATGGAGAAGCCTTTATTGTCATTAATTGGACTCTGCGCCAACGACCTAATCTTTAGCTCCCTCCAGATATTCTCCTTTGGTATCCAGAGAGACTCTGGCTGGATCACTCCACAGCAGTCAGGAGAACCCTGCTGGTCAAATTTAAATATTACTTAAAGTCTAAATGTGAATTATCTTCGGCTTCCCTGTAACAGCGAAGCATGAAGTATTACCACCAGTTACCCAGAGCTGCCACAGATATACACAACAATAAAATCACCCCTCATGCCCCACTATGCAGATGCTCTGTCTGCACAGATGAAGATTCACTCACCTCGGAATGACAAATGCTTGAAACTGACCCCATAAAATCAATAATAAGGCTAATAATCATCTGACTAACTGGGGGACCTAATATAACACTGAAATGTCCTTCCCAGATGGTCAGCTGATGCTGAAACACAGAAGAAAATGAGACCAACGTCCAGGCAGAAATAACTTCCACACCCTTAATTTTAACTTCCAAGATCAATCGGATGTAACTAAACCAACCGATGAGGTGGACCTGAGGGTGTGGGGAATATTAATATCTGCAGAACTACTTCACATTAAACAAGACTGATTTCAGCCAGGTTGAGTCATGAAGTTATTTTCAGGATAGTTCTTAGGAACAAAGATGAGGTTTAAAGGTTTTACCAGATAGCTGGAGGGAGAACTTAAGTGGAAAACAAAGCAGAACAAGGATTATCTGCTCCTTTCATCCTGCCTTCCTCTCTTACACAACCAACATGTTTTTCCTTTCATCCCTGCCGACAGCAAATACTTTGGTTTAAACGTCACTGACTGCTGTGTCACTGCAGCGGGAGCAGCTCTGACGCCTGTGGCGATTGGTGTCGGTGTCTTTGAGAAGCACAACGTCCCGTCTTTAGGCTCGCAGCATCCAGAGCAGATCAGCTGATTTCAAAACGAAGATCCTGTGGTTTGAACTGGGAGCAGCCTGGAGTGAGGAGCACTTATGGGCCTCCGTCATCTCCACAACGCTGCGTCTCTGCAGCAGTCAGGTTAACGAGACGTCGGGAAGCGAGTCTGTCTCTGATCGCCGTCCAGCTGATAAAGCTGCTCAGGCAAATTCCTCAACTGGACAAGCAGCGGACCGGCTTTCAGCTCCAATCACCGTCAAACTGCAGATTTCTACTATCTGATAGCGCTGGATGTTTACTGCTTTGGGTCATCAATAAGCCACCAGAACCAGAACCAGATACGGGTTGAAAGTGGGACACTAAGCAGTGATGCTGTTGTTTTTGTTTTTTTAGACATCCACACAGTTTATCACACATCTCCATGTCCTTTCCAAGGAACACAGCATGAATATTGGCATGGCAGCATCGTAATAAAGTGTCTCATAAATAAAAGTGTAAAAGGTTTCAGAACCCAGTGTTGCTACTTTAAGCCAACAATGATGTGATTTTACGTTTAAATGTTCTTTCCTTCTCATTTCTGGGTATTTGTCTTTACCAAACAGCAACAAAGAGTCCCTGTTGATTTGGAGAACAGGAAGTGAGCGGTAGCCACTTCCCATGTGTCTATTCGCTCCCTTTTTTTTTGCATGTTATTTGTTTATCTTTATCCGTTTTTCACCCTCCTTCAAACTGATTTTTCTACTGCCTCTCCGGGCTGAAGCTGTCAGCTTGTTTTTTTAGAATCAAACATCTGGAACAGCTGGCATGAAAAAAGTGCAATCTAAAAAAAAAAAAAACAATCTGCAGTTTTATAAACTCAGGCTTCTTTCTTTGAGCTCCTGAAAGATTTAGTCACGGAAATATTCGCCGTATCTGTGTTCATCCCAGGCGTACAACATAAATCCACACCCTCTATTCACCTGCATTCAGGTGTACAGCCTCTTCACCCACAGCTTTTTCTGCATGTCAACTCATGTCAACATCAAGCACGTCTTTATTTGCATCTTAAGCTGCTGGCAGACTCTTCTAAACCAGACGTCTCAAACTCCAGTCCTCGAGGGCATTTAGCTGAATCTCTACTTTAATACACCTAATTAGGGACGTAAACAAACAATCGACTTGTGATTAATTAGCACCCGTTTCTGGCCAAATGACTGCAATGTCTGCAGAGTGAACAAGCCAACGTGGCAGGTTTGCAATTCGAACAGAAAAGAAAAACTTTCAGTTCGTACAGCTGACCTGTAGGGGGCAGCAGCATGCTCTAAACGCATTCAGCAGAAGAAGAGAAACTGGTCGCAGTAATTTCCGCAACGTGGCGTTACATTCCTGGTGTTATGTGGGCGGCAGACGGCAAATATGTTTCTGAGGAGGAGTCCAGGTGAGAATGCAAAGTCAAACGTTGTTATTTTAACGACACATGGAACAGAAGCAGTAATGTAGAGTAACGCCATGAGAGCAGCCGATATATAAATGCCACGTCACTGGATCGCGTATCGCTCAGTACAGCCGCATATGGAGGAAAAAAACGGATTAAAATATGACCATTTTCTTATATTCCTAATGTTAAAACATTTATTATCCATATGCGTAAAAAAACTGTGGTATCTGGGCGAATAATTCAACAAATTACGGTTTTGTTATGAACGTTTTTTAATGTCTCCAGATTATTTTTCTCTGCTCCGTGGTTTGCATTACAACCCACATTCCCCAGTTTTCTAACTACAGAACAATATTTAAACCTTAGTGTCACATCCAGACCTTTTAAATTATCAATTATATACCTGTAAGGGCGCATATAGGACAACATTCAATGAAGAAAAGGAAAGTGCCGAATCTGGTTTTGTGCATAAAGTCTGTGAGGTTGTGATAAATCTGCAGTTACATGAGAAACATTGTTGCATTAAAACTGGTAGACTTTGAGAGAGGAAGTCCAGAATCTCAGATATAAATATAAATTTAGCAGAATACACACATATACATAAGTGTCCACTCTAGTAGGGAAATAAATCCATGCTTTTCTTTAAAGATTATCTGTTGAATGATGCAAACGTCTGCAGGCTTTCCAGCTCTAAGCATCTCTAAAGTTTTATTACTGTGATAATAAATTATCACCGGAGCCTTTAAAAAGGCCATCCTGGGTGTTTGTGTATCTGTACCGTTCTTCAAAAGCTCGAAATAGACCCACTATGCTGCAGTTTCCACTGTAGCATCATTCAGTGAGAATTGCATGAAATTAAAACTCTTTGATTCTCAATCAGAACCAGATGCAGATCAGGGATATTGAAGCCACAAAGTAATGAAAGGGCTGTGAAAGTCAGGCCTGTGTAGCTTTGTTAAAGTTTGACCTTAGTAACTACCTAAAAATAACTTGTTACAGTAAACCACTGTTTAGTTATAAAATGTTATAAGTTCACATTTATGGTAAAACTCCTCAATTTCCTTCACAATCAATGTCCTTTAAAAAAATAAATAAGAATAAGTCATACAATTTAGATGATTTGATTGTACTGGGAGTGTTTGTCACCAAACTAATTTTATTCACAAAAAAAGAAAAATAGTAGCTGGTAGAAATGTTTTGTCCACCAAGGCAGGTTTATTTCTAAAGCACCTTTCGGTAATAGGACGATTCAAAGTGCTGCAAAAATCCAGCCACTGTGGTCGGTTTTTTATTCCCAACCTCCAGTTTACGTCGGGTTGACTTGCACTTTAGGAGAAACAATCATGGCGGAGACGTGACAGAACGAGAAGCGGTCCAAACAAACTCCAGCGTGAGGTTTTTTTACACGGTTTAGTGATGACAAGGAGGCAAAATGCTCTTTATACTGTCCTGGTTGGAAATATAAACACAAGCTCCTTAAGTCACCACCTGAATAGCACCATTCAACCAGGCTGCATGGCGGAGCAGCGTCGACTTCTCAACCAGAACATGCCGACGTGCTCGGGAGGCGAAGATATGATGGCAGAAAAGCAGAAGACGCTACGTAAAGGAATTGCAACACGAAAGAAAAACACTTGATGCCAAAAGCACAGTTGATGTGAAGGATTTTAAGTGTTTCACATATTTTATGCATCTTAATTGTTTCTATTCAGTAACCTCACAGGTTGCTGTTTTGTTATATATCTATTAGAAATCAGGGCTGAACGATTTTGGAAAATAATCTAATTGTGATTATTTTTCTTAATATTGTGATTTAATGCAATTTTTTTCCCAGTTTAATTTATCATGTGTTTTAAAATATATGCAAACAACAAATCAATTTGTTTCCTCGCTGTGCAGATTAGTTGCTAAAACACCCACAGCATCTAAACTCTGAGCAGAAATGATTGCGTTCTGCCTACGATATATTTCAACCAAAATTGCAATTTTGACTTTCCTCCGCATTAACCACAAGCAACAAAAATGGCCTCTAAATAAAATTTAATTTAATTGGACATCAATCCTTGTTGAACATAAAGTGCAATGTCCAACCAACAAGCAAGTCTATGTATTAAACTGATAGACCAGAACTTAATGCTATGTATGATTATATAAACTCTAAAACAAGTAATAAAATTAGATTATCTCACTGCTGCAACTGTCTTCCCTTCCATGTGGAGGCAAACCCACTTTAAACATTTTACCAACACCTAATGGACGTGGCTAATTCCCTAATTGTTACATAGCCAAAAATTGCAGACCTCTGCGATTTGGAAATTGCGTTATTTTAAATCACGATTATATTGAAAATCTGATTTATTGTTCAGCCCTATTATAAATATGTCAAAGCTTAACAATGTATGAGAAAACCATAGATTTTTGTTTATTCAGCCAGTATTTATTACAGGGGGCACAATAAAATGTTAAAATATAATAATATGCCTCTTTTTAAATTCAGCATATTACAAATAAAAACATACCCCGTTGTTTTGGAAAGACCCTCGTGATACAAGAGAAACGTCCAGTTTCTAAGAAAACGTCTGCTTATCAATTAATCATTAGTCAGTTGCTTAGGTCGATCAACTTTAGATGAACTGATTAATCGATAACCTGCATCTCTGCAGCCGACTATAATATCAGCTGATTATAGCAGAGAGCTTGGCTGCACGCTAGTGAGGCAGTTTAAGGAATTGAGTTTGGAGCCACTAATCTAAAGCGTTTTAACACCGAACAAAGAAAGAACCGATGAGGATCCCAGTAAAATGATTTAACTGACTCTGAAGGACAAAGGGGCCATGCTTTCTGGCCGTAACTAAACGCGCCTGGATGACCAGCAAACGGCTGCGTCTGAGAGATGTTGCCGTGCAGATTTGAAACCGTTACATAAGAGATTAGAGCAATATAATCCCTTATAGCAGTGTTTTATAAAACCATACCCAGGGAAGGCAAAGAGGGAAACCTGCACACGAGTGGTGAGGATGAGATCCTGGAGAAAAACACAACATAAATGTTGAGTTTCCACTAAAATTAATCAATTTAAATAAAGTCAACGGATTAGGGACGCTAATTTGTTTCTTGCTCGGCTGTGACTGGTGAATATCAGGTCAGATATTCAAAAATCTGTTATCTCTATGTTCCTTAAATGCATCTAAGCTAAAAAATTTCCACTCTTTTCGGTCCGTAAGCAACCTGCTTGTTGTGAGTTTAGTGCAAATCTGATGAAGGTTACGCACACATGCTTTCATGCATGAATGGGGGCAATTATGTAATCCTTTCATTTCCTGTTGAACAAGAACACACAAAAACTCTATATTTTGGGCCGTTTGCTACGTTTAATTGAATAAAAATGGAGAGAAATGACTTTGTGTGTGTTAAAGTTAGCTGGAATAACCGTGAGAGCCTCTAACCACCAAGCACTCCGGCATTAAGCCTTCAAAAGACAAACTCCAACACACAAGACAAGCTGCAGCCGTTCGTTTGCTTCAAACACACAGAAGGCGTCGTTAAGACGAAGCTGGTGGCAGAGGACCCGATGCGTCCTGAACATCCATGCAGGCGCGTCGCATCCGCTGGCAGAAAGCAGGACGGAGATACCGGCTCAGAACATGAGGGCAGGAGCTGGACGACTTCCTGGACCGTTCATATCTTCATCGATGACTAAATAAAGCCAAACCTGTGAAAGCTGCAGGATCTACAGGAGCCACATTCTCATTAACGCCGCCAGAGAGAAACCAAACGTACAGCAGGTGCTCTGGGTGCAGCTTCAATATAAGAACATCTAGTCCATTCACCCCTAAAAATCCTCCACCATGACGTCAGTAGAAACAAAAACCTCCTGATGCGTTTAGAGACGGTGAGAACGTCGTATCGGTGCCTGACCTCAGGTTCTGCGTTCTGTCATCCTCTCAGTGAGAAGCACCAGGACTTTAACTATAAAACATCCCATAGGACAGGTCAGCCTGAATGAGGCTCCTAGAGACACTAAGCGGGGTTTGACTGTAAATATAGACTTTAACATGAAGCTCCCAGATCTACATTTAACTGATTTATTACATTTGGCCAAATACAAAGTGACCCAGATGATGTTCTTGTTGCAGAAAGGCAACATTTGTCGATTTTTAATAGGGCTGAACAATTAATCGCATTTTCAATATAATCGCGATTTAAAAAAAAAAAACAATTTCCAAATCGCAGAGTCTGCAATTTTTGGCTATGTAACAATTAGGGAATTAGACACGTCCATTAGGTGTTGGTAAAATGTTTAAAGTGGGTTTGCCTCCACATGGAAGGGAAGACAGTTGCAGCAGTGAGATAATCTAATTTTATTACTTGTTTTAGAGTTTATATAATCATACATAGCATTAAGTACAGGTCAATCAGTTTAATACATAGACTTGCTTATTGGTTGCACTTTATGTTCAACAAGTATTGATGTCCAAATCAACTAAAAGCTGTTCTCTTGAATAATATTCTGATCAATAGAAACATTAAAAGTTCATATTTAAAATAGTCCTTGTTTACAAACGTCTTTATTTAGACGCCATTTTTGTTGCTTGTGATTAATGCAGAGAAAAGTCAAAATTGCAATTTTGGTTGAAATATATTGTAGGCAGAACGCGATGATTTCTGCTCTGAGTTTAGATGCTGCGGGTCTTTTAGCAACTAATCTGCACGGCGAGGAAACAAATTGATTTGTTGTTTTGTATATGTTTAAAAAAAAATTAAAAAATTAAAACAAATAAATAAATAAAAATCGCATTAAATTGCAATATTAAGAAAAAAAAAATCGCAATTAGATTATTTTCCAAAATCGTTCAGCCCTAATTTTTAGGCTAAGGTCATAAATCAGACCCCCCCTTAATATAGCAAACACAAAAGTATGAAGAATGATTCCACTGAATGACTACATCACTGTTTTATTCTAATATTGCATGTTTAGTTTATTGTTGAGGAGGAAAACATTTAAGTAGTTTTGTGAGTGTTGGTCATAAATAAGCGTTTGGACGCCCCCCCCTGCCCCCCCTCCTAAGGCGTCTACTGTCCTCTCATCTCACCCTTGTTCCCTAACCCCAGAGATGCTTCTGCTTTCTCCGCTGCTCTCCCTTAAACCTTTCCCAGAGTTTCTGTGTCGTCCCTGCAGCTTCGGCTGAGTTTCCACGGTGCGTCACATCGACGGCGAGGCGGAAGGTGAGAAATCCTCTTCCTCATCCTCATCCTCCTCCTCCTCCGCACACCTGAGGACGCGTGGCTTCCAGTAAGCGCTGAGTGTTCCCCACCACGGGCCACTCCCAGAGCTGCGCGCAGCTATGAGGAACTATAAAAGATCATATCAGCGCAGTGACTAAGCGCCGGTCACATCTCTTCATGTCACGGCCTGGAGGCGCAGGGTGTGTCGTATGAAAATGGTCTGTATTTAACTCTCCACCCACGGTTAATTACATACGGCCCACGAAGCACAGCAACATGACCCTAGCTGCTGTTTACTGACTGTTTGTGAGGCCGAACCTCCAAACTCAGTCGCTCTTCCTTTTTAATCATACTTGTATTTACTTAGATTTAAAAGCATTAAAAACCTATTTATATTACGTAAAGTTGAGGTGAACTTGGACTCACACAGGTAGCCCTTCATATGACAGAACAGACGGAGTAGCTCTCAGCTTATAAAGGTAACCCTAACCCTACGACACAGGTGTCAAACTCAAGGCCCGCGGGCCAAATCCGGCCCGTCAAGGTAAGTTATCAGGCCCTCAAGAGCATATGTCATAAAGTAGAGGCATATATCCTTTTAAAGTGTATAAAGTGGCTAAATCTGTGCCTCCTGTAAGTGTAACTCACCCCAATATCAACATTTTTTACAGATAAACTGTATAAACTGGGCCTAAGGTTGCTACTTTTATGTTACTGTGCATTTTTTATACTTCTATCTGAACTGGAATGAAATTCTGAAATTAAAAGTATCGTCTATACACGTACAACCGGCCCTTTTCATGACTTTGTGACGCCAAAGTGGCCCCATATAGAAATGAGTTTGACACCCCTGCCCTACGACAAGGAGTGAACAAATATTTACTATAAAAACAACTTCTTTGTTACCGGATATCTGATAAAAAAATAAAATAAAAAAGGTCTTTAGTTGAATGTAAAATACCAAACATCAGACAGCTGGACAGACCTAAACATTTAGCACAACCCGGCATACAGAACCTTATTAACTGAGGAATGAAACATTTGTCACCGCGGCTACTGCTAGCTAGCATAAACCGACTTTTTCCTGCATTTGCTCCTCCCAAACAAACGGAAAACGGTTTCTGCAGAATCATCCATGCATCAAACCGGCCAAGCAGATTTTTTTACCAGCCAAAATATTAATTCTGACTGAGTCCTGCTAAATATCTCCACATAATCCCGCGCTACGTAATTAGCCTGAGCTAAACGCTAGCTGTTAGCATACAGACATGACGTGGCAGCTAGCCCTCTGAAATTTACTCGCCCAAACGGAAAGTTTACTCGCATTTGGCGTCTGGCGATGTTGATTTCTGACCCTGTGACATGTTCAGTGATTCAGAGCCCAGCAGGTTTTAGACGCTGCTCACCTAAACGTCTCCCATCACCTGGAAGCTCCTGGTCAGGGAGGAGGAGACGATCCAATCATCTTCGTCATCAGAAAACGACCCGGCTCTGACCTACAGGACGAGCCGACAGAGACACCCTCCATACGGACGGAAACATGAAGCTTCTCTGGAGAAGCTCAGGATTGCGTAACGTCTGGTAGAAAGCAGCATTCCTGATAATAAACGGACCTGTTTGGTGATTAATTAAAACAAACTTCCTGATAAACAGACACCCGGTGCAGTCGGGACTCCAGTCATAGCAGACTTTTATAGCAGAAGTCAGACGCTCCTTAAAGGGGGACTACAGATCCTCGAAAGTTAGATAACATTACCATAAAATATAGAAAGTACTCCTGGGTCAATGTGAGCTTCTGCGCTTTCTGTGTCTCTGCTCTGTCTTCTCTAACATAGAAAGTACTCCTGGGTCAATGTGAGCTTCTGAGCTTTCTGTGTCTCTGCTCTGTCTTCTCTACCATAGAAAGTACTCCTGGGTCAATGTGAGCTTCTGTGCTTTCTGTGTCTCTGCTCTGTCTTCTCTACCATAGAAAGTACTCCTGGGTCAATGTGAGCTTCTGCGCTTTCTGTGTCTCTGCTCTGTCTTCTCTAACATAGAAAGTACTCCTGGGTCAATGTGAGCTTCTGTGCTTTCTGTGTCTCTGCTCTGTCTTTTCTACCATAGAAAGTACTCCTGGGTCAATGTGAGCTTCTGAGCTTTCTGTGTCTCTGCTCTGTCTTCTCTAACATAGAAAGTACTCCTGGGTCAATGTGAGCTTCTGTGTTTTCTGCGTCTCTGCTCTGTCTTCTCTAACATAGAAAGTACTCCTGGGTCAATGTGAGCTTCTGAGCTTTCTGTGTCTCTGCTCTGTCTTTTCTAACATAGAAAGTACTCCTGGGTCAATGTGAGCTTCTGTGCTTTCTGTGTCTCTGCTCTGTCTTCTCTACCATAGAAAGTACTCCTGGGTCAATGTGAGCTTCTGAGCTTTCTGTGTCTCTGCTCTGTCTTCTCTAACATAGAAAGTACTCCTGGGTCAATGTGAGCTTCTGTGTTTTCTGCGTCTCTGCTCTGTCTTCTCTAACATAGAAAGTACTCCTGGGTCAATGTGAGCTTCTGAGCTTTCTGTGTCTCTGCTCTGTCTTCTCTAACATAGAAAGTACTCCTGGGTCAATGTGAGCTTCTGAGCTTTCTGTGTCTCTGCTCTGTCTTCTCTAAGCCCCAGTGGATGGAGGCAGATGAGCGTTCACACTGAGCCTGGTTCTGGTTCTGCTGGAGGTTCTCCTCCCTGTTAAAGGGGAGTTTTCCTCTCCACTGTCGCTTCATGCATGCTCAGTATGAGGGATTGCTGCAAAGCCATCAACAATGCAGACGACTGTCCACTGTGGCTCTACGCTCTTTCAGGAGGAGTGAATGCTGCTTGGAGAGACTTGATGCAACCTGCTGGGTTTCCTTAGAGAGGAAACTTTCTCACCAACCTGGAGGATCTGATGGAAGCTGACTTTGGAGAGAACCTTGATGATGACATGTTTCATGAATTGGTGCTAAATAAAATTTAATTGGATTAAAAACCCGGACATGTTGCCACTCAACCGGATAAAGCCGGCGCTTTTCCTCACAGAGCTGACTCATTCGTGCTGCTCTTCGTTCTCACTACAAGTTTCATCATGTTCCTCACAAAGTGTTTGAAGCGCCGAGCGAGGCGAGAACGCCCCCGTGCTGCTCGGACCCGTCACCCCCTCAGAGGTCCGACTCGTCCCGGGCCCTGACAGCCTCGGCAGCGGAGACGTTTCAGCGGGACTCTCCGTGAATCATCATCTCCTCTCTTACACAACGTTGTGGCATTTCTGCAGGACTGAATCATCGTGTGCGGATGGTTCTGCCGCATTCTGAACCGCTCCGACCCGCCGGGAGGAGCCGGCGGCGCAAACAGAAACTGAAGTAGACGGCACCGGGTCCAGCAGAACCAGCTGATCCTGCTCCTCTGCCTGGAGCCAATGAGCAGCGCTCTGCATCCCTGACCCGTGGAGGCCTTGACCCAGAACCCCCCCCCACTGTGTCAATGAACTGTAGCTGGTCCAGAACATTCAGAACATTTTAGCCGGCACTGATAACCCGTCCTTATCTGGGGGGAAGCCTCCCTCAGAGCGCCGTCCTGACTAGCCGCTGCTCTGCTATGGAAGCAGAGGTCTTCTAATCCAACGTCTGACACAGCTTCAACAAACCTAAACGCAAAGTGGAATAAGCCTTTAAACGATGGCTGAGCCACAGACCTGCTCATAGGTACGCTTGTTTCTTTTCTGGTTGGGAGTCCGGCGGACCGGAACCACACGAGTCACGGCAGAAAAAGATAATCTTACACAACGGAGGGAGGAAGGAAGGAGCTGCTGGTCCTCCAGAAATAAAACGGCCGGCTAACGGTTTCTTTGGGGGGGGGGGGGGGGGGGAGCCTGTGGGAGGAGCACACCTGTAGCCTCCTAGTCTGCCTAAAACAGGGATCCTAGTGAAGGTTCTGATCATCCTTCAGAGCTTCACTGTCTGCCACTTGGTGCTGGTTCTAATCCCAATTAACTCCTGGAGCTGCGCTCTGCTTTCTGGTTTAGAGGAAGCTGCTAAGGCTGAACATCAGAACCAGGCAAACCCCCCCCCCCCACCCAGTTTAAACCTGGGCTCAGTCATTAGCCAATCCGAACCAGCGACGCTCTCAGCCTCCTTCAGCCATTCATACGCTGTTCTGGTTCTGATCCATCTCCCCTCTGCTGGTTTAGGCTGAATTTGATGCTTTTCATCCGTTTAATGCAGCGTTTTCTGCCTTTTCATCTTCACTGCGTTATGTTGTAGAAGAAAAAAAAAAACATATCTAAATATAGGGATGCACCGATGTGAAATTTTGGGCCGATATCGATATCCGATGTTAATATTGCTGTTTTGTCCGATAACCGATATTTACCGATGTCAGAATCTCTGTCACATGACCGGAGAAAACCTGAATGACCCTGAAACACAGAAACAACTAGATGAAAACAAACATTGTTAATATCGGCCCGGTTTTACTTATCGAGCCGATACCGATATGTTAAAAAAGGTTGATACCGATATTAATGCCGATATGTTGTGCATCCCTATATAAATGACTATAATTAGAGTTGCATGACTTTCAGACCACCCTGGGATGTTTGGGGGGGGGGGGGGGGGGGGGTATTATGGCGGCATGGACAGGTGACGCTGACGAACACCACGGGGCTTTTCACCCAGCAGGCTGAAGGCCTGATGAGGAGCGACTCCCCAGTAGAGACGATTAGGCCCAAATGTACAGAAATGTCCCGGACCGTCCCTCAGAGGGGAGGTCCAGGTGTGTCAGCAGGTAGATGGAAGAATCCAGATCACACACAAAAGGTAAAAGAACAAAAAATAATTATTAAATCAGCAATAAACACGAAAAAATGCAGTTATTGAGAATAAAACGGGTGAAAATAAGACGTACAAACCGTACCTGTACAGGAAAAACTAGTAAATTCTTTACAAGAAGCTAGAAATCTGAATGAATAACAGCAGGGACGGTCATAAAGTTCTGCTCCGACCCGGTTCTATCAAGGCGGGGCGGTACCGCAGAGGAGAACGTGCACAGAGAACCGGGATAAATTGAGTTAGAAAATTGTCGGCATGTTGTGGTGTTTATTTTTACGAATAAAAGGTAAAAATTTCCCAAACGGTGTTTTGAAGGATGCCATATTCTGGTAAAATGACTCGACCCGGGTCTCAGGAGACTGGATGGAGTTTTTTAAAGCTTGTCTCTGTGGTTCTGATGCCAGGAAAGCATTAAAATTGTCTTTTCTGGGCTTTTTTTTTAAACAAATATAATTTCATAAAGGTTGTGTTTTATCCAGTCTTTGTTCAGTGATGAATGCCCAAATGAATTAACACAGACTGTGAACCTATACAGGATAACGTTGCAGACACGGTTACACTATAAATTGCTTTATAAATAATATATATTCAATATTTCCGAGCTGATTATTTGCTGTCTGAACCCTTATGTTGGCTCAACCTGCTCTACTTTAGCAGCTGCTACCCAAACCTTTTTTAATAAATGAACAAATAAAAGCATAAAAATGGTAATTCATTTGGGAAACAAATACTAGCTTTTTTTCATTTATTTTCTCCACGTCTATATTGTTTTTTTTACTTAGATTTTACTTCTAATTGAATTATTTTATAAATTTTTATTTTATTCATTCAGTTTCTGCACTTACTGTGTTGTAATATGTGTATTTTATGTTTATTTATTGCATTTTATGGTGGCAGTTTTTATTTGAATTTACCTTTTTAGCACATGTAGTCCAATACAAATTTCTTCTACGGGGACAATAAAGTATATTCTAAAAACAAATTTAAATTCTAATGTTTTATTTGTTTATTTAAATAATTTTTCTAGCTAATTCCTTTCCCGTCTGTAAAGAACTTTATGAAATTTCCCCCATTGTGACAATAAAGTATAACTTTAATGTTGTTGTTTTATTCTAATGTGTTATTTGTTTATTTAAATCATTTTTCTATCTAATTCCTTTCCTGTTTGTAAAGTGTTTTATAAATAAAGTTGGCTTCAAGAGTTTTCCAGCGCTCCCCAGCAACAAATGCCCGCGGTAGAGAGCCATAGTTTGTACATTTTTAAAGCTAACCCTCCCTGTACTGACAATTTTTATTTGATTTTATCTTTTAAGCATATGTAGTCCAATACAAATTTCCCCCATGGGGCCAATAAAGTATAGCCTAAATGTTTTTTTTAATTCTGTTTTATTTGTTTATTTAAAATCATTTTTCTAGCCAATTCCTTTCCCGTCTGTAAAGAGCTTTATGAAATTTCCCCCATGGGGACAATAAGTATAATTTTAATGTTTTTTTTTTTTTTTTTTATTCTAATGTGTTATTCGTTTATTTAAATCGTTTTTCTAGCTAATTCCTTTCCTGTTTGTAAAGTGCTTTATAAATAAAGTTGGCTTCAAGAATTTTTTTCTGCGCTCCCAGGTACTGGCGCCCGGAGTAGAGAGTCATAGTTTGAAAGTTACATTTTTAAAGCTAACCCTCCCTGTACTGACAATTTTTATTTGATTTTATCTTTTTAGCATATGCAGTCCAAAACAAATGTCCCCTATGGGGACAATAAAGTAGAACTTAAATGTTTTTTTTTATTCTAATGTTTTATTTGTTTATTTAAATCATTTTTCTAGCCAATTCCTTTCCCGTCTGTAAAGAGCTTTATGAAATTTCCCCCATGGAGACAATAAGTATAATTTTAATGTTTTTTTTTATTCTAATGTGTTATTTGTTTATTTAAAAAAAATTCTAGCTAATTCCTTTCCTGTTTGTAAAGTGCTTTATAAATAAAGTTGGCTTCAAGAATTTTTTCTGCGCTCCCCAGCTACTGGCGCCCGGAGTAGAGAGTCATAGTTTGTACATTTTTAAAGCTCACACTCCCTGTACTGACAATTTTTATTTGATTTTATCTTTTTTTGCATATGTAGTCCAAAACAAATGTCCCCTATGGGGACAATAAAGTATAACTTAAATGTTTTTTTTATTCTAATGTTTCATTTGTTACTTTAAATAATTTTTCTAGCTAATTCCTTTCCCGTCTGTTAAGAATTTTATGAAATTTCCCCCACGGGGACAATAAAGTTTAATTTTAATGTTTTTTTTTTTTAATCTAATGTGTTATTCGTTTATTTAAATCAGTTTTCTAGCTAATTCCTTTCCTGTTTGTAAAAGGCTTTATAAATAAAGTTGGCTTCAAGAGTTTTCCCCCTGCGCCCCCCAGCTACTGGCGCCCGGGGTAGAGAGCCATAGTTTGTACATTTGTGAAGCTCACATTATGAAAAGCCTCATTCATGTTCTATTTTTAGTATTAAATCCATAATTACCTTCATGTCGTTCATGATGAGCTGGAAAAGCCCTCCCAAGGCGCTGCATTCCTTCTCTATACCCGCATCCATTTTTTTTCCACACGGGTTCGGAAAAAAATCCTCCTCAGCCTCCAAAACACGAAACTTTTCTCTCACCTCGTCCAGTGAAAGCAGATAAAACCTCCAGCGAGTTTATTTATCCCTCCCCAGCGGCGTCAATGGGCGCTTTTAGTTCAGCAGAGGCGGTTAGGCTGCAGCTCTCAAGAGGCAAAGTCCAGCTTTTTTTTAAAAAGAAGAAGAAGAAGAAGAAGCACCAAGTCTGCCGTTGGCTGCAGTCAGCCGATGCTAGCGGCCGGCCAGCTCGATAAAGGTCCCGCAGAGCTCCGCGGCATGGCTGCGCCGTCCGCCGGGCAGTCTGGAAATGCCTGTCAGGGGGTTCAGGGTCACCCCCGGTGGGTTTCAGCCCCAGAAACCGGACGCCCTCTCCTGCCTGTTAGCTCCGTTAGCGTCAACTCCGCTAGCAACCTGTGACCGTGCGCGAGTCCGAACGGGAACACGCACCCGTCTTAACACGGTTCGGTTCGGTCCGGATCAGCCCGGTGCGACCCGGTTCGTCCGCGCTCCGGGTCTCGCCCGCGCTCCGGCGGGACTTTTAAAGCCGTCCGTCGTTCTGTCCAGAGCCGCGGCGGGACGGGTTCGCGTTGTTTTCCGGGGAGTCGCGGAGGTACGGAGGCGGCGGATCGTCACTCCAACAGGAGCCTAACCTGGAATCAGCGAGAGCCTCCATAGGGCTGCGTCAAGCCGGACGGATTTACGAGGAGCACTTCCGCTGCGGGGTTTCAAAATAAAGGTCCACACCCAGCGACAGACAGATAGATAGATAGACAGATAGATAGATAGATAGATAGATAGATAGATAGATAGATAGATAGATAGATAGATAGATAGATAGATAGATAGATAGAATATCTTTTCCTTATTTTTATTACTTTCTTCTAGGGCTGGACGATATACAAATCGATATATATATATAATATATATATATATATATATCGATATATATATATAATTATCAACAAACCAACCAACTTTTTACCAAAAAAGAAAAAAGAACGCGGGCTCTCTGAACTCATTGATTGGTTCCTTGGTCTGTGTTATGATTGGTTGGGAGGATGAAATGACTGTAGTGTTAACCTACATGATTGGCTAGAATGCAAAATGAAGGAAAACTGTTATTCTATTGATCTTTTTATTGACCCTTTTTCTATAATAGATATACGTCTGTTGATCGATATATATCGTTATTGAATTATTGTCCATCAGCCCTTCTTTCTTCATTGTAAATACGTGGTGAGGAACAGAATTGTGAGGTTAAAGTGTATTGAATTATATGGCAATCAAAAAAATGTTTTTTAAATAACTGAAAACAAAGTTTTCAGTTATTTAAATTACTCAGATTGCTCTGACTAATCAGAGCAAAAAAAACTTTGCTCTGATTACTGTGAGGACCCTTTCCTCTCCTCAGAATCAGAAGGTGTCTTCAAACCTTTGACTGGTAGTGGATACATTAATGTTGATCTAATCATGCTTTGTTTTTTACCTTTTTTTGGGTTGATCCAATCATCATCGCATCGCAACATTCACCAATATGTTTTTCTAATATTGTGCTAATCAAAGTCTTGGATGTTTCCTGGTAGGTTAGAGTCTTCTTTGATCAGTTTTCTATAAGGAGATTGTGAGTGCTGGGGCAAAATCCCTGGATCTCCAGCTTTAGTTGTTTTTGTTTTCTTGTTCAAATATACTCTCTCTGATAACCTTTTACTTCTTAATGGGGTTTTATTCAACACATACCAAGATAAAAGTCAAGAATAGCTTGTAACTAATTTAAAATATTTTTATTAATCTAATGTGCTGTAAAGTGCAAAATAAAACTCCCCAAATTGTGTTCTGGATTTGTTTTTGGTGTAACCCTAACGGTAGCCCCCATTTGTTCTCCCATTTTAAATGTTTCTGGTTGTGTGCTTCTGTCTTTTCTGCTGCTGACACAGTTTTGAGTATTTTTTTCTCAACTTTACCAAATACATCTTGTTGTTCGTGGAACTAAACCCCTAATGATTGTATATGCGGTGCTTTTATTTTGAAAGCCAACTGATTTCCTGTCGGCGCTGCATGTCGGAGATTTGCTGTCACTTAAAAAGCCGCCGCGGTCCAGGGGGCGGAGCCACTGAGGATCAGACGGAAAAGTTACCAAAACAAAAGGTACCGAGACTTTTCCACAGACTCAGGACTTTGACGTGGACTTGCAACGATATTATTTTAAAGAATAAAACACAGGCGACTGTTTGAAGGCCATCATGAATGGATAGTTTAAAAAAAAAAAGTTACTTCAGACAACCAGGTATTGCTAAACCTGACAATTAGGATGTTTATTTTAGGACCTCTGCAGGTTTTCAGGTGACCAGCCGATGATCAAAAGTACCCAGAACAAAAGTGCAAATATCCAAAACATAAAGTGATAAACGCTTAGCATGGTGAGCATTAAATAAATGTTACATTTATAAAATGCACGATTAAACGTGTAATTCTTTGATTGTATTTTCAGTTCATTATATTTACAACCATACGTATTTATTCCACTATTTATGTCATTATATAGGGGATCAGGTCAGTCATTAGAGGCGCTCAGTCGCAGCAGCTCAGGCTAACCCTCCATCTGATCTATAAAGTTTCTTTGTATGTACCTTGCATTTATGATGACAAATAAAGCATATTATTATTATTATTATTATTATTATTATTATTATTATTATTATTATTTTATATTTCCTGCAGTACAATCCATCATGCAATGAAATAAAACGTTATCATATCTCTTTAAACAAGCACAAATATCTGACAATCTCACAAACAGAGGGACCAAATCAACAGCTAACCAATCTAATACGACAAGAGGGGTACACAAAAAGAACATTTAAAACAAATACAATTGCAATGTCCTTCAACATAGGACAAATTCATATTTAAATAATTCAAGTTGATAAGTAATATTTATATTTACACATTTATTTATGTACTCACTGAAACATTTAAATATGGATCCATGTATTTTATTTTTATGCATACCATGGCGAGTCAATTTAAACGAACACATTTTTAAATATTTAACAAGTTGAATTGAAATGTGTCCCATTGGGGGCTCCATACATTTGCAATTTTTCAAAACCTTTAACTCACAGTAGGAATTTAGCTTCCAAGAAGATGTGCATAAAGTCTTCATATTGCAGTTTATTAAATGCAGTTTATTGCATTTCATGTTAGTACACAAAAAACTGTTGCTGTTTATGACCCAGATGTGCGAGTGGAGACATTTTTAATGTCAGTGTTGAGCTCTTACATGTCTGCGCATCTGTGGAAAACTAACTTTCACCAAATCAGACGTCTGAGACAAGGTGAATTCCAAAAAAACTAATTTTCCCCTCAAACCAAATAACTGAAACTAAAAACATCTGTGATATTTTCTTAGATCTGCTTCTCTTGTCACCAGGTTGGAAACTGTCTGCTTTTCATAAATATTATCATCCCACTGAACAAAACGTTTCCATCCTGTTGTTGCAAATATTTTGTTTTTCTTTAATTTCAACTCTAAAAATAGAAATAAGGCGTCGGTTCTTCAGAAATGACAACACATTTCCTCCAGCAGAGTTTAATTAAAAAAACAGAAGTTGTCTTTTTTGGCTCCGAATGGGTTTTATTTAGCTGGACTGAGGACAGAAACGGCTCTTTGGATCGTAAAGGTTGCAGACGCCTGGGTTAGAGAATCATCACTCACATTAATGTCGGCGCTTATTCATTTATTGAATACTGAATTGTGGCACTTTTGTCCTTCCATACTACCTGGGTGGCCCGAGTCGCTGGTATTTTACCTCAGACCTTCCTTTAACACCTGAGGCTATACAGCAGGGGGTTTATTCTGCTCCAGCCGCTCACCTCCATCCTTATATCCAACGTTCAGGTGAAGACACACCTGGCAGAAACATCTGTCTGAAAGTTTTAATTTAACTTAAAGATTAGGCCTGCATATTTCTTCCTGAACAGGGTTATGTTAAAAGACATTTATTCCTGCCCAGGTTCTGAGCCCGTTGGGTGACCCCACCTGTGTGTTATTATTATTTTTTTTTTGGGAGGGACCATGAAGCCGTGGTAACGCGACCCTGAGATGCACCAAGCAGCAGATAAACTCACACGTTCAGCCGGACTCAGTGTGTTTTTCCTGACTCACCCCAGCAACAAGCTGAGTCACAGCGACACCCTCCTCTGGTTTGCATGTGTGCGAGCGTTCAGCAGCCACCAAACACTGGTTTCCATGGAAAACAAAAGGTCTGTGTGGAGCGCTGTGGCCCCACCACATGGAGGAGGAGGAAGAGGAGGAGGAGCATCCAGGGAGGTGCAGGACCTACAGCCGGGATGAAGATGCTCCTGGAAACAAACGCTGCAGGAGATAAAAAGCTGATTTCTGGCTCCAATGCACACTAAGCTACACCACTTCTCACACATTTTACCCGATAAAAAATCGTTTAAATATTAAAAGCATTCATTAATATACAAGAGTGAAGCTGCGCCACATTTCACAGACCAATCCACCTAATATTGTTTAATTAAAAGAACATCAGAGAACGGCTCTGAAGGCCTTTGTTGGTGGAAATGATGTTTTCGCCCTTCTCCCGACCGGATTTGGCAAGTTTTGTTTTGTCTTCAAACCCCCTTTGTGAGTTTTTGGTTTTATTTTTGTTTGTTTTTCTACACGTAGAAAATGCTGTAATTATAAAAGGTTTATCACGTAAAAGGCAAATAGGTCTATATTTATCCTAACACAGAACCCAGTTCAGTTCCCTGTCCTCCTGATCCAGTTCCAACTTAAATTTAAATATTCAAAGTTAGACTCACTCCAGCCACAACACCGCTCAGCCTCATTCAGAAGAACGTTAAATACGTCAGCAACAATCTGATGGCATCAGATCTTTGCTTCTAGGCTTTCTCCCTTCCTGAGCAAGCACGCGGCAACAGTGGAGAGGAACCCTTCTGCTGTGCCTGACACCACCAGCGTCGGTCTGAACAGCTGTGAGGAAAACCTGGTTTCATTTATCAAATCAGACCCACAGTCTAACCTGAACCCGCTGCAGAAATGTGTTTTTAGGGTTTTATGTTCAGGAGTCTCTGGTTAACTGCTTGCTGTGGCCTAAAGAGTGCCACCTGGTGGATGAACTGTGTCAGTACCGCTGATTTTAACAAAGATAGTAGACTGTAGGAATTTTATGAATACGAACAATAAGGATGAACAGCTTATTAAATAACAAATACCCTGATTTTAACTATGACTTTAAAAATAAAAAGTTAAACTTTGAGATAACTATAAAATTATTTTAGAAATATATTTAGTCAAAATTGGTAACTGCAACAAATCGATTATTATATTTAAAATTTGAACCTGTAGAGGCTAATTTAAAAAAATTGTTAACCCCTCAAGGGTCCATCGTATCGCAGCAGGTCCAGAAATATGAGTTTGTCTCCAGAACGTCTCTGTTTAAAAAAACAAAACAATCCTTAACACAATTTGCATTGAGCCATAATGGCCGCCAGTTTCTCCTCTTTTGGTTGATGCCTATTTCATTCAGGTTTGCGCCAATTTAGAGACACCAGTAAACCCTTATTCACCCAGAGATAATGCGTTGCCCCGGATGGGATTCAAACCCAAAACCTTCTTGGAGCAAGGCAACAGTGCTGCTATCTGCTTCACTCTGCAAGCCACTATTATTATTATTATTGTCATTATGGGGCTGCACAGTGGTAAGCAGCACTGTTGCCTACAAGGTCCAGGGTTCAAATCCCAGTCCGGGGTCTTCCTGACGTTCTCCCTGCGCATGCAAGGGTTCTCTCCAGGTACTCCGGCTTCCTCCACCAGTTCAAAAATGTGAAAGTTAAACTGTGGCTCTACGCTCTTTCAGGAGGAGTGAATGCTGCTTGGAGAGACTTGATGCAACCTGCTGGGTTTCCTTAGTGAGGAAACTTTCTCACCAACCTGGAGGATCTGATGGAGTCTGACTTTAGAAAGAGACTTGAGATGACATGTATAATGAATTGGTGCTTTATAAATAATATGTAATTAATTGGTCTATCCATAAGGTATGTGTGTAGCTGTACCCTGACCCCCCATTATGATAACATTAATTATTTTATCATAGCAAACATACTTAGCACAGACCAAATCTGTCTTTGCTGAAATCCAAATTAAAGTGACATTATTATTAAGGATTATTATAATTAGATGTTTCTGATGGATTTTCTAACAATGATCTTCAAACAAAGACTGAAGGTCAGTTCCTGCTGCAGCTTCACGCTGAACCTGACGTGGTAACTGCTGCCCCCTGCAGGCTGAACGTCTAATTAACGTCCTGGGTTGTTTTAATTGTCCAGTTTTCAGCGCGTTTGAGCCACTGAGCTTATGTGGTTTGAGCCCCAGCGCCTCCCAGCCTGAGCTTTAACCCCCCAGACATGTCCAGCATCAGAGAGAGAGCTGCTGCCCTCAACCTGGCAGAGAAACTCTGCCTGCGTCCTCCAGGTGGGTCCAGAAAGACGCGTTTAGATCCTGCGTGGATGTTTGCAGCTGCGGGAGGCCTCAGCGCGCGTTTGGGGCGTTTTCTCTTTGTTTTAGTCAGAAAAATGAAGGAAAAGTTTAGTTTTATTCTCAAGAGTCGGAACAGGTGTTAAAGTGCTCCGTTTTTATCAGTGTTGACCCATTTCCTGTTTGTCCTCATTCTGTAAATTAAGAAATGTTTCCTCAGACCTCTGCACAAATCAGCTGACAGAGGAACGCTTCGTTTAATTCATAAAATCCGCATAAAGGGGATTTACTTTAGTAATTCAATTCAAAATGTAAAACTAATATTTTATTGACATCCAGTGTGATGTGTACTTTAAGCATTTATTTCTGTTAGTTTAGAGATGACTGTGGCTTACGGCTAATGACAACCAGCTTCTTAAAAAAAAAACGTAGATTTTCATAAAGCAAAGAAAAACAATTCAAGCACAGAAACTTTAGGGGCGTCACAATCAATAACCCACCTTCGGTTGTTGTTAAGGAAGCAGACGGTTCCTAGACTCATTTATCCTTATGTTGGGTAAATGAAAAGTTAAGTGGAGGGAAAAACTGCAGAACAAATTAAGGTTTAGGCATCTTTTCAGGTTTTTATGGAGTAATTGCATTGAGTTTCTACAACGGAACGACTCTAAACGAACCAGTAATATCTTTTTTTAGATAATTTTTTCTTATCATTATGTTGAAAATTAAGTTATTGATTTTTATAATTGTCCCACAAAAATAATTTCCCATAAATAACAGAAGAAAAATTTTCCATCTACTTTTTTTGTGCAAAAGATTTGCATTTTCTTTCTTTTAAAACCCAAAAACAGAAATAAGTGTTTAAAAAAGATGACAAATTTCCCATAGTAGATATTTATCAGAAATTCTGTCTTTAACTAAAGGTTGTAACATTAGTGGCTCTAAATGAGTTTTATTTTGCTGGATTGCGGGTAAAATTGTTCTGTGGATGTTAAAGTTTGCAGGACTTCAGATTTTATCATTTCTGTATTATTTAAGTTTAACCGCGGAGCTGAGCTGAAGGTTTTCGTTGTGTTTAAGTCACAGTAACAGACGTCGTCCTGTTTAAAGCGTTGGCTCAGAGGCTGTCGTTGACCTTCTTCTGTCTCAGCTCCTGGAGCGGCCGTCAAACCGCCTCAGGCTCCGTCCATGTGGAGCAGCCTCATCTCCCACCTGAGGGCCAAGGTGCCGGTGAAGCGGCGGCTGGTCCACCTAAAGTCCCACAACGACTGCTTCCTGGGCTCAGAGGCCGTGGACGTTCTGGTCGAACACATTCATGGTGCAAAGGGCTTTGAGGGTGAGTGGGTGCGTCTCCCTGCCGTCTTTAGACGCGACTCTTCTTTGGCCACGGACCTGATTTTTAAATGTGCGTGGCTCCGCATGCTGACCTGCTCTGGAACATGGAGCGGACTGCGAAGGTGTCCAAAGAAATAAAGACCAAGCTAAAGTCTAAAGCTCCAGGTATTAGAATAAAGTCCGTCTTCTTGGAAACAAAACGTCTGCAGCCTTCATCCTGCCTCCTCCACAGCTCCTCTTCTTTTCCCACAGTTGGTCCTCATATTGTTGGTTTTTTGCTGGCCATTGTATGCTGTTGCTTAGAAACCCATTTTTAAATAAAGATACACAAACACTGAATTCAAACTCAACCCTTAATTCAACCAACTTTTTACCAAAACTACAAGTTTAAGAAAAAAAAAAAGTGCTCTTTGACATTGTGATTGGTTGGGAGGATGTAATGACTGTAATATTAACTTACATTATATATATATATATATATATATATATATATATATATATATATATATATATATATATATATATATATATATATATATATATATATATATATATATATATATTATAATTATTTTTTTTTTTTTTTTTGCATTCTAGCCTATAATGTATTGATATATTATTTACATTATAGGCTAGAATGCAAAAGGCAGGAAAACTGTTCTATTTACCGTTTTATTGACTTTTTTTTATAATGAATTATATTATTATTGAATTATTGTCCAGCCCTGTTATAAACTCACTTTTTAAATGGAGGATTGGCTGCAGTTGAGCCAAAACAATAAATAAAAATTCTCTCATGGTGCACAGTTGTCCAAATGTAATAACTTTTATGATTCTGAGCCTATAAATGTTCTGTATCAGTAAGCTGTCGTTGTTTTAAAGGCGTGTTAGAAGAACCTTTTGCCTTGACAGCATGAAAAGCGGTCTGACTCGTGCCTTTGATCAAACCGAAGGTGCCGCTGTCTCCCGAGACAAGGTGGTGTGTGTCTGCCAGGCTCTTCTGGACGCCAACGTGTTTGAGGCCGTGGGATCAAAAGTGTTCGGCAAACACAAGAAGCAGGATGTGTTTGAGGACAGCAGGAGCGCTCTGTACAGGTTAGATGCTTCCAGATACTCTCAGGCTCCTTTTGATTTGATGCAAATGTAGTCACAGCTGAGGCTGAATCGTACCAAAAGCTTTTACCGTCTCAAACAGGTTTGTAGGCGCATGTTCACCTTCAGTTGAAGAGTTGGAAAGAGGCGCGCTTGTGAATGGGATCCAGAGGTTGTTTTGCAGCTCTCCTCCAAACAGGTATTTAGTTAATTTCTCCTTGTTTTTATGTGATGGATTCAAAAGGCTGTTAGCCGCCTGCAAAAAACTGCAGATGTTTGAGACCTTCTCTGCTTTTCTTTCATATTTTCCTTTCAAAGGAACCAAAGTTTGTTTTAATCTCTTAAAACGAGAGTTTAACATCATCAGCATAATCAGCAGCTTTCCTAACGTTCTGTCCCGTATCCCTCCATCTTTCAGAGGAATGTGTCGTAGCCCGTTAAAGTCTCCTAAGATCAACGCCTCCATCTGTCTTGTGTCGACACATAAAAGTATTTTGTTTGGATCTTTAGGCCCCCACTGTCACAAAATCCCAGCTTGGTCGCATCTCAAACAGCAGAGGGCTGGATTTACAGATAGTCCTTCTCCCTGTTACTAGTTTTGTTTTTACTTCTGATTTTAAACAAAAAATAATTATTTTAAGCTGTTTATCAGCAGAACAGCCATCCTGACCCCTGAGCACAAGTCTAGTCCTGGTGAAAACACGTACAGCTGATGCAGAAGGACACTTTCTCATATTTTAGGGCAGCAAACCCCTTAAATATGTATTGTATGTTGCTGGTTGGTGTAATTTCTTTTGGGCACCTTTTTGTTTTTGACGTCCATTTTGATTTTCGCCTATTTAATGAAAGGAGATTCCAAAAAAAGTCATCCAGGTCATGGTTTTTTTTTTTTTTTTTTTTTTTTTTTTTTTTTTTTTTTTTTTTTTTTTTTTTTTTTGGAATGACCATGACCTGGATGACTGAGAATCTTCACCAGCACAATGAAAGGAGTCAACTCTGCTGACTTATAGCATATTAGCCTTTGAAACTATTGGTATTTTTCATGAATAAAAACAAAGCTGTTGTCTTTGTGACCTGCTGCTGGGAGCAAAGAGACCAAAGATTTGTTTGTAAATGAAGATGAGTTTATTTGCATCCTGTAATCTTCAAAAAAATTAGCATGTTGCCTATTTTTGTTCAAGCAAAAAAAAATAGTTTTTCATGCAGGTTTCAGCCCAAGACAAGTAAGAAAAACACATCCGGCTGAAGGAAATGCTCGGTAATCATCAGAGCTACTAATATTAGCTAGACCTTAGAAAAAATTCAATTGAATTTTAGCTATAGCTATAGCTCCAATTAACATCACATCATCTCAAGGCTCTTTCCAAAGTCAGACTCCATCAGATCCTCCAGGTTGGTGAGAAAGTTTCCTCTCTAAGGAAACCCAGCAGGTTGCATCAAGTCTCTCCAAGCAGCATTCACTCCTCCTGAAAGAGCGTAGAGCCACAGTGGACAGTCGTCTGCATTGTTGATGGCTTTGCAGCAATCCCTCATACTGAGCATGCATGAAGCGACAGTGGAGAGGAAAACTCCCCTTTAACAGGGAGAAGAACCTCCAGCAGAACCAGAACCAGGCTCAGTGTGAACGCTCATCTGCCTCGACCCACTGGGGCTTAGAGAAGACAGAGCAGAGACACAGAAAGCACAGAAGCTCACATTGACCCAGGAGTACTTTCTATGTTGGTAATAGAGGATGATCTGCCTCCCCTGATGATGTCACAGCTAACAGAACGCCAGACCAGGTGTACCTTCAATGAAGAGAAAAGAGAGCAAAAAGTTAAAAGTTGAAATGACAACAGTCGTTTCAATGCAATGCAAAACTGGAGAGCAGTAGGAGAACTCAGCAGAGAGAGAGAAATAGACCCTGATGTCCTCCAGCAGCCTAAGCCTATAGCAGCATAACTATAGAGGTAGCTCAGGGTAATATGAGCCACTCTAGTTATAATTTTTGTCAAAAAGGAAAGTTTTAATATTAGTCTTAAAAGTAGACAGGGTGTCTGCCTCATGGACCAAAACTGGGAGTTGGTTCCACAGGAGAGGAGCCTGATAGCTAAAGGATCTGCCTCCCATTCTACTTTTAGAGACTCTAGGAACCACCAGCAGACCTGCAGTCTGAGAGCGAAGTGCTCTGTTAGGAACATACGGGGTAATCAGAGCTCTGATATATGATGGAGCTTGATTATTAAGGGCTTTATACGTTAGAAGAAGAATTTTAAATTATATTATTGATTTTAACTGGAAGCGTTAACCGTGGTGAAAATATTTCTACATGATAATAGGTATATATATATATATATATATATATATATATATATATATATATATATATATATATATATATATATATATCTCTATCTCTGTAACTTCTCAGGTTTGAAGATGAGTCCCAGGTGGACACGTCTATCCCTGCTACCAGGTTGGAGACACCCATGAAGGCCTGCCAGCAGCAGTCTCGTTTCACCGCTAAGGGGACGTCAGCGTGTCCGGGGGACAGTCCCAGCAGAGAACAGACACACTCGGCTCTACCACAGTCCTGTGAGCCAACCACAGATATATTCATTTAAATACATATAGATGTCACATTTCCCCACACAGCAGCTCTCCAACCATCAAATCTGTTTTAAATTATTCAGCTCAGACTTGCCATCCACATTCCTGTCTTCATATTGCAGCAGATAGTCTGAAGAAGCCTTCCCATCCACAACCTGGTGCACCGGCATATTTGCAACCATCAGAATATTTTAAAATCTGCGTCTTTAACATCTTTCAGGCGTCTCACTGGACCGAGATAACCAAAACCAAGTTCTGGTATAAAGAAGTTCTGTATAAAAACCATTTTGCAAAATGCCATAATTGGGATTAGTTATTGGGCAATGTTAGTTGTGATGGCGACTGAGTGCAAGAGTGCCATCCCAACCCAAGCTAGTGCTGAGGGTGAACGGGAACACCTGGGAGGTTTTCCTCCATCCTGAGCAGGACTGGTGACATGCCGTCCCTCCAGGCCAGGTCCGGTTTCCTGGAACGTCAGATGTGTCCCTGGTCCATCACGCCTGAATCAAATGGCTGACTTGCCTCAGAATGCAGTAAAGAGCTGCATCCATTATGCCCCAATTATAGCTCCTAGCTCCTGATCCTTGAACTTTCATGGGGTCAACAGTCAGAACTCTATCGTGGGGAGGGAAGGAGCTTCGGACTGATCCTGATTTTAGAACAGCCTTTAACACCAACGTCATAAATCCATGAACACAATGATGATTCTAGTCAAATCTGGGCCTACAGCTTTCTGAAAAAGAACTACAAAGTACACTCTGTCTTCTCTCCGGACAGTTTCATTCATTTCCATGTGGTGGGCTGTGCTGATATGTCACGCAAAGGGATTGTTGGATTCCTTATTCAATTCAATTCAATTTTATTTATATAGCACCAATTCATGAAACATGTCATCTCGAGGCACTTTACAAAGTCAAATCGATCATATTATACAGATTGGCCAAACATGTCCTATATAAGGGAACCAGTTGATTGCTTCAAAGTCCCGACAAGCAGCATTCACTCCTGAAGAAGCGTAGAGCCACAGAAAGAGTCGTCTGCATTGTCCATGGCTTTGCAGCAATCCCTCATACTGAGCAAGCATAAAGCGACAGTGGAAAGAAAAACCACCCATTAGCGGGAAGGAAAAAGCTCCAGCAGAACCGGGCTCAGTATGAACGGTCATCTGCCTCGACCGACTGGGGGTTACGGAAGACGGAGCAGAGACACAACAAGACAGACTTATGGTTCCTTAGCGCCGGTATGAGACGTTGTGAGGTTCCTATGCTAAAGGAGCTACGATAGGATGCATACAGGCTCCTTTCCTACCTCCTTCCTTACTGACTGCACTATTCGGACAGTACTAGCCCTGCTAGTTAGGAGCAGCAATGAAGAAGAGGCTGTGGCTGCATGAAACCCTCAGGTCCAGACAGCAGCTTGGGGAGTTGAGCTTCATTTCCAAAGCGATAGGAACTCAGAGTTGTGTCATACAGTTTAGGGAATACAGACACACAATATTAGCTTCCCCTCCATTTGGCTTTCTGCTCTCTCTGGCTGACGGCCCAGTTTCTACTGGTCACAGCGCCCTGATTGACTATGGTGTGTGTGCTAGCTCACCAAGCGGTGCACTTCGCTCAATGTGGCATTAAGCCACCCTGGCATGGCTAAACTATAGAAAATAACGGGTTTTACAGCATTGTCACTTCCTGTCTGAAAGGCCCCTCGAGTTTAGATGTTGGACGTCTCTTTGATGTGTGAAACGCATTCGGTCTGAATCTGTTTGAATTTATTGGGTTCTAAGTGGTTGTGGTCCAGATCAACAGTCAAAGCTTGATTAGCGATGAAACAGCCTCACAGCATCAGGTTTCCACCACTGGGCTTGACTTGGTGCTGTACTTTATGGATTGGAAGTTTCCCTTTTAAGGGATTTTGTGACATACTACATATGTTTGTAGCCAAATAGCTCAATCTTTGTCATCTGACCTTTTGAACTGTTCTCCAAAAAGAGCTTTCCTTGTCCATGCGAGCATCTGCAGGTTTCGGTTGGCCTTGAAGGCAAAGTTTGGGAGCAGGGGTTTCTTATTTGCTCTGCATCCTTTCAGTCTGTGATGATTATAGAGCTGGTTTTACTGTGGGCTGCTGCACCGTGTCCATTTCAAGGCAGGCCTGAGCCTTTGTGGTTCCTGAATGTCCTAACAGTTTTCCTTTCACCTGGGGTGGATGTGTCTGTTTTTTTGGTCTTCCTCCAGACCTTGAGAAATTGCTGACATATCTAAATAACTGTATGTTACCATTCCATTCTGGAGGGAAAAAAAATCAAAGCCCTGAATGAGAATCTGTGCAAATATCAGAGCAGAACCGATTGGCAGTTGATGGTTCAAGCGGTAAAACCATCAACACGGGTTTCAGAAGGCTGTGAGGTGATTTATTGGTCTGTTTGTGCTGCTCAGTGGTTAATGAGGTGTGGCAGGAGCAGACCCTGCTCAGGCTGCTGAACATCGTGGAGCTCCCCCTGCTGGAAGGAGTGCTTCAGTGCAGCCAGAACTCCACCTCCCCACCTGGATCCAGCCGGGTGGCTCCAGGTAACCCTGACCTGATCTACAGCAGCAACCACCTGGACAGACAGATCCTCAAGGCCTTCAGGGACTCCCAGTACGTCTGTCAGAAGATCAGGTGTGGCGTTGTGACAGGGAGGAGTGGATATCTCAGGTCGTCTGTGTTTCTGTGCTCCTCTCAGGGAAGATGAGTGGCTCTCCAGAGCTTTGGACTGTTTGGACTTCCTCCCTGACCAGCTGGTGGTGGAGCTGAGCAGAGAGCTGCCTCACTGTTTCTCTCCAGAGAAGGGAAGCAATGAGCGAGAACCACCAGATGGTAAGACCATTCAGGATGGAGGCAGGTTCTCCCGTTAGTACGACAGCCGGAGAAGAGAGAGAGTGTCCTGCCATATCAGGTAAAACATAAAACCAGACGCTGCTGCAGCCACAGCGTAAATACTATAAGCGTTAAAGTTATAGTTGGTAATCCTGTTCAGAAACACTTTTTGTTATACTGGGTAAAATTGTCCTTTCCTCCTGAAAGTAGTTAATACATTATGTATTCAGAAAAAGAAGGTTAAAAGGATGTAAAAACTCTAACCAATCACTGCTCTTCCCACCAAAGGCCAGGGATTTGTCATAGTTTTGTTCTTGCTCTCACGCTCCAGAAGTTTCCCCAAGTCCCTTTTTGAATAACTGTGTATGTTCCAGACTGTCTTACCTGCTCTTCCGCTCCTCAGGCGGATTGCATGGGGGAAACAAAATCTCCTAAATCCGCTCTGGTCTTATTTCTTTCTTCTGAGGCCTTCCTCTATTTTTCATAAACTTGTACCTGGTTTGCATTTTTGCGACTCTCAGCCAATTTCAAAGTCTACAGTGAGAGCAGCGGAGCAACAATGAACGGCTAACAGCTAAGCTAACAGCCAAGCTAATCGCTAAGCTAACCGGAAACATAAACACTAGAAGTGCGCATGTGCAGCCAGCAAGCAGAAACTAGGAAGGAACGAGCACACACACTGGTGTTACGTGAGTGTGTCATAATTATTGGCATGTGGGACAACCAATAGAAAAGGAGATACCCTGAACCTGAGGGACAGGGGGGGGGCAGGAACATAACTCTGACAAATCCTTTCTCTTTCGTGCGAAGAGCTGAGATTGGTTAAAGTTTTTACAGTTCTGCAGCTCGCACAGGGATTGATTATTTTTTTTTGTTTCTGAATACATAATGCATTTACTACTTTCAGGATGGAAGGGCCATATTACCCAGTATAATAAAAGCGTTTCTAAACAGGATTAGCAACTATAGATTTAAGGCTGGAGTGTTTGTCCCAACTGAGGGACTTTGCAAATGGTTTGTCATGATTGTTACGTCAGAAAATACTGTGATGTAATTGTTCAAAAAAACAACAGAATAAAGAAAAATATGACTCAAACTGAATATAAAGATATCTGTACAGCTCCTGGACAGACAAGTACACAACAAAATGAATTTAAGGGCCAAAAAATGGATTTTGCATGATATGTTCCCCTTTAATAAAGTCCTGATTGTATTAGAACATAAAGAAAGGAAAACTTCTGTGCTGTTTTTGGGTATTCCTGCACGGTTAATGATCGGTGGAGGAATAAAGATCACATAGAGATGTGTGTGACCCACACCATGTTCGCAGCAAACAAATCCACCTTATCTTTAAGGGAAATTATTGGCTTATCTACACATATTAACACAGGTTGGTCCAAAAACTCCTCAGCCGGTTCCTCTGGGTCAAAACCTAGTTCACTGCTGACATGCCAAACTGTGCTCAGCTCAAGTATCCAGGTTCTGGTTAAAAAGGAAAAGAGACTCATTAAGTTTCCACAAATACCAACACCGCTCACGACACCGATCGCTGTGCAGCAGAAAACCCATCAGCGCTTCTCTAAATGTTCTGTCTGTGCGCTGCAGGTACCGGCAGGGATGATGGGACGGGAGTCTCTCCCAGCGCTCTGGCCCAGTGGAAGCTGCTGCTGTACGGGACTCTGGTCAAACACTACAGCAACACCTCCAGGCCTCCTCTGCTGCCGCAGAACATGACGGACGTCTACACGGCCATCACCGACCTGCTGGGTATGAAAGCAGAACCCTGCGTTACGGCAGAACCTCTTCCTGACCCAGGACCGGCTGAAGTTCTTACATCCTGCCTAATCTGCCGTGTTTGACAGTGAACGCCAAGTTGGATAAGGCTCTGGAGGCCCTGCAGCTGTGTCTGAAGCTGCTGCCTCCGAACAGAAGAGAAGAGCTGCGCAGGTTGTTGACCTTCATGTCTTCAGCCGCCGAACCTCAGGCGGTGAAGGTGGACAAAGAGGTGAAGCTGGTGGCTCAGTGTTATCTGTGAAGTCCAGTTTTAACGAGTCCATTTCAGCGTTTTGGGTTGTGAAGGGGAGGCAGCATGAAGACCCAGAGATCTGATGCCTGACATTAGGTCTGTCGGCCACGTCTGCAGGTAGACAACAGACTCGCCGTGAAGAAGTCATTCTCCAAGGCGATACTACACAGCAAGACCTTCCCAAAGGACAAGGAGGATCTAATGCTGGTCTTTATGCTGAGCAACGTAAAGGAGATCTTTAAGGTAAGTTCATTTTACCACCTGCCGGTGGCAGGTGGGAAAATGAACTATAGCTTTAAAGGCGACCTTTAAAGCTATAGTTGGTAATCCTGTTCAGAAATGCTTTTTGTTAAACTGGGTGAAATGGTCCTTCCATCCTGACAGTAGTCAATACTTCATGTATTCAGAAAAAGGCTCACCACCGTCAGGGTGTGAACGAGTGACTGACTGTAGTGTAAAGAGCTTTGGTGTTGTTAGACGTATAGCGAACCATTTAGGTAAGAAAAAACATCTTTAAACAGAGGAGAAGGGCTCAGGTTTCACATTTTAGAAACTCACCTCCATGCATGTAAGCCAGGCTAGCGATGAGGCTAGCGATGAGGCTAGCGATGAGGCTAGCGATGAGGCTAGCGATGAGGCTAGCGATGAGGCTAACGAATCTACAGGTGAATCTAAGCTCTAACGAGGCATCATCAACAGGTCTGTAAAGCTTGGAACTTCTCACTACTCCAGACATTTTGAACTGAGAAAGCTTCCTGGATGGGAAGAAAAACATCTCCAGCTTCAGAATAAAAGTCCATTTGTTTTAGTTTTAAATCGTCAGACTTGATAAAACGCTATACAAGTACAATTTACCGTTTATAGTTGACGTTCTTTTTCAGCTTTTGTTCTGGGGGATCATCTTATCTATTGGTTGTCCCACATGTGACGCGCTCACCTAACACTAATGTTTGCTCGTTCCTTGTTAGCTTCCTCTTGCGACGCACTTCTAGTGGTTATGTATCCAGTTAGCTTAGCGGTTAGCTTAGCGGTTAGCCGTTCATTGTAGCTCCGCTGCTCTCACTGTAGACTTTCAACACAGCTGAGAGTCACAAGAAGTGAATCACATAAAAGTTTATGAGAAGAAGAGGAAGGCCTCAGTAGAAAGAAATAAGACCAGAGGGGATTTGGGAGATTTTTTTTTTCATGCGATCTCCCTGAAAAAGAGCAGGTAAGACAGTCTGGGTCATGCACAGTTATTCAAAAAGGGACTCTACCTTTTTTAATTGTACAAAAGCACAACCTATACTTATATTTACTGGAAACTAACTGCTGGAAATGGGAACCCATGAGGGAAATTTCCAGAAATCTGTCCAGTTCCTGAAAGACAGAATGCTGTCGCTTTAACACACTGGTTAATTAAGCCTTTTATAATTACAGTAAACTGCTGCAGAACGGTGAAAGCAGATCTAAATGTGTTCAAATGGATTTGATTTTTAGTTTTTCAGGTTTTCTGAAGGTCGTTTGAAGCTTTTCTTCACATGTTGCTGTTTTTTTTTTTTTTTTACTCATTTTCTGTCTAGTCGTTAAAAATGTCTGTTGTTTTTCTATAAATGTAGCCAATGCAATGGAAGAGGCTGCTGTTAACTAATGAGCTAACTCTACACAGTTACTCTGCTACTGTCAGCTGCATGTTGACGTCAGGCTGGTCAGTTTAGGACGCCTTCTTTCTGCCTGAATGATTTGATTTATTTGGCAGAGCTAATCTAAGGATTATTATCCAACATGTTTTTCTTTTTCTTTTTTAACTTGGTGAAAAGAGGAAATGAATCTTGTTCAGAACTTGTCTGACTGAATGACTGAAACTTGACGTTTATCATTCTGGTTTCAGACCCCGGGGTCTCTCCACAAAATCATCAGTGAGAAGCTGGCCAGACTTGATCAGGGCACACAGCCGGATGTTACGGGTAAAATATTAAATCCTAAAATATCTGCAGCTTTCAGCATTTCAAAAAGTGATGGGACAATATTTCTGTTTTCCTTTTTGAATATTCTCAAACGGAGGAACAATTTTACACGCAGCGTGTAAGAAGGCCAAGATAAATATCGCACAGCTTTCTCTTTTGTTCAGATTTTAACAGATTTTTTTATTGACATTTTATTTAACTGTAGATTTCTGCAAAACAATATAGTTTTCATTTTGTCATAAAGTCAAGTTTTAATTGAAAATTATTACAAATGTCTGCAGTTTGGGAAGGATTAATGCAGAAGTTTAGTGGTAAAGCACCTAAATTAAAGCAAGCTAAAGGGCATTTATGGCTTTCATAGTCACAGAATTAAGACACCCTTAATTACAGCTGATTGGGTCACAATGGGAATGGTCTGGTCGTTATCGGGTTCTAATATTATTTACATCCAGAACAGATTCCAGACTGTTATTTATTTAACAAAGATGAAACCAACATGGAGTGCAGAGCAGTTCACCCCATAGGCTACCAGGCCAGGTGTTGCTAACTAAACTTCCCTGGATTAACTGACATGTGACGGACGTCTGCCCTCCTATAAAAGGTGGACTTTTTAGCAGTTTGATGCTTTGGAGCAAAGGGGGGAGTGTTGTTTCAATGCTAAAGACGAAATACGTCAGCAGGGACCTGAGAAAAGCAACTGTTGCTGCCTGAGAAGATGAAAAAGGTTACTATAAAAATTTCCAACCAAAATGGGAAACCCATCATTCTGCAGCAGGACAGAATATTCATAAGCAGATGACCTGAGGCAGTTCCTGCACTGCAAAAACAGAACTAAAAAGAAGTTAAAATTTTCTTGAAATTAGTGTATTTGTACTTTATTTGAGCAGGTAAATAAGATAATCTGCCAATGGAATAAGATTTTTGCGCTTAAAACAGGAACAAGTCATCTCCATCAACTTATTTCAAGTGCTTTATACCTAACTATCTTATTTTAGGGGTAAAATTACTCATTCCATTGGCAGATAATCTTATTTACCTGCTCAAATCAAGGACAAATACACTCATTTCAAGAACATTTTACTTATTTTTAGTTCTGTTTTTGCAGTGTGGGGGTGGACGTTCGAACAAGTGTCTAAGGGCAAAATGAAACCCAAGAGCTCAATCTCAGACTCTACAGACCTCAGTTAGCAGGTTATCGGTCAACATTTATGAAGGGACGGTTTGAAAAAACACTCAATAAGTATGGAATATAGGTTTGCACAGTTGAATCTGAATGAATGAGACTTCTGGACCGGTTTCCTTTTGGAGAGATGAGAATATCTGAAAAACATCAAAAGGCTCACACTGTCGAGCAAACTACCCCCTCACACTTAATCCAGGTTCCAGTCACGTGACTCTTTTATTCTTCCAATACGAAATAACAACAAAATGCTTTTCCCTTAAATGCAACTGGTGGAACATTCTTCCCATGGTGTTAACTCCAACAATTACACCTGAAACCTCCAGAACATAACGTAAGCTTAGCCTGAACAGACTACCAACATAAACAACCCCTTTTAACACAAAACTAGCACGACATGTCAATGTTTATCCCATCTTAATATTACCCAGCAGCCCCTGCGGCTACTCCAGCCTCACAGGACGTTACACAATTGTTTCCTCGCTGGAAAAAAAACATTTTTATTAGGCAAAAAGTTGACATGAAGCATTAGCGCTGCTCAGACATCCTCATTAGAACGTCTTTGAGATGTTTACAGGAAAGCATGAATGTTACATAAAGGCCTTTTGTAATTTTTCTAGTATCTTGCTACAGTTTTCTGACTCCAGCGGTTTTATTCCACACACTCTGGGACGTTTGTGTGAAACTGTAATCTGAAGTGAACCTCATTACGTCGATGTGATAAAGTTTAATTTCTCTCTCTGTCCTGCAGGCTCTTCTGTCGGTCTGCAGGCCTCCAGCAAGGCGTACGCCGACTCTGCAAAGAAGAGCACAAACCAGGAATTATGGGTGCTGCTGAACGACATCCACCTGGACACCAAGATGTCGGCAAAGGAGCGAAAACGTCTCCTCAGACGGTTTTACTCGGCCCACCCAGAGATCTTTAACCAGTACTACGGTGACTCTGCTGCCAGCGAGCTGTAGAGGGTCGCCCGTACCGACCTTTGGGTTCTCCACGGACCAAAAGGTCCGCGGCTGCAAAGGGTTTGGCTTTACTAACCGGTGACGTGCTGCACACATTTGGGCTTAGATGTTCAAAGTCCGATCTCTAAGATTTAGAAACCGGAGAGTTTGGTTCTGAATAAAACACAAAAAAAACTTTGATTTACTGCTAAGGTGCTGCTTTGCCTCACTTCCTTGGACCTTTTCGTTCTCTTTTAGTTGTGGGACTTTCTGGGTCCATCTGTTGTATCTCTGATGGTAAATAATGAAAAATGTGCTTCCTGTTTGTCCTGTGGATGTTTATTTTCTATGATGACTAAATAAACCGTGCTTATGTGCCACAAAGAAAACTAAAAAATGGCTACAGGTGTCTCTTCGTCTTCAATCGTTTGTCTTGCACGGCTTTTGATAAGATAAGATAAGATGGTCTTTATTGATCTCACAATGGAGAAATTCACTCGTCACATCGGCTCATACAAGAAGGTGCAGAGTAGGGAAGGTGCATTCAGTTATATACAGTGAATCTTCATATATACAATGGATCAAAAAGAATACCAAAAAATACAAAAAAGGAAATAGGAATGGGCATATGATGTTTTATTTACATATAATGTCTTATTTCTTAGTTATCTATCTATCTATCTATCTATCTATCTATCTATCTATCTATCTATCTATCTATCTATCTATCTATATATATATATATATATATATATATATATATATATATATATATATATATATATGCGCCTACATACATGCGTATATATGTGCTAATGCAGAGATCCGAGACACTTAATGTGTTCAGTCCTGGTTCTGCCATCCGGAGTCCAATTAATCCTGGCTCCTTTCTACCTAATGGTGCAGAATCTATGTTGTCTGAGGCGTTTTTGCTCCTAGTTGGTCTCCCTCTGTAAACTGGTTCTGGGTGAGAGGCCAGACTAAAACGCCTTTCCCACTTCTCCCCCAATCCATCCTTTTAATTTGGGGACATCTTTCTCCTCTGCTAACCCGAAAGGTTTACAGCAGCATTTCAACCAGGAGCTGATGTGTCTGTTGATTTTTGTCTTATTTGTCTGTTTTTTTTTTTTTTTTTTAAAGCCCCTGTTTTTGGCTCATTATCCTCCTCAAGGACTCTAAAAAGACCATTTTCTGTATTTCTGGAGGAGGCCATCAGATTTCTGTAAAGATGTGCTGTGTTTTTTCTGAAAAGTCGTGGTGCAGTGCGCTCTAACTAGGTTCCTTTGGAAAAGAATCAGGCCCACAGCATCACAGATCCTCCACTGTACTTAACAGCGGCTATGAATCAACAATCAAGAATTGTCACTGTGGCAAAATTTCTCTCTGGCTACTCCAGTTCAGATGACACATAATGAAAGCAAAAAGCTGACAAACAGGCTACGAATTTTTATTTATTTATTATTATTCAGTGTTCAGAAAATTAGGTAATAAGGTGCTTATTGAGCAATGATGATTGAGGCTTTGTCTACAGAAATGTGTATTTGGATATTCTGAGATGAGTGTGCCGGTAGACGGTAACGTTAAGGTGATTGTAACGTAAAGAAGCTTATTTGTTTTAGCCTTGAGGCTTGAAGTGTTTTTCTGCACATTTATCCGTTTCTCTTCATGCCAGGCCCAGCTGGAGTGTTTGTCACCACCAAGCTGGATCTTTAATGATCTCTTTACTCCGGTTCTCTGTCTGTAATCTCTCATGCTGTTCTGACTGTAAGCATGGGCAGGTGTGCTTCAGGAGCTGTTTTCAGTCAAAGAAATGGGTCTGCTTCACATTTTGGAATCAGAACCATCTTTATTGGCCCAGACTGAGTCCAATTAAGCAGTTTGACTTGGGTTATAATAGCGTACCGACATCAGGTATACATTTTAAAGCATTATGGACATGTTTTTTTTTAAACATGTAAAGATAAAAAGTCAGGTTGCAATGGTGTAAAAATGCTAATTTGTTTCACAGCAGAGTAGCTGAATATTCAGGCTGCGAGGTTTAGATTGTGTTGATCAGAGAGACGGCTGGTTTTAGCACACAGCGCCTCTGTAGCGCCGCCCTGGAGGTTAAAGTCTGAACAGTTTGTGTGCAGGTTTTATGGGGTCTGCAGAAACGTTGGCTGCTCCTTTTCCTGACCTGGATGGAGGGAAGGTCAGACCTGAAGATCCTCTCTGCAGACCTGATTATCTCCTACTGTCTGGACCGGTTCTGTTGTGGATGAGAAGTTCCTAAGCTCCATGTAACGCTTCTTGAACTATAGACTGACTACGGCTTCCCTATGTTACACAAGACAACCATTTAGTAGCATCCGAGAATGGTTCTTTAAGGAGCCTGATGTGTAAATGAAAACAAGGATACAAATATAAGATTTCAACTAAAAATATATTAAATATTAATCAACATAAGGGGAAAACATACAAAATAAACAAAATTTATAGAATATTGTAGACTTGTGTTCCTTTCTTAAATTCAATTAATAAAATTCAATTTTCAAAATTTCTCCCCAAAAAGGAAAAAAAAATTGCAATCCATTTAACTCAAAGTAGGAAAATGGGAAAAAAAACAATTGTCCAACATCCACTTGATGGAAGCGGTTCAATACAATGAAAAATAACACTCCCAAAAAATGCAAGTTCCCCTCCAAGACTCCGGAGAGAAATACCAGCAGGTTTGGTAACTACCACACAGGTAGTAGAGGGCAGCTCGCCATTTTGAATTGTTTCAGTCCACGCAAAAAAAAAAAAAAAAAAAACTGACTGAAATACTGTTGTAACCGCAGAGATTATCCAAATTTGTGATTTGTTTGGTTGCCAATAGATCTTTGTCACAGTGGAGGGAGAAGAAGAGGAAGTAACCTCAGAAGGAAGTTGGCCCAAAAAATACCATACCTTCAGGAAACATGGTTTACATCCAGGTGGTTCTGACCGGACCAGGTGACCCGTCTCCTGTCTGTATCCTGGATCAGACCACCAACGGTGATGTCGCCTGCAAACAGGACGTCATTGATTACAAATTAAAAGTCTCTCTGTGCTGTTTGCACATCTCCAGATGTGCCTGTGGGTCTGGAGGAGGCTGCAGGTGCGTGAACAGCTTCTCCCATCGTCTCCGGGGACATTCCCACTGCAGATCCATCTTACCTGGACCAATGGGCTGCCCTGTAGCCATGACGACGGTAAACAGGTGTGACGCAGGTGAAACATTACCTTACTCAGCGGCTCTGGACAGATGGCGAGTTCACAGCGAACGTCTAAACCCACCAACTTTGTGCATCAGGATGAAATATGGTAAATGCTTTCAATTGAGGAAATTGTTTTTATTTGTGCCTATTTCTGTCACGTTTTATAAAAACTTAGTTTTATCATATAGTCTGGCAAAATAAATAAGTGGTGATGGGTGGGATCAGTCAAAACTACAGATACTCCTTTCCTCAGACTTGTATAAAAGCATTTTCTCTTTATTTTGATGTTTTTTCAGGAAAGCACATATAAAAATTGAGAAGGACGCTGTTGAATCCTGGCCCAACAACTGGGGCTTCTTGTCTGAAGCCTACAAGGAGGTAGAAGGACGTCCGTATAACTCACAGGAAACAGGAAACAACTGACGATTATATTAACTTTAACTTTTATACAGAAAACCCCTGTTATTATCTTCAGCTGTCCCTTACTACATGTCGTATTAAATAATCCTGTATATTCTTCAGGTGTTGGCTGTTTGTACCTGTAATACTTTATCCGCTGGTTCTGCTGTTCTTTATATCTCTTTGCAGGTGTAGAAGCACTCTTTCTCTTTCTCTTTCACCTTTTCTCCCTTTTAACATTTTGTCTCATCTGTTTCTCTCCATTTTTTCCACTTCTACCTGTTTCAGTGTCCATTGAACATGCAATAGTCCCAGAATAAAATCTAATAAAGCTTCTTGCATGTATAAATCAAGCGGAGCACTATGGAGAAAGCAGTAAGGCTCCACTTGTGAAAATAAAATCTGTTTTTGGCATTAAGACAATTCTTAATGCTACATTACCAGACAGGCCACAAAAATGGATTATATTAATATTTGAATGAAACTTCGGCATTTTTAGAATGAAGGTACCACTATAAGCCTGGTTAAGATTGCAGCTGATAAATATGAGTGTTTTTCACTAACTAATCTCTTGTTTATCTCTTTATCTTTAATTACATGTGGCTGTGGACTAAACTGGTTCTGCTCTGTTTCAGTATGAGATGAAGAGTGTAAAGCTGAAGGGGGCAATCAAAACGGAGCTCCCCCCTGACCAGATGACTCGACCTCTGACCCCTCCTCCAAAACACATCCATGTATGATTCATCCCTCCATCTCTCTTTCTCTCTCTCTCTCTCTCTCTCTCTCTCTTTCTTTCTCTCATCCTCCTGTTTTCCTCAATCTGTCTCCCGTTCCTCCAGGTCGGCCCTTCCTCCGCTGTTCCTGTGACCACGCAGGCTTTCATCGGATGGCGCTCTGGATCGTCACAGCTGGAGAAGTACAACACAGTGCATCATGGGAGGCGTAGTTTTCTGAAGGATCTGGGTTGGCCTCTGGAGGCTTGCAGCTGAGTGGAAGTCCTCGTCCCACTTGTCAGATCTTCTCACGGAGTCTGTGGTAGAGTAATTGGTAGAGCTGTTGGTGCATCCATGTATGGCAAGCCATTAAAGCATACTTTCAAACAAAACCTCAATCTCTGTTTTGTGGATATCTTTAGACCAAAGTGCGACTGTTTTAACATTGAATTCCTGGAGTCCTTATTGGGTATGTTTATCAGTTTCTCCACAAGCAGAAAACCCCCAGCTATTTCAGAAATAAAAGGACTTCTTAGTATTCTCCACAGTCCAGCTATTGGCCATCATATTTGCAATGAATCTTAGACAAAAGCTCCCACCCACACACAGATATAAACAGAAACTTAATTTGTCCTTTGGCACAATAATGTGTGATATTAAAAGCATTTGCAGAGGACAAGATTAACAGGTTTGTGCTGCAGTAATATTGACTTAGACCTGAAGAAACTGAATTAGGGATAGTGCTTTTGATGTTAATCATTCTATTATGTTTATAATACAGCTTGCCAGGGATCCTTAAGCTGCAGTCATATTACTAAAATAGAATATGCGTTTCTTAGAGGCTTGTTTGTCAGATTAAAAGTACCATTTAGAGAAAAACAACCTTTAAGCAGGTATTAAGCATACTTTTCATATTTGCATGAAAATTTTTGCTTATTTTAATTGGTCTGATTGAATATTCTGCTGTATTTTAATTAGGTGGAGGTGGACAAAATGAAAGAAATAAAGGCTAACATCAATCTGTTTTAATCTCGATAACGCGTCTCCCTTGGTGAACTGAGTTACCAAAATAAATTAACTTTTTTAATAATATTCTAACTTGTTGAATACGACTGAATTGAAACTTTTGCTTCCTTGAGTCAAAAGTAATAATTTAAAAAAAGTAATAATTTTCCAATCTCCTCTAATTTTTTGAGCAGTGTGTAATATAAAGAATGATGACGTTGACTGCAATTACTAAATGTCCAAATATTCATTCATATATATATATATATATATATATATATATATATATATATATATATATATATATATATATATATATATGAATATATGGACATTTAGTAATTGCAGTTAACGTCATCGTTCTTTATTGGTGGAATTCCCCTCTGAGCGCAATTTTCCACGTATGAGTCACGCCGGTTACGTAATGACATCACGAGGCTGATGTGCGGAAAAGCGGAAGAAGAAGAAGCAGCGGAAGAAAACAACAGCAGCGGCTCCGAGGCGACAGTTAGGACGGCTTTAACGTTACCGGGTCGCTCTCTCTCACGGTGCCGTTGGGTTCTGAGCGATTGTAGCTTCAGGTTCTGGTTCTGGTTCAGCCCGAACCCAACCGGACGAAATGTCGCTGTTTGGTAAGATCTTCGGCAGCGGAGGGAAGGGTGGGAAGGGACCGACTCCCCAGGAGGCTGTCCAGAAGCTCCGGGAGACGGAGGACATGTTGGCCAAGAAACAAGAGTTTTTGGAGAACAAGATCCAGCAGGAGCTGCTGACGGCCAAGAAGAACGGAACCAAAAACAAACGAGGTGGGTCAAAGCTCCCTGACGGCTCGGCTGCTAGTTAGTTAGCTAGTCAGCTAGCTAGTTAGTCAGTTAGCCTGCTAGTTAGTTAGCCTGCGGGCTAAGAAGTTGGCAGCTGTCAGCCTGAACTTCATTTTTAAATGGCTTATTTTAAAATCAGCTGAGACTTTTTTTAGTGACAGTTTTTTATTGACCCTCTGGTTGCGGATGTAATTTAAAAGAACCGGATGTATAATATTAACTTATTAAAGCGACAGGACTCATTAAACTGTTAAAACATCCGACCTATGGTACAAAATTACACACAACTTTAAACTGCTATATATATATATATATATATATATATATATATATATATATATATATATATATATATATATATATATATATATATAAAACCACATGATTAATTCTTTATTTGTTTTAATGACATGTATAAATCAGTCTGTGTTCTACCTTAATGAAGCCATTGTTGCTGATGTCATTAAACCTATGTGGTGATATTTATCTAATGTTTATCTAACTATTAACACAGGCCGTGTTAATAGTTGTGTCTTTATTAACCACCACATCTTCTGTGTTTCTGTCACTTTTCTTGCTTATTAAATGCACATTAAACTGGACCCAGCCAGTCATCCAGCTCTGCTTCCTTCTACCTCCACAGGCCCAGGCAGTTTCCCGTTTTCTCTCTGACTTCTGCAGGGCGTTTATTTCCAGCCGTAAAAACCCTGAATGTAAATTCTGTGCCCTGTTTACCTGCTGGCTGTCATAAAGTCCACGGGCACAAACCCACCAAACCTGTTCAGATTATATCCGGCCGGTGACTCTGACGCCGCTCCTCCTCTCTCAAACAAACCTGTTTGAATGTTGGCATCTAGACGTGGACACAGGTTTATTTTTATTTTCCATTATTATTCAGCCCATGAGAGTAAACGGGAAACCAGAGGATGACAACGTAACAGCAGCTAATGCACGTAATGAGCTTAAAAAGAAAATTACTTTATTAAAACTAATTCAGGATCTTTAGTGTAGGGTTTAAAAAAGCAGTGTCATTTCCTTTTGTCACCTTCGCCTCTAAAAAAAAAAAGCCCCAAAGTTCCCAGAATGGAGCAGGAAGAGCCGGCAGAGGCCGACAAAAGGACCCCAGGAGAACTGAATGGCCGCCTCTGTGACCCGTGTAATCTGATAAAGGTTCGGGTGACGTCGGATAATGTTGTTTTCAGAGAAGCAGCTGGGTCTGGATGCTGAAATAATCGGATCAGACCAGAACCAGGAGCGGCCGTCCATGTTGTGCAGCTCCAAGGTTGCGTGAGAGAGGATGATGGCTAAGAGCCTTAATGCTCCATCCGGACGCTATGGGCTTCATAATAGAAAGAATCTATTGGAAGCTCCAACAGCTCCTGTCACAGAACTGGTGTGGGTGGTGGAGGATCTCAGGGTTACGTTAACCTCCAACATTTATCATCCGGTTTATTTTCCCTCATTGGGTGAAGCATTGATGCTTTCTCCCTTCGCCTCTGAATTTATCTCCTCTGACATGTCGGCTTTCCCCACATTTATTCATGCACCAGGGTTTAGTTTTCTGTTAAAGGACTTAATCAACAGTGGTATGTAAGGATACCCCTTCCTACCCTTATCATTAAAATAGTCTGTTTTTTTTTTCTCTCTACTAAATTTTAGAAATGCCCCTTTTTTAAAATAGCTAAATTACAACATTTGATTGAATATTAGTTCCTGATTGTTCTGAATTTCTTGTGCTTCTAATCACCATTTGAGCAGTTTCCTGTCTGGTGAATTATGGCACATTATGACTCTTGATCAGAAAGACTCTCCCAGTGCTTGGACTCATATTCTTACATTTTGCTTCTGTTGAACAGAAACATTGAATCTCAATAAACTGGAACTTTACAGGAAAGGAGGAAAAAAAAACATTTTGCTTCTAAATGTGAATTCATGTTGTTAGATCAAAGTTAAAAGCTTTTCTTTATACCTTTTTCCTGTATAAGTGTCGAATTAAACCCCAGAAAGAAGTAAAGGGTGGCCACTAGAGTTGATTTATTTTATTTATTTTTTTACAAGAAAACAAAGCAGGACTAAAGCTGGACATCTGTGTTTTTTTTTTTTTTTTTTTGCCCCGACAGCGATTATTTCCTTAAAGTGAGATGATTAGACGATTAACTGACCATATGTTTATTTATAAAGTGCTTAAAAACAGCCAACAGCTGGAAAAAGTGCTGTGCATCGTTACAAACTAAAAAACATCCTTTAAGAAACTAAAATAAAAAGATAATGCATGAAAACGCCTAAACGAAACAATAAAACCAATTTAAAACGAAAACTAAGTCTCAATCATGGTAAAAGCCAAAGAATAATGGTGGCGAGGTGTAAAGGTGGGCAGTGAAGGAGCCTCTTATTCCATACCTTTTTTTGTTTATAAAGCTCTTATTCCATAATTCAGGAGCAACAACAAACTCTGGTTGACCCCGTTGCTCAGGGTCAGGCTGTCTTTTAAGAGCTGTGATTGGTTGATAGTATGGGGGGGGGACAAATGTGCTCCTAGTGATTAAAGGAGAGAAATTAATTGACTAGACTGGATTAAGAAATCTCTGAGATGATGAAACTTTTCAAAATTAATTGAAACACAGCATCAAAATGTTTGAACGGACTTTATTTACATCCTCCCCATTATTTTGATTTGCTTATTTATTTTTACTCACTTGTTATTTTACTACTTGATTTGATTAATGTGCGCTCACCTGTCAGTGTTTTACTGGGATTTCCTGCTTGTATAAAGTGTCTGGAATCAGCAAAACTTGCATGAATGGATGAGAAAAGGAGGCAGAAACCAAACGAGACAGCAACGCTGTGGGAGAATGGAGGCGTGTTGAAACATTGGTCCCTGGATCACAGCGCAAATACGCTTTAAAGTAGGGCTGGACGATAATTTAATAATATATATCAATATATAGACGTATATCGATGATGGGGGGGAAAAAAAGGGTAAAAAAGTTCAACAGAATAAAGGTTTTCCTTTTGCATTGTAGCCATGTAGGTCAATATTACATCATTACATCTTCCCAACCAATCACAACGCAGACCCAGGAACCAAGCCCCGCCCCTTCAGAGTTCAGAGAACAGGCGTTCTTTTTTTTGTTGAACTAAGGTTTGAGTTTGAATTCAGTGTTTGTTCTTTATCTAAAAATAGTCGCTAAGCAACAGCATAAAATGACCAGGGCTGCAGTTAAAATATGTTTTGGATTTGTTGATAATTATCGATCTCCATCAATACAATTTATATTTTATCGATATGTTTTTTTTGTTCTATCGCATCCAGCCCTAAATTATCTGGAAAAAAAGTTGATTTTGGTGAAGAAAATAGCTTGTTTTAAAGAAATATACTGAGGAAAGATCTGCCGTCTCCCTCATATATATATATATATATATATATATATATATATATATATATATATATATATATATATATATATATATATATATATATATATATATATATATATATATATAAAAAATCAGTTTTCTGACGGACAAGGATTCAAAAACTGCATTTATAGAGTAATCATTTGAGTAGACTCTACATAAACCAGCAAAACGACAAAAATATGTTTTAATTTGTTGATTATTATCACTATCGATCAAAATGATGTGCAGCAGTCAAAACAACAAGCTAACTTCTAGATGAACGTTTACATTACTTGCGTTACATTTTCTCCCCTATTTTATATATATTCTATGTAAATTTCTCTACTTTTTATTCATGATTCAATATTTTCCCTATTATTTACTATTAGTTACTAGATCTACGCCTTTAATCGACCGAGCCGCTGAAACTCATTCATTTCCCTCTATGGAGATGATAAAGTTTATCTTATCTACATATTAATAATTGTATTAATAATGCGCTCATTTCCTCCACTGTTTAGGTGGAGGATCAGCGTTATAGATGTTTATGTTCAGATAATTAAATGGGAATATTTAACCTTCTGCATTGATGGGAGAGCAGCAGCAAACCTTTCTGCATCTCGTTGGTTCTTCATCGCAGGCGTTGGTTCTGTTAAAGCTGTTCTATGACCTGTTTGTTACGTAAAACTAAAAATCTTTAGCTTAACCGGGATGCAAAGTCTTCATCTGTAGCATTTATGTCATTCTGCATCAGAGGCACAAAGAACATGTTTTTACCACAGAAATATGTCGATTCTGATAATTCTATTCCTTAAATAGGAAAATTATTATTTTTAAATCTGGAGCTGCACCTTAACCTGACCTTTGTCTGTTTTGAGGCTTTTCTGTCGTTACACATCAGCTGATCCACGGCTTCCTGTTTCATCCAGGCTGAGGACCACAGTTCCCGTTTATATATGTGAGATTAATGCAGAATCTAATAATTTCCCCCGATCCTTTGTTCTTCCAGCGGCTCTGCAGGCCCTGAAGAGGAAAAAGCGCTATGAGAAGCAGCTGGCCCAGATCGACGGCACCTTGTCCACCATCGAGTTCCAGCGGGAGGCTCTGGAGAACGCCAACACCAACACAGAAGTGCTGAAAAACATGGGCTTTGCTGCCAAAGCCATGAAGGCGGCTCACGAGAACATGTGAGTCCGGCCAGGGTTTCTAATTTAACCGTTAATGGTTGAAGCTGCTAGCGGCTGCTTCTTAGATTCTCTGTTCTCCTCTGTTGTTGTTGTTGTTGACGTTCCTCCTCCCGTCTCACCGTCCCACAGGGACATAGACAAGGTGGACGATCTGATGGCCGAGATCACGGAGCAGCAGGAAGTGGCCCAGGAAATCTCCGACGTCATCTCCAGACCGGTGGGCTTTGGGGAGGACTACGACGAGGTGAGCGCGGCTCAGACGCCTCCGTTCAGCCGCTTAATTCAGACCGAGGAGCCGAAACGCTCCTCCCTCCGTCCGTTAGCCGTCTGAGGAGCTGCGGGTGAAGATGATCCTGACGTTTGTGGGCGATTCCTAATTTTAGGACGAACTCATGGCTGAGCTGGAGGAGATGGAGCAGGAGGAGCTGGACAAGAACCTCCTGGAGATCGAGGGAACGGAAGACGTTCCTCTGCCAAGTGTGCCGTCAACGTCGCTTCCAGCCAAACCAGGTAGGAGGTGGAGCCGACCGGCGCTTCGTCGTCACGGCGCTTCGTCGTCGTCACGGCGCTTCGTCGTCGTCACGGCGCTTCGTCGTCGTCACGGCGCTTCGTCGTCACGGCTGCACTCCATCACAATCTGACCGTTTATCTCCGTCTCCTCTAGCCAAGAAGAAGGTGGAGGAAGACGAGGACGACATGGCCGACCTGGAGGCCTGGGCGGCTAACTGAGCCGGCTCTTCCTCCTCGCCAGCCGTCAGCGCCCCCCCCCCCCCCCCCCCCCCCCCCTCCCCCCCCCTCACATCCGGCAGAGCAGCAGGGACTCTGGGCTGCCGCCATGCTGCTCTGTCCTACATCTCCACCGTTTACCACAGCCTGAACCTCTCGTATGCACATGTATGAAGACTCCAGTGAAATCAGCCTCTTTGCTAACGCCCTGCCCCCCCCCCCCTTTCTAAACGTGCAAAGAGTGAAAGAAAATGTCTCCAAACCTGCCTGTGGCTGCCGTGGTTCTGCGGAAAGCGGTTTCTGTCTGTAAATACGCGTTTGGGTGCATACTGCGTACAAGACCAGGCCTGTCTCTGGGTGAGCGTGAAGAAACCGGCGACACGGCGGCCATCTTCCTGCTTCCTGCGGCGCCGTCTGTGCCGCGCTGCAGAGATGACCTCACACGGTTTCTGCTGAGAGCCCGCAGCGGCAGGCGTCTCAGAAATGGTACTAAAACATAAAGGTTAACCCGCTGAACGAGGGTTTTCTCTTTTTTGTGGGACGTTGCATTACAAAAAAAAAAAAAAAACGCGGCTTTGATTCCTCATCTGCTGAAGCTGCCATTAAAATCTGCTTCCTCTCTCTTCACCTCCACCTCTTCATCTGTTTATTCTTTAGGTAATTTGCTTAAAACCTAGAAACCATAGAAACCTTTTCTTTGGCTTCCTCCCAGGACCTTAAATCATGCCCAGACTTCCATCCACACCAAATCTTTTTCTGAACCTGCAAATCGCCCTGAGTGTGATTGAAGTTGCTGTGATTGGCAGAACAGGCCCAAACGTGCCGAGCTGCCGTAAACGAGCAGGAACGGTTTGTTAGAGATGAAACGTCTGCGCCTCCTTTTCTCAGAAGGCTTCGTAACATTTCTCTGCGCTTTAAACACGTCACAGATTTCCCTTTTTGCTTTCAGGATGGAGAATATGGTTTATGGTAAAATAAAGTTAGAAAGTTCCCCCACAAATCGACGGTGAAACTTATTTTTTTTTTATTTTTTTGGCTTGTTGGTGAAGAATGAGCCGTAGAGGCGTTTTTAGTGAATGTGAGAAGCTGTGCCTGACACCGTCTGCGCCTTGCCTGTCTGGTTTACTAACCATCACGTGAGAAAGTCTCCCTTCGTCTTAACGATGCCGTTAAATGTCGTCTGTGCGCTCCGTTTGCGCTGCTTCTGACTCGGTCTTCCTGCTGAAACCATGATGCGACCCTGCCTGCCCGTCATGGCTGCAGCTCCTCCCTGTTCGTCTCCGGGACAGATTTAAAGACGTTTCTGACCTGAGCTCTGACCCGTTCTTCGGTATTTATGCTTCTGCGTGAGAACCCGAGCGACGCTGGGAATACGCCGTTTACCTCGGATACTCGTGTTCTTCCTGACTCCGCTGGACCAGCCGTGCTCGGTTTGCATTTCACTGTCGCTGATTTGTTGGGTTGTACAGTTTAGGTGAAATAAATAAAGTTTGGATCCAATGAGTTGTAAGAATTGTTGCTTCTCTAAATAAAGGAATTTGATTTTTATGCATTTTCTAAATTTGCCGTTGCTGCTACTTTGTCCTGTTTCTTTTTGGCCGCTTTTTTTAATTTTTCCTTTTTAGAAAATGAACCTTTTCATCGTTATTAACATTAATGTTTTATGTTATGCTGGGGGGGGGGGTAGTTTGTAGCAACAAGAAGGTCCTGGGTTCAATTCCTGCATGGAGTTGGCATGTTCTCCCAGTGCATGCATGGGTTCTCTCCAGGTTCTCCAGCTCTAGAACCATGGTGGTTAGGTTAAATATCCCTTAGTGTGAGCGCCTGTTCACGGCTGGTTCTCCTGGACTAAACACCTGTCCAGGTTGGACTCCGCCTCCTGCCCAGTGACTGCTGCAGGTGATAATAAAATGACACAGAGTGCCTTCTTTCTGAAGAGTGACCATTATGTGTGTCAAGTTCCCCCTTTTTAATGCTCGGTTTATCACATTTTGACCCTCATAGTCATAATATGGATACTTGGACAGAACTAAATGGTTCAGTTCAGGTTTTTTGCTCCAGTTCACAACAAATGTCAGGAGGGTAATGGGTCCAGGAGTAGGAGAACCGGACGTCTCTCCTTCCAGCAGCGCTCTGCGGCTCATTTTCTGGCACCCTGCAGTATTCCCAGGTCAGATGGGTGTAAATTGTTCTGGATCTGCTGCGTCTCCTCCCAGTGGTCCTGATCCGATCTCTGAACCGGTTCTAGAGTCCTTTCAGTGTGGAGGAGCAGCAGCTCTACAACTAGAATCCAGGTGAGGAAGGAGGAGAAAAGCATGATTAGAGACACAATCTGGTCTTCTGCATGACGATGCAGACAAAGGAAGCACTAGAAATGGAGTTTTATTAAATTGTACTTTTTTTTTCTTTTTATATATTTCTATTGTGGTTAAAACATGTACAATTCCATTCAGATTGTAATGTTTTACAGTTGTTACAATTCCTTTGACGACCGTGTACAATGCAACAAGATTTTCACAACATTTCAACACCCCGACAATCCCTGTGCCGGCAAATAAAAAGTGAATAGATAAATAAAAATGAATAATTATACTTAAGGTAAAAAAGGGAGGGGTGATATTATCCTAAAATGAAAATACTTTACGTTGAGATTTGTTTTCTTATGAGAGGGAAGAGTTGCAAGTTTGTCAAAATTACCCAGTAAAGGGTCCCATACTTTGTAGAATTTTTTTTTTTTTTGGTTGATCCTTTTAAGGAAGTATTTCACTTTTTCAATTTTTAGGAACATCATCATATCAGAAAGCAACATTGATGGTGATTGGCATTTCCATTCTCCGTCGAGCAATAACAATAACATTGCAAAAGCAATAACATTTTTCTCGCTATCGCAACTTCAACCCCATAAATATAGCCATTAAAGCATTAGGTTGTAGAAATTATTATACTTTCTTATGTAATCACAAAGAATTAATGTTTGCATCAAACATGGTGTAAATCCTGTTGAAGTGCAGTGATGCTAGAAGAAAAAGTTTAAGGTTTATTGGGCTTCATGTGGACTGAGATGGTTCCTCTGAGCTCCTTCCATCCAAAAATAAACTTTCATAAAGAAAACTTTAAAGTGCCAATCTTGTTAATCCTGTTTCTGCTGTTCTGAGGTAAAACTTTCTTTTTACTTTGTTGAGCCAGGAGCTTTTTACCCTCAGACTTCTGAGCCTGTGGGTGCGGGCCGAGGGCTCAAGTGCGGTATTTCCCCCACAGACCACCAGGGCGGCCGAGAAAACCTTTGTTCGACCTGAAATGACTCATTAAATCATCCAAAACGGTATGGAACACATTAATTAACTGAAAAATGTTGCATAGTATGCCTTTAAAGCACTGATCTTGTTAATCTTGTTTCTATTCTGAGGTGAAACTTTCTTTTTACTTTGTTGAGCCAGGAGCCTTTTACCCTCAGTCCTGCTCTCCCTGAACACCCCGTGGCTCTAAAGATACGCCGCTCCACAATGTCTATCTGAGGTTTATTTTTACAAATGGAAAAAAAAATATATATATATCTGGCACAAAAATTAAGCTGGGATCAGTGTCACTGTGAGCTTCCTCGTGTTTCTGACGTTTGCTCTTTCAGAACGAGCTGCTCGAAGAAATATTTCCCCACCGTGGTTTAGGTTTTAAGTGTTTATCACTAGGCTAGAGGTGGCAGCTCAGTTAAATGTGCTCCTGAATTAGCTGCAGCGGTGTTACAGTGCGAGGTCAAACTCAGAGGCCGCATCTTTACCAGCTGCATTCCTTTGACCTTTTCTGGGTAAAGCCGGAGAAAACGCTGCAAAGGGACAAACTGCTCCCCGTTACACACATGCAGTAAGTACATGCAGTACATGCATACCATGATCTGAAGTTACCGTTTAAACATCTGAGCTGCAAGTATTAGTTTAAGTAATGGTGGGTCAACTTTGACCCCCCTAGTCCCATGTAGATATGCTCCCTGGGTGCCTTTTGCTGAGATCAGTTTCTGACAAGGAGAAAGAGGGGGGGGAAAACAAAAACTCAATGAAGTCACATTGAAATATAAAAACATGCACCATAGCACCCTCATGCACAATTTATACAGATTATCTGTTTTAAAAAAAAAAAAAAAAAAAAAAGGTTGATATTGGTGGTGAGATAGACTTTAAACTCTCATCATTCTGCATCACCTTTTCTCTTTTTGGGCATTTCTGGGTTGTTTTAATGAGTAAGGAAAACTGACATCTAGTGGCAGAATGCTGTTACTACACAGTTAAAAAACATGCTACAGGAAGCAAAGTTTCAGCCACTTATACACTTTAAAAAGATATATGCTTCTACCTTATGACATGATATGCCTTTTTGTGGCTCTTGAGGGCCAGATAAATTGCTTTGATGGCCGCATTAGGCCCGCAGTCCATTGAGTTTGACACATTGCATTAAACTATCCGTCCGAGTCCGACACAAGCCACATTCCTTGACGCAACATGGCAAACAAACAGATTCTGTGGAGATTTCCTAATTTTCAAACGTCAAATGTGCTCCGAGGTTCATCTGTGTAAAGATTAATGTGCGTCTGCAGAACTGAAATGCGACACATGCGCTGCTTTTGTAACCTTTGAGACAGGCGGTACCGAAAACACCGACAGGGTCCGGACGAAACTCGCTCCAACTACATTCCACAGAGTCAGTGAACGCCCCACATCACAATCCACGCTGTGATTGGCTAGCCGGTCTGCGAGGTGGGAACTTCTACAGCCAATAGGAAGCCAGATCAGACTCGCAATGGAACCGCCCAGCCAGCGCGAGCAGCCCCGAAGGAAGCGTCGCCGATAAAAACCGAGCCGTCATGTTAGCGTCCCTCCCTCTCTGCCTCTGTCCGCCCGCCAGGCTGCAGCTCCAGACGCCTCGGAACAAAAACAACACGAAACAACCATGTCTGAGAAACTGCCCTACAAAGTCGGTAGGCGGCCATGCTCATTTTTGTTTGGCTTGTAAATCGGCGTTTGTCCGAATAGCCCCGCTAGCGAGGGCTGGCGTTAAGGTGGAAGGTTCTAACGGCTACGGAAGAGCTTTAACGGCAGGTTATTTAAGCTTTATGCCCGGTTGTTAAGTGCGAACAGTTTATAAGCATTAAAGTTATTTAGCATTCGTTCATCGTAGCCTTTTCTAGGCCCAGGTTCTGATGGTGCTAAGTTGTTTGCACGCCTTGCACATTATTCTGTATCGTTATTGCAACGTCACTCGTCATTTGACGTCATAATTCGGTAACTCCGCGGTGAAACTCGTGGAATATTCGGGTTTTCGTGGCTTTGCCGTTCAGCCCTGAGAATGAATCGACATGTAACTGCTGCTCTCGCGCCGAGCATGGGCTTCGCGTCCAACAGCTCGGCCTTCTGGGTAATGTAGTTCGTCCTGGCCGCCCGAGGCTGGAAGCGCGTCTGTTCGCGGGGGTGTTTGTAAACTCAATTTCCCGTGATGACTTGCGCTTCCCCGCCAGTCTGCTGCTGCTCCTGAGTGACAAGAACAGGCAGAGATTACGCCGCTGCAACGACCGTGTCCGTAACAACACGTGGTCTCCATAAGCGCTGAACATTTGTAGTTTTAGTTCTGTTTTTATATATATATATATATTTTATTTTTTTGTTGGTGTGAAGGCTTTATTTATTGTAGGCGTAACCTTGTCTAAAAAGGTGGATTACATTAAAGTCAGCAAAGCTAATAAAATCTGTCTGTACAAGTTAAGAAAAATAATAAAACGACAAAACAGCGAAGCAAAGAATCCTGGAGCTGTTTAAAAATTTAAAGTTAGATGGGTAATAATTTGCTACTGGATTTGTGATGTGATTGGAAGCAGGTGGAATATGCGCTGCTTGGTAGACATGTGAGTGCAAAGTCCCTAAACCGTCCAAGGACTGTAGAAATCGAGGGTTTAAAGTTTAACTGTGACTTTTTGTGGTAACTTTTAAACTTAATTCATGCACTGAAGTAATGATTTGCAACGTTTTCAGCACTTTTGCTTATTTATGTGGTTTCAGCTGAGATTTCTGATTCTTTCTGTTCCATTTCTGCTCTGCAGCCACCAGCTGGTTCAGCAGTATTGTGTTGGACCTGCATCGATAATCACATGTTGTAATGTTTGTGGGGTTCAGCTGGTTCAGGATAAAGCATTGACTTCTGTTCCAGGCTGGGGTGTTGTGTATGTTTTATATAAACCATTTCTTGTATGTCTATGCATAAGTGTGCATATTAAAATGTAATTATGTTTATCAATTGCATCTCTGTATAGTACAGAATTCATACTTCAATTCCTTTTTCTTACAGGAAGTAGAAAAATATTCCTCCAGTAACCCATATTTTTGTTTATGGCCTTTTTATTTGTTTTAAAGTTTAGCTATTAGCTGTATTTCTGTATATGTTGAAGGAATGGACTCCAGGAAGAGTAGTGCAGCCAGTGAGGATCCAAAAAAAGGATAATAAATAAAAAAAAAGCTGAACTAAAAAAATGATTATATGAGAAGTGAAAGTGCTGGAAAAAGTTGATACTCTAACCTGAGAGGGCTTTGATTGTCTAAAGAGGGAAATAATTTTGCACTTTGACAGAAATGGTAATCCTTAAAGGTTCAGTCAACCCGTGACTTGTCCTATTTGTGCCAAATAAGCAAAATAAACAATCAGGTTCAGCATCTGGAAAGGTAAAATGAAAGAAGAATAAACTAGGATCCAATTTCACTAAGCGCTACGTTTTAGCGTTAAATATTTCTGTTACGGGAATGTTTCTTGGTGCTTTACTCACTAACGTTTCCTCGTCTCGGTCTTGGCGCTGCAGCCGACATCAGCCTGGCAGAATGGGGACGCAAGGCCATCGACATCGCCGAGAACGAGATGCCGGGGCTGATGAAGATGAGGGAGCTGTACGGCCAGTCCAAGCCGCTGAAGGGCGCTCGCATCGCAGGCTGCCTCCACATGACCCTGCAGACCGCCGTGCTCATCGAGACCCTCACCGCCCTGGGAGCCGAGGTGACCGCTGCCTGCTGCTGCTCACGGCTCGGTTTACGCCGCAGTACGGACATAAATGAGCCGCTAAATGTCTGATGTTAGGGGTTAATGTCATCAGATTCTGTCTGTTGTATTTATGTTGATGTTTGGGTAGGACTGGGCGATAAATCGATTTAATCGATTAATTCGAATTTACAATTCTTTAAGATTTCATTTTTGGAAAATCTGGATTTTATTTTGCCAATACACTCATTGGGTTTCCATGAAGAGAACAGCATGTGATGCTGAATATATGTTTAGGCAAAATTATTGTCAAAATATTGTTAAGTGGAAACTTTTTTTTACCATAATACGAGGTACTTCATTTACTTTTTTTTTTTTTTTACTTAGTTTGAAGTTCACAAGTGCAGTGAAGCCTGTTCTTAGCTCAATGTGTAATACCACTAGCAGCAAATGTTTTGTTATATTTTCATTGTTTATTATAGCACGGCTGCCATCTTGTTTTACAAGCATGTTTCACAGCTTGTTTTTAGTTGCACTTTGAATTCAGGTCAATTCCCTGACGAAATACTTGACATGAAAGCAAGGTTTTAAAATAATTTCTTTAATATCTTTTTATGAAACAAAAAGGAGGAAAAAAATCAATTAATCGGATTTGGTTTGATAAATATCTGAGATTTATTTTTTAATCCATATCGCCCAGCCCTATGTTTGGGACCAGGGGGGGCTTTTATGTCGCCCATATGAGACGTTGGGCTGTTACTCTTTGCTCTGAGCCACTTGCAGGGGGACGCATGTATCGATCTATATGTTGACACAAGCTGAGAGTTTTTTTCAGGCCGTTTCTCAAGGCCGGTATGTTCTTATCATGTTTTTGGTTTTTCCGACCCAAACTGGTCTCATCCTGCAGAAACCTGCACCTGAGAACCGGCAGAGAGCCGCGGCCTCAGCTGGTTCTCCTTTCCTCTCCGTCCGTCTGCTTTTCTGCTTTAAACAAGTTTCTGCCTGAATCACGACGGAAACCGACTAATGGAGAGAAAATGGGTTCCAGTCTGAACCGCGTTCACGTTTAGCCAAAGGGTTAAATGTCTGCACATCTGCAGCCTTTAATGTTTTACTGTTTATGTTGTGCAGTAAAAATAATCTTTATTTTTATCGTATTAGTTTAACTTGATTTTGTTAATGGGAACCAAACGCTACTAATCTCTTTAAGCACAGAGACTAAACATACTTTGTATTCTGGTGACCTTTGCTCTGTTCCAGCTCAACAAAACGTCTCCTAAAGTAAAATAAACCTAATCAGCTATAGAAAAGGACTCCATAATGCTGCCAGAGTTGCTCTTATTGTGTTAGGCAGCCATGTTGACTCAGCCGTGTTGTTGGATCTGGTCGGGTTGGTCTGATGCCCCTGAGGCGTTGCAGCTCAGCTGCTGGTGCTGCTGCTGTGTCAGAAGGTGGCAGAGAGAGACTGGTGCTGGTCTGCACTGAGACTCGCTGACGTCCAGAGGACTCGGAGTCATAATCAGCACCCACAGATCTCTGCTCTTCACTGCTTATTTAGTCTGCTGCTCTTTACTATTAAGGCTTGGAATCATTTATACTCCTGGCAGATTGAGGTTTAAAGACTTTTAAATGAAGCAAACTTGTCTTCTAACTGGAAGTAATCTTGTTTTAGATTAGGGTGACGATGAAAGGCCTCTCAGCCTCAATGGAGTTCATGATTTAAAAAGGAAAAAAAAATCAAAATACCAGAGGAAATAGTAAAAGGCTTTGATTGCAACAAGATTTTATCTATTCTAAATATAGTTTTCTTACGTAGATGTCTCTCCTATTTCCTGTGGGGAAAAAATTAACACAATCTAAAACCAGATGCCAGGAGTATGAATAATTTTGAGCTTAACTGTATTTGTGGGGGGAAAATGTCAGAATTAAAATGTGTCCCTGAACAATTCAATTTTATTTATATAGCGCCAAATCATGAAACATGTCATCTCAAGGAACTTTACAAAATCAAGTTCAATCATATTATACAGATTGGGTCAGATTATACAGATTGGTCAAAAAATGTCCTATATAAGGAAACCAGTTGATTGCATCAAAGTCCCGACAAACAAAAGTCCATTTTCTAGTTAAAGTATAAAAACTGTTTGGTAGAAAATGAATCTGCAGCCTTGGTGCCGTTCTGAGGTCTGAACTCTGGTGAACCTTTGCTGACGTCCCTCACAGGTCCAGTGGTCCAGCTGTAACATCTTCTCCACTCAGGATCACGCTGCTGCTGCCATCGCCAAGTCTGGCGTCCCAGGTACGCAGCGCCCCCCTGTGGCTGCAGGCTGTAACTGTCACTCCAGCAGGGACGTTAAATCCCGGTTGTTTCTCTAGTGTACGCCTGGAAGGGTGAGACGGACGAGGAGTACGTGTGGTGCATCGAGCAGACCATCTACTTCAAAGACGGTCAGCCCCTCAACATGATCCTGGACGATGGAGGAGACCTCACCAACCTGGTCCACCAGAAGTACCCCAAACTGCTGGCTGGTGGGTTCTCCTGCATGCAGACACACGTTTATAACGTAGTAGCTGGTCGTTCATCGGCCTCAGGAGGCTTCAGGGAGCAGTCGGTGCAAACTGCAGCGTTCTCTGGTTCATTCAGGGATTCTCAGCCTCTGAGCTCCAGGCCGAGGTTCAGTCCAGTTAATGTTTATTTCTACAGCACACTTAAAACAGCAATTGTTCACTAAAGTCAGCTATTTTAACTCACTCTGTACAAAGCATGAATCCATAACCGACCTCAGTGACACATGAATAAAAACATTAAAACAAAAGAAACCAGCCCAGAAACTTAAAGGATGGAAATGATCTCAAGTTGCTCCTTAGAACTATGAGAAGAAATAAGTTTGAGTTCAGAACCAAAACCACGAATCATCTGAATAAATTATATTTACTGCATGTATGAGAGTATAACTGATCTCACTCAGAGGTCACTGTGACAGAAGTCCTTTGCTCTGCAGGTTCGTCTCCTTTATCATCTAATAGAAACTAAACAAACTAGGAATGGATTTCACAGTGAAGAATGGGGAGCAATTTTATAGATATAGATATAGATGTAGATATAGAGATGTAGATATAGAGATAGATCAGTTCACATTGAAATATAAAAACATGCACCATAGCACCCTCATGCACAATTTATGCAGATTATCTGTAAAAAAAAAGTTGATATTGGTGGTGAGTTAGACTTTTAAACTCTCATCAAAGTTTGTATCATTAACTGATAACTTCTGCTTAGATGGACCTTTTAGCGTCGTAAAGTGGCCGCTGTCTTAAATAACGTGAGAAAACCACAATTTTTATACAGGCGGCTCAAACTTGGAATGATGTGTCTCTTTTAAAAATTTAGCGTATTTCAAAGAAGTTGGCCCTTAATTAAAAAATTGGCTTGTCAATTACTCGTTAGTTGATTAAGATCAATTAATACATTAATCAATAACTTTCATCCCTAGGTCAGAATCGTGAAAGCAGCGTTATTCTGTTCTAAATCACTGGATTCAGCAGCTTTGAATCTTTGGACTAATCTGAACGTATTTAATGTTTTTGGTAACGACACATTTTTGCTTAGAACCGTGTGGGTCGGGTTGCCTCAGCCGTGTTGTTGGATCTGGTCGGGTTGGTCTGATGCCCCTGAGGCGTTGCAGCTCAGCTGCTGGTGCTGCTGCTGTGTCAGAAGGTGGCAGAGAGAGACTGGTGCTGGTCTGCACTGAGACTCGCTGACGTCCAGAGGACTCAGAGTCATTATCAGCACCCACACTGGCTTTCTGCGTGTTGCTTTACCTGCTGCAGACATTTTCTTTATCTGCTCTAAATGATGATCGCTGTTAATCGTGTTCAGCTTCTGCAGACACAAAGTTTCAGTTCATGCAAACGTTTCCTCTCAGGGATCCGCGGCGTGTCGGAGGAGACGACTACAGGCGTTCACAACCTGTACAAGATGCTGAAAAAGGGCGAACTGAAGATTCCCGCCATTAACGTCAACGACTCCGTCACCAAGGTAACCTGAAGCCGATGGACTGCAGGTCTCACTGGATTCCCAGGAATCAACCTCATCATGTCTGTCTGCCCCCCCCCCCCCCCCAGAGTAAGTTTGACAACCTGTACGGCTGTAGGGAGAGTCTGATCGACGGCATCAAGCGCGCCACCGACGTGATGATCGCTGGGAAGGTGGCGGTGGTGGCGGGCTACGGTGACGTGGGTAAAGGCTGCGTTCAGGCTCTGCGGGCCTTCGGCGCTCGCGTCATCGTCACAGAGATCGACCCAATCAACGCCCTGCAGGCTGCAATGGAGGGTAGGAGGACTGGAGGCAAACTGCACTTCAATCACATGTAGCTTTAAGCCGGGCCATGAAATAAATCCTCTTTACTAGTTTTCTCCACAGGATCAAAGCTCCAGAACAGCCTCCAAACTAAACTGTAACATGAACTTATTCTAACTAGATTAGAAATGGAGACTAGGGCTGTGTATTAAAACCTATACAAAGGTTGTTGATAGATTTTAAAAACAATTTTTAATATCTGTATTCTGGCTTTCAATGTCGATATACCTCCCAACCGCTAGAGGGAGTTATAACGGCATCATTACTGTTCAGTGAGGAAGAGCAAGTGAGACGAATCTAAAATCAGACGTTTGGGCACATTTTTGGCACTGAGCTATATTATACACTGGAGTGCTGATTTTTGCCTAAACTGAAGTCACTGGCCGCCATCTTGCTACTCCCTACTCTCACAGAATCTCATAGGATTTGGTTGCAACAACAAGCAGTTTTCTGGCTGAGTGAAAACGTTTCACAGGTAATTCTACAGTCAGTGGATGTACTAACACTATCAACTACTAGGAAATTAGGTGCTGAAATATTTTACATGTTATTCATATTAAATATATGTATGTGTGTGTGTATATATGTATACGTATTTGTGTATTTAAATGAAAAGAATGCAAAATATTTCAGCACATGACTTTCTCAGTACTTGATATTTTTAGAACATAACATAAAAGTATATGGCATTTGACATTTTAAAAGTCTTAAGCCCCCCCTGAACATGAGAAAATCCTCGTTATTCGATGCTGTAGCGCACATATTCCCTAGTTACTGGGGGAAATGGGGAGTACCAATATGGCGGCTGGTGGCTTCAAAGCAACTCGTTCAAACAGACGGTGATTAGCACTCCAGTGTATAATATAGCTCAGTGATTTTTGGTTTCTGTGATACGTTAAATGCATTGAACCAAATGCATTTTATTTTCTTGTCAGTATATTAGTGTTCAATAAATTGAACATATAATATTTGGCTGATTTTGTTGATTGACTTTGAGCATTAATTTGAAAGTAATAAATGATCAATATTGGAGTCAAATCAAGCTGATCTTTATCGAGAATCATATCAAATCGGTTCATCCTAGATGATACGAGCCCTAATGGAGACTGTTGTCTGGCCTGCAGGATATGAAGTGACCACCATGGATGAAGCCTGCAAGGAGGGAAACATCTTCGTCACCACCACTGGCTGTGAAGACATCATTCTGGGGCAGTAAGTCGGAGCTCCTCGGCTGTCGGACACATTTCTGGTTTCAGGACAGCTCCTGATTTTTCTGTCTTTACTTTCAGCCACTTTGAGTGCATGAAGGACGACGCCATCGTTTGCAACATCGGACACTTTGACTGCGAGATCGACATGAGCTGGCTGGAGAAAAACGCTGCTGAGAAGATCAACGTTAAACCTCAGGTAGGAAAACCTGAACCATGATGGGATTGGTGAGATTAGCAACTGGTTTATCTAAGGCTGGAGAACTAGATTATTTTAATTCCCTTTACCACTCGTCTGATAACAAATTTAGTACTCTGGTTCTGGCTTCCTGTTTGTGGTTTCTGAGGGTCTAGATCAGGGGTGTCAAACATACGGCCCGCCAAACAATTTAGTCCGGCCCTGTGGCTAAATACATTATCATTATAATAATAAAAAAAATATATATATATTTTTATTTTTCCCAGTGTCCTGTCTGGCAATGTGGCAATAAGATGCCACAAAGAGCTCATCAAATTTGACTTTCACAAGTGGACAAGATAAAAGGAAGAGAATGATAAAACAATTATTGAAAAAAACATGTACTTCGTTTAATTGAAAATATGCAGTTCCTATATTGTCCACGAGGGGCGCTGTGTCTTAATTAGCAGATTAAGCTTCAGGTGTGGAAAAATTCAAATCATTTCTTAATTTTTATCTGTTTGATGTATTTTGTCACGCAGGATGGTGTTTTAAGTTCCAAAAAATGTGAATAAATGTTTTTCAACATTGTACAATCACTGTGATCAGTTCTTATGCATAATGCACAAGTAAATGTTTAACTGAGTAAAAGTATTGTTGAAATTGTACATACTTTTCTTAAAAACGCTGAGGTTATTCATAATATATTGTGTAAAAGTTAAATTAATTTAATATAAAAATCAACAAGTCCCCTTTTATTAGTTCTATTTAATCTTGCAATGAGTTAACTCGTGTGGCCCTCTTGAGATCAGATTAAGCTGAATGCGGCCCCTCAACCAAAATGAGTTTGACACCCCTGCTCTAGATGGTTTTTCTTCGTCATATTTAAAAGGTCTCCCACATAAACAAGAACTTTAAGGTTAAACCACCCGTTTCTGTCAGATGTTCTGAGGTCCAACCAGGAAAGTTGAGCTTATCAGACCTTCTCTGCAGACCCAAAACTGGAAAAAGCTGCTGATTCATAGCAGAGCTGCTCAGAATCTCCAGACTGATTTTTGTCAGTAGGTAACTTAACATCAGAGATGACAAAAATCACACGTGGGGTTTTCCAGGGGTCCATCCTGGAAAACCCCTATCTCTAAGGGAGAGCCCAGACACACTACAGAGAAAACCAATTTTGGCCGCTTGTATCTGGGATCTCGTTCTTTCGGTCTCGACCCAAAGCAGAAAAGTTATGAACAGAATCAGCGACAAAGTCCAACTCTCACCGGAAACGAGTCCGACTTCCTGCTGGCAATGCGGACCAGACTCTGACAGCGGTCGTACAGAGACCTGACATGTATCTGTAACTACATTTAACTACGGTGAACGTGGTTTTCTGGGTTTATTGCCCCTTGAGGCGTTGCAGCTCAACTGAAAGTGTTGCAGCTGTGTCATGAGGAGGCAGAGAGAAGCTGCTGGTGGTTTGGACCGGGTCTCCAGAACCCGGTGAGGACTCGGAGTCATTCTCACCAGCAACACTCTGGCTGGTTGCTCATCGTTGATCTTTAAGTGATGCAGGAGATAAACGACAGGTGGATGAATATGGGAGATTAAAATGTTCCAGAGCTGTTAATGATATGAAGAAGACAGCAGGACTCAGTCTGACCTTTTTATTACTGCAGAATATTCAAAGTAGGGCTGAACGATTTTGGAAAATAATCTAACTGCGGTATTTTTTTATCATAATATCGCGATTTAATGCGATTTTTTTTTTTCCCATTTTAATTTATCATGTCTTTTTAAACATATACAAAACAACAAATCAATTTGTTTCCTTGCTGTGCAGATTAGTTGCTAAAAGACCCGCAGCATCTAAACTCAGAGCAGAAATTATTGCGTTCTGCCTACGATATATTTCAACCAAAATTGCAATTTTGACTTTTCTCTGCATTAACCACAAGCAACAAAAATGGCCTCTAAATAAAGATGTTTGTAAACAAGGACTATTTAAAACAAGAACTTTTAATGTTTCTATTAATCAGAATATTATTCAAGAGAACAGCTTTTAATTTAATTGGACATCAATCCTTGTTGAACATAAAGTGCAACCAACAAGCAAGTCTATGTATTAAACTGATTGACCTGTACTTAATGCTATGTATGATTATATAAACTCTAAAACAAGTAATAAAATTAGATTATCTCACTGCTGCAACTGTCTTCCCTTCCATGTGGAGGCAAACCCACTTTAAACATTTTACCAACACCTAATGGACGTGTCTGATTCCCTAATTGTTACATAGCCAAAAATTGCAGACTCTGCGATTTGGAAATTGGGTTATTTTAAATCGCGATTATATTGAAAATGCGATTAATTGTTCAGCCCTAATTCAAAGTCCTCCTAACAATGTTTAGCTATTTACTGTTATACAGAGTAACACATCATTCCATCTAGAGATGATGGGAAACATCTGTTATACGTGACTAGAACACCCCACATACACGTCCATGTAAATGAAACCTCGAATGTGAAACTCGGTGTTTGTCTGTATCTGAAGCTGTCGGCTCCTCCTCAGGTGGATCGTTATCGCATGAAGAACGGCCGTCACGTCATCATCCTGGCAGAAGGCAGACTGGTCAACCTGGGCTGTGCCATGGGACACCCGTCCTTCGTCATGAGCAACTCCTTCACCAACCAGGTACCATGAGTTACAGCGGATGGAGGCTGGAGCTGCGTTCTGCTGGTCTCATCATCTTCCTCTTCTGCAGGTGCTGGCTCAGATCGAGCTGTGGAAGAACACGGCAAAGTACCCACTGGGAGTCTACTTCCTGCCCAAGAAGGTCAGGAACTGCTGCCACAAACCTGGAAATAAATGCTGCATAGAAACAGATGATTTTACCTTATTTCATTTAAAAATATTAACATTTTGGAGGTTTTTCATGAGGTTTTTAAATGAGCTGCAGAAAATAATCACATTAGAGCTTTAGTTTCATATCTGTTTTTATTATCATGCAGAAAAACATTTCATTTTAAATTGTCTTGCTCTAGAAATGATCAGATTTATTTGAATTTGTACTTCCTGCATCTGGCAGATGTTTCTTTTTAAGCTCCCTGCAGGTTAACATCAGTGACTTGAACTGGTGGTCTGCTATGAGAAGCTCCTCAGTTGGCTTCTGCAAAAAAAAAAAACTAACTTACATTTTTTAAACCTTCTAATACTCTATTGGATTATAAGGCGGACCATCAATTTATGAGAAAAAAATGTAAGGATTTGAAGTGTGCCTTATAGCAAATTGGATAATTTAAAACTAACTTCTTATTCCCACTTCAAGGTAGCAGCTTAATAACATGTCAGTAGAAGACATCCACATTTAATGGATCATTGGGGGGATTTTATCACTCAATTATAACAGACTTTGGCATCATTTATTCTGACTCACAGGACACATTAACTCGTATTAACGGTCGATTCTTAGGAGAAAAGCTGCTAAGATGATGGACCTAAAGTCAGACTAAATGTTTATTTTGTTCAGATTAATCTGTGTGGATGAAACACTGCGGGACGTTTACAGGATAATTTTACCCAATCCAGCAGATCTTTAGTGTTTTTGTCTGAATGAAGCTGTTCTTCCTCATATTATGCTTTAATTTTCTAACAAAAACAGAATATTATTGTTAGCGCTGGTATTTTTTCTCTGTAGTTCTATATTTCATCACTGAAGCGACGTGTCCCGCTGGTTTAAGGAGGTTCTGGTGTTTCTTGTCTTGCAGCTGGACGAGCAGGTGGCCGCCGCTCATCTGGATAAACTGGGAGTGAAGCTGACCAAACTGACGGACAAACAGGCCAAATATCTGGGCCTGCCCGCCGAGGGGCCTTTCAAACCGGACCACTATCGCTACTGAGCGGCCCGTTAGCCTGGAGGTGGAGGAGGTGTGGTCAGATGTTGGTGGAGCAGCTTGGACTCTGAGGCCCATGGTTGGTTCAACACAGCCAGATCTCAGGGATCCAGACGCTTTTCCCTCATTTCATCGCCTTTTTACTGAACCCTAAACATGTTAGATGTGGCCGCCAGCTAATTGGAGGCAGGATGAAACTAAAAGCTTCAGGAGGCAGAAGGTTTATTGACAGAAGGGTCCAAAAAGGAAATAGAAATAATTAAACTCCCTCTCTTCTTCTTGTTGTTTGCTCACCAACACTCTGACGCGTGCCGCCGTCTCTCCTCGCTCTCATGCAGACTTTTCTGAAACGCCTGGTGCTTCTGTGGCTCTCAGAGAAAATTCCTCTAGTTTAATGCCATTCCCTGTTTGTTGAAGGAATCACTCAGTCCTGGAGGCCTGTCCCATCTCTCCTGTCTGGAAGTGACTTCAGGTTCAACTTGATCAGCAGCTTGGTGGGATGTCGGCGTTCTGTGGTCGTATTTGGGTTTCTGCGTCAACGCTGTTTCCTTTTAGCACTTAATTAGAACTGTAATTACGTTCTGTGAGGAGACGGGGAATCTCCTGAGAGGCTGACTGGGTTCCTTCAGTGCCTACCCAGGTGCTTCAGCTGGATGTAACGCTGCCAATTAAACCCCCAAAGGACCCGCTGGTCTTCTGAAATGTCTGTGTCTCTTCCTCAGTCTTTATTTCTTAAGATGTGCTTTTATTTAATTGGCTTTAAAATGTGTCACAGCCGTGCTTTCCTCAGATTCTTCCTCAGATCTGTTTGGCCAATCAGGTTTCTCTGATCTCACAGGTCAGCCAATCGGGTTGAAGTGCTGGTCTCAGTTAATGGTTACAGCTTTTAAGTTCTGATGCTCAAAAATGGTGGATTCATGTTAAAAAATGTCGTGTGATAATGACAAATAAAAGACATTTTAAAAAGATTTGGTTTGCTTTTATGTCATTTTGCTGTTTTTTTTATTTAATTTTATTTTCTTTTTGTTTGGGACAATTTTCTATTTAAGTTTTAAACTTAAAAGTAGATCTCAAAGCAGTGTGCACTGCAAAAAGGGAACTAAAAGTAACATTCTTGAAATGAATGCATTTGTCCTTTATTTGAGCAGGTAAATAAGATCTGCCAATGGAATAAGACATTGCTTTTTAAACAGGAACAATTCATCTCTATCTTATTTCAAGTATAGTCTATCTAATGATCTTATTTTAGGGGTCAAGATACTTATTCCATTGGCAGATAAGTTATTTACCTGCTCAAGTAAAGGATAGATACTCGTGTCAAGAAAATTTTACTCACTTTAAGTCCAGTTTTTGCAGTGTGGTACAATATAAACACGTTTAACAGTTTTATGAACTTTGAGGTATGGCTGGATGATATGGAACAAAATAATCTCCAGTTATGAGGCTGAAATCTGACATGCAATGCTTTTCTTTGTCTTTTCATAAAGTAATCATAAAAAGGCATCTCTGAATCAAACCTTTATCCCAAATGTCTCACAGGCACGTTTTTTAACAAACAGCTGTAGATCAATACGAGAAACGGCTGGAAAATGACCTAATGGAATACATCTCATTATAAACGACATGATCTAATCTTATATCTTTTTATAACCTCGATATATTGCACAGCCCTAATTTGAGGTAAAATTTAGTTGTGCTAACTGCTCAGCTGCAGCACCCCATTATTTAAAGTCATCCCGATTTAAATCTAGAACTGATCATGAAATTATTTTATATTTATAAAAAAGCTTTTCTTTCATTTCTAAATAACCAAAGTAGAATCCTTCATTTAAAGGAAACTTTGACCTCTTTGGATCAGAACAGCAACAACATTAAACACAATAAATCTTGTAGGATTCAGGATAATATCTGCAGCAAAGGAGGTTAATTTAACCAGATCTAATGTCACAGAGAAAGCCTTGGTGGAAGCAGGTAAACGGGGGTTAAAGGTCAGATCTGAGGTGTTGGTCTGCACTACACACCTGTCTGACAGTTTCCTGCTGGCTCTCTGACAGCTGCACCGTCCAGCTGAGCTCAGCCTGCAGCGACCGAGGAACGCACTCCAGGAACGAGGAGTTTCCCTCAACACCAAACACCACCTTCACCTCCACAGAGTCTGAATCTGAGAGAAAAACACCAAGAAACAAGAACGCAGAGCATGAAATGTGAGCATCTGGATGTTCCAGTCAGTGGAGACCCTACAGGAACTTTAGGACAAGAAACTAATAAAATGTTCTGTCAAATTCAAGTAGTTCTAAAACAAAAAGCTGTACTGGTGTTTTTCTGAAGCAGCAGATGCACATAACGTCCTCTAGAGGGCGCCACATATCTGCCTCCAGACTGATTACAACAGGAACCCTTTAAAAAAACAGGAAACAGTTCAGAAAGTGTCAGAGATTAATGGAGAATCCACCGTGAGGATCACCTTCATCATCACCTTCATCAGCTACTCAGGGCAGACTAACAGTGAACGAGGAGAACAGAGAGAGCTGAGGGACCGAGACGCTGAAACACAGACTGCTGCAGGTGGAAAGACAAGAAAATCAAAGTGAAAGTAAGAGAAGAAAGTTTCTGCAGGAGGGAAACTGACTTCCTGGTTTAACGATCTGTCTGCTGTGTTTTCAGCTTCACTCAGAGACTAAATGGCTTCCAGATTAGAGGAGGATCTCTGCTGTCCGGTCTGTCAGGACGTCTTTAAGGATCCGGTTCTTCTGTCATGTAGCCACAGCTTCTGTAAGGAGTGTCTGAAGAACTGGTGGAGAGAGAAAGCAGCACAAGAGTGTCCAGTTTGTAAGACAATATCATTCACCAAAGATCCACCCTGTAATCTGGCTCTGAAGAACCTGTGTGAGACCTTCCTACAGCAGAGAGACCAGAGAGCTTCAGAGGATCTCTGCAGTCTGCACTCTGAGAAACTCAAACTCTTCTGTCTGGACCATCAGCAGCCAGTGTGTCACATCTGCAGAGATTCAAAAAAACACACCAACCACAGATTCAGACCCATCGATGAAGCTGCTGAGGATCACAAGAAGAACCTTCAGGAAACTCTGGAACCTTTAAAGAAGAACCTGGAGCTCAGGAAGAAAGTTCTAGAGGAGTTTGATCAGACAGCAGAACACATGAAGGTCCAGGCCCGACACACAGAGAGGCTGATTAAGGAGCAGTTTAAGAAGCTTCATCAGTTTCTAGCAGAGGAAGAGGAGGCCAGGCTGGCTGCACTGAGGGAGGAAGAGGAGCAGAAGAGTGGGATGATGAAGGAGAAGATGGAGGCTCTGAGCAGAGAGATAGCAGCTCTTTCAGACACAGTCAGAGCCACAGAGGAGGAGCTGAGAGCTGAAGACGTCTCATTCCTGCACAACTACAAGGCTGCAGTGGAAAGAGTCCAGCGCTGCCCCCTGCTGGAGGATCCACAGCTGCCCTCAGGAGCTCTGATAGACCAGGCCAAACATCTGGGCAACCTGGCCTTCAACATCTGGAGCAACATGGAGAACATGGTCTCCTACACTCCTCTCATCCTGGACCCAAACACTGCTGCTTCAAGACTCATCCTGTCTGAAGATCTGACCAGTTTGACTTTAGGAGAGGAACAGCAGCTTCCTGATAATCCAGAGAGGTTTGGGTCATGGTATACTGTCCTGAGTTCTGAGGGCTTCAACTCAGGGAACCACAGCTGGGATGTTGATGTTGGAGACAGTGAATTCTGGAGGCTTGGTGTGTTAGCAGAGTCTGTCCAGAGGAAGGGAGACATAAAGTCTGGATGGTTGTTTCTATGGTTCTATAAAGGTGAATACTCAGCACGGTCTCCTCCATCTCCTCTCATGGATCTCTCAGTCCAGAAGAAGCTCCAGAGGATCAGAGTGAATCTGGACTGGGACAGAGGAAAGCTGTCCTTCTCTGATCTGGACACTAACTCACACATACACACCTTCACACACACCTTCACTGACAAGATGTTTCCATTCTTCCTCACTGTGGGTAAAGTAAAAATTCTACCGATGAAGATCTCAGTGAGCAAACAGCAGCTCTGATGTTCTCAGCATGAAGAACACAAAGTCCAGATGAAACCTTGATGATCTGATTGAAACTCAGTGATTTTAAACAGAATCTTGGAGCTTTTTATTCTGAATTACTTTGAATTTAAAGTTAGTTCTTGGGTTACTTTATATTTTGGGTTATTAATCAGATTTATTTGTAGGTAAATAATTACTGAAATGTTTAGTAAAATTCACTGGAATTTATTTAGGGGATTTAAAGGGAAGGGTCCTGAATTTAAATGCACGCCACACTTTTCAGATATTTGTTTTTAGGTTTTTGTTTTGCTCCACTTAATGAAATCTCAGCAGATTTATTGAAGTTTGAGTTTTTAATGCTAAGGAACGCTAAATTTTGAAGCTGGATAGTTTTTGTAGTTAAAGTCAAATTATTGAGAAAATTTTATAAAGTTTATTAAAGTGGAAATGACTGGTGCAAAGCCAGAAATATCAAGCAATACTAAATGTTGATGTATACTACAAATTAAAAAGGTTTTGGTAATGATTTTGTACAACATTATTAATGTGTGTGTGTTGCAATACGCTACTTACATTTTTTTATATTTGCACATAACAGTGATTATTTTGAGAAAAATACATGGGATTAATCAATGCAATATTTTAAATGTTGGCACACTGCAATTTTGATTAAACCTTTAATTTAACAAACAACCACTATAACCAGAACTGTGCAAAAATCCTCCAGTTTCAACAGACATGAAAGAAAAAAATAGAAAATTCTACTTTGCAGCAGTTATAAAATCTTCTTTCATCAACTTCACCCTTAGGAAAAAGTGTTAAATAACAATGTCCCTGTAACAGCTCGGTAGTCTTGGATTCAGAGCAACAGACCTTCAAATGAAAGATGATTCTCAGTTCAAGTCCACATTATTTCAGTTAATCCGTTAACAGATTAATTTGCCCAGCCCTACTTTTACATGTTTCTAGAGTAAGTTTTCTTTGTTCTTATTCTAGAAAAGCTTTATTCACCTGTTGTTGTGTTGTTTGGGTAAAACATCCATAAAATCATTTAGATTTAGAGCCTTAGCTGGACTTGGCAGGTTGAATTTCTTCAGCTGCCGCAGGAAGTACATCCTCTGCTGGGCTTTCTTTACGGTGGCCGACGGGTGCAAACGCCCTGCAACTTCAGAAAACACGTGCAAATAGGCAAAAGACGAGCAAATTAAGAAACCAACTTCATCAATTTGACAACACCTGTGCGGCATTCAGCCAACGTGCTGCATATACATAAACGCGATTCAAAAAGAAAACCAACTCCACAACGGAAGTGCTCCAGGCCTCTAGGGGGAGCACTAAGCTGATTTTAGACCCCACGGAACTTGTGCGTTCTTCAGACTGACCGCTTGCCCAGAATGCACCGCGGCCGCAGCTTGATTCGAGACAGCGCAAACAGAGCTCACAGCGGTAAGTTAAAAATTCCCTTTTCTGTTGCTGTTATTGTTCAAAAGTACATTTAAGATCGTTTGAGGCGAGAATATTATACTTTTAAGCTTCCCTATGTGGCCTGTTTACAGAGTTAGTGCGTAATTTTAATAAAAAAGTCCGACGTTGAGCGGAGCAGAGTGACCCGCAGACCTCCGAGGGAAAACCGCAGCCAGGGCTGTTAGTCTGTTTTTAATACACTTTTGTCGGCCTAGCAGTCTGCGTACTGCGTAGTACCGCTGGTTATGATTTATTTGTTTTGTGTTTATCTGACTGACGTGTGTTGCTTGTTGGAATAAATTGTAAATGTCTCCCAAGGACGACAGCAGCATATAAAATTAATAAATAAATAGAATCTACAAATGTTTTTCCTATCTCAGTTTCTTCTGAGTAAGGACACGAATAATTGAGAGGAGAAAGAGGGAAAGAAAACAATAGTAATAATAGTATATGAAAATAACAAACATTTATTTTATACAAATGTTTTATCTTTGGAACAGAATGAAGGTGTAATATATTCAACAAATTAACAGTTACTAACATGGTTTAAAACAAAGAAATAACATATTAAGATCTTATACAAATAGACAACGCCTATAAACTTACAATTAAAAATAGTTGGAATGGAAATTAATTTACTCATTATTTTATGTATTTTTACAGGTGGTGAAAAAAATGAAATGAAGCAGCATGTGAACATGACTCCAACTGATCTACGTTAGGTCAGGTGTAGTCATGTTCACTTAAACATGCAGCCAGCTGGAGCAGCTCCCTGTCTTCAGCCGCTGGATGGACATCCTCCTCTGGGTCCACCTCCTAATCCTCCACGTCTAGCTGGTTACCTGCCTCTATACTAATATTGTGGAGGATGCAGCAGGCAGCGATTACTTTTGAGGCAAACGTCAAGCGGACCTCCAGCGCCCTTAAGAAGATGGAACGCCACCGTGTCTTCAGACCACCAAAAGCGCGCTCAACGATTTTCTCACCTTGGTGTGGTGTCTGTTGTAGCGTGCCTCCACTTGACCTGTACCAAATATAAAATTAACTTGTAATTTAGGTTATATGCTGATATGTCTTAATCTTCTGTACAATTAATATAATCTATGTATCAATTGTGTGTCATTGTTGGCTCTGTTTAAGGACAAGAAGGTAAGAGATCTTACTGGCAAGCTGTTTCCCTATAGGATGCACCGCAGGCCAGCCAGCAGAGGGTCAGCAGCAGCTCTATCTCCTGTGGCCATCCATGGACCTTCTGGATGGGCAGCAGCTGAAGGAGGAGGACGATGGTGGACCTGTTTAGCTAGAAGGCTGGTTTCAGGTCCCCTTCATTAAAAAATATTTGGAGGATCGGCACAGAGGTGTTTATCCTCACATATTTTGTTTCTGTTTCTTACTGTAAATAAAAAATGCCAAATGTTACCAAAATTGTTTTTTTTTTTCAGTTGTCACCTTTTCACAGCATAAAACTGTGCCTGCTTAACATGCAGATTATTATAGTTCTCAAGAAAGAAAAGGTAAAATGTATAGTAAATGTAGCAAATGGCTTCCCTTCTCTGGTATTTTTACCATTTCACTGAAAAAATGGGCTGAACTAACTGCACATAATTTATAGATTAATCACTGTAAAGGTGGGCAGACATAAAAATATGTTTTTTTCCCCTTTCTTAATGATCAATGCTGTGAAGGTCAGTAGGTGCAATAAAGTAGCTTAACTCTACTGTCATACTGCTTCTAATGTTAAAATTGGGTCTTCATTTTAATTATTTATAGAAAAACAGTCACAATTTCAACCTGATCACGTTTTTAATACCATCCTCAATGTCTTTTTAAAGATAAAAGTAGGAAATAGGCTGTCAATCTTAAAATGCCTACCAGTTGGCAATAGATGGGTGAGCAAAGCCTGCCTTCTGAGCCTCCTCTGCTGCATCAATCTTCTCCTTGCTCGGATTTTCCTCCTCAACTGCATCACCTCCTCTTCAGCCTGCTGGTAAAGCTGACCAACGACCGAAGCAACAGCAATATTGCTCGTATCGCTCATTTTGCTTCTACAAAGTGCTGATTTAAAAAAAACAACAACATTCAATCGCCTCTACAACTACAACAATTACAACTCCCAACAAATAAATTCCCGCTATTGCTGGTTTTATACCCACAGTTCTGCAATTTTAGATATTTTTTTAGACTTTTTAGATAAAAATCAATAAGATATAATGGTGTAGTGTATAGATAGTTTTAAATGTTAAAGAAATGCTCAAGAGCTGTGGGTGTGATGACGTCACGAGTATACTTCTGTTTACTCGTGTACTCGTTTGTACACGAATTGATGAAGTTGGTTTTCTTTTTGAATCGCGTTTATGTATATGCAGCGCGTTTGCTGAATGCCGCGTCTGCTCCTCACCACCTCAATCCACATCCACCGACTCCACCCCTCCCCCCTGCTCCACATCATGTCCTCCACAACCAGAGGAGCCCACCCCTCCCCCTACTGTTACCTCTACAGTGTCCTTCACTCCTGACCTGGTGAGAAGACAGCTAACCAGACTCCACTCCGGCAAAGCTGCAGGCCCTGATGGTGTGTTCCCCAAGGTGCTCAAAGCTTGTTCCTACCAGCTGTGTGAAGTACTTAGCCTAGTCTTCAGCCTGAGTTTGCACCTCCAGAGAGTCCCCGTGCTGTGGAAGACGTCGTGCCTCGTTCCTGTGCCAGAGACGCCGCGTCCCAGCGGCCCTTAGGACTACAGACTGGTGGCACTGACGTCCCACATCATGAAGACCTTTGAGAGGCTAGTCCTGGAGCAGCTAAGGCCCATGGTCAGGCCCTTCACCGATCCACTACAGTTTGCCTACCAGCCCCGCCTGGGAGTTGAGGATAGGGAGTTCTGATTCTGTTCAGCAGGATCTTCCTGCTGAACAGAATCAGAATCAGAATCAAGTTTAATCGCCAAGTAGGTTTGCACATACAAGGAATTTGACGTGGTGTTGGTAGTGCAGACAAAAATAAGAATACAATAAAATAAAATAAAATTGAATAAAATCGATATATATACAGAAGCAATATACACTCAGTAAACTGTGCGTTAATGTGACGCAGAAGCTTGTAAGTCCTGAACGGGGGAGAGAGACAGTGTCCAGTTTCACGGGCGGCTCTTGGCCTTGTTGATAAGGCTGGTAGCAGATGGGAAAAAACTGTTCTTGTGGCGTGAGGTTGTGGTCCTGATGGACCGCAACCTCCTGCCAGAGGGAAGTGACTGAAATAGTCTGTGACTGGGGTGAAGGGATCAGCCACAATCTTCCCTGTACGCCTCAGAGTCCTGGAGGCTTACAGGTCCTGGAGAGATGGAAGATTGTAGCCAATCACCTTCTCTGCAGACCTGATGACACGCTGCAGTCTGCTCTGGTCCTTAGCGGTGGCACCAGCGTACCAGATGGTGATGGAGGAGGTGAGGATGGACTCAATGATGGAGGAGTAGAACTGCACCATCATTGTCCTTTGCAGGTTGAATTTCTTCAGCTGCCTTCTTCAGGAAGTTCATCCTTTGCTGGGCTTTCTTGGTGAGGGAGTTAATGTTCAGCTCCCACTTTAGGTCCTGGGAGATGATAGTTCCCAGGAAGCGGAAAGACTCCACAGTGTCGATGGTGGAGTCACAGAGGGTGATGGGGGTAGCCGGGGCTGAGTTCTTCCTGAAGTCCACAACCATCTCCACTGTTTTTACAGCGTTGAGCTCCAGGTTGTTCTCCCTGCACCAGGTCACCAGATGGTCAGCCTCCCACCTGTAGGCGGACTCGTCACCATCAGAAATAAGTGCGATTAGTATGGTGTCATCCGCGAATTTCAGGAGCTTGACAGACTGATGACTGGAGGTGCAGCTGTTGGTGTACAGGGAGAAGAGCAGAGGAGAAAGAACACAGCACTGGCGGGAACCAGTGCTGATGAGCTGGGAGTCAGAGTCATGTTTTCCCAGCTTCACCTGCTGCTTCCTGTCAGACAGGAAGTCTGTGATCCACCTGCAGGTGGAGTCGGGCACATTCAGCTAGGAGAGCTTCTCCTGAAGCAGAGCTGGGATGATTGTATTGAAGGCAGAGCTGAAATCCACAAACAGGATCCTGGCGTAGGTTCCTGCAGAGTCCAGGTCAGGGGCGGATCTAGGATTCTAGGAGATCAGGGGCTTAGCCCTGAGGGTGCAGATGCTGATTACTTTGTTCCGTCTTTTTTTTTTGCTGCCTCGCAAACAAAACTAGAATCGTTCAACTTCTGAAGAAGTTGAAGAAGGCGCCCGCCTGGTGGTGGGCGTGACCGTCAAAGGCAAAGTTTCCGAGTTCCTTGGTCGTAGTCTCTCATCGCTTGGGGATTTTAAATCAAACCTTCTGAGTGAAAAGGATTTGTCTTCATCAAAACCTGCCGACCGGGAAAACTTTGCGTCTGCAGAGCTGCAAACTGCGTATTTCGATCTGAGACGCAGCTAATGAGCTAATTGGCAACAGCCGACGGTCAACGTTTCCCAATCATTTGCTACGGTAGTCCGAAACCACTACTGACATAATACACTTTTTGGCCACAAGCGTCATTTTGGGGGCGTTGTTTCCACCTCTTCTTTTAGAGCCGTTTCTAATAGAAAGAAGAAAAGGCAAAAACGGTCCAAACAAAAGGTTGTAACGTTTACATTTGTAACCTCTGCCTTACATAAACACTAGAATTAAATCTTAATAAATAAAAGTATAGACAATTATTTCAGTAACTCAATTCAGTAAGTGAAATACAATATATACAGGGGTTGGACAATGAAACTGAAACACCTCTCATTTTAGTGTGGGAGGTTTCATGGCTAAATTGGACCAGCCTGGTGGCCAATCATCATTAATTGCAGAGCAGAGTGTGAAGGTCCAATTAGCAGGGTAAAAGCACAGTTTTGCTCAAAATATTACAATGCACCAAACATTATGGGTGACATGGTTGAGTTCAAAGGAGGACAAATTGTTGGTGCACATCTTGCTGGATGTGTCAAAACTTTCTTCAATTGAATAAAAACAAAGCTGAAGTAATAATATTTGGACCAGTAGAGGAGAGATCAAAAGTTAGCACACAGCTTCAGTCGCTTCAGCTAGAAACCACTGATCAGGCCCGAAATCTGGGAGTAGTGATGGACTCAGACCTGAACCTCCAAAAGCATTTACAGACAGTGACAAGGTCGGCTTTCTATCACCTGAAGAATATTTCCAGGATTAAAGGACTGATGTCTCAGCAGGATCTGGAAAAACTAATCCATGCGTTTATATTTAGTAGAATTGATTACTGCAACGGTGTTTTCACAGGTCTGCTTAAAAAGTGGATCAGACAGCTGCAGCTGATCCAGAACGCTGCTGCCCGCGTCCTCACCAAGACTAAGAAAGTAGAGAACATCACCCCAGTTCTAAAGTCCTTACACTGGCTCCCTGTATCTCAGAGAATAGACTTTAAAATACTTCTGTTAGTCTATAAATCCCTAAATGGCTTAGCACCTAAATACATCACAGACTTGTTATCAGTGTATCAACTTTCCAGACCACTAAGGTCTCATGGCTCCAGCCTGCTCTGCATACCTAGAACCAGAACTAAACAAGGAGAAGCAGCATTTAGTTCCTATGCTCCGCTTATCTGGAACAAACTTCCAGAAAACTGTAAAAGTGCGGAAAGCCTGAGTTCTTTTAAATCAAGATTAAAAACACATTTGTTTAAAATTGCCTTTGACTGTTGTAGTTAAACTGTTTTACTGTTTTTAATGTTCTTCTTTGTTTCTACATTCTATCTCTACTTGCTTTTATTCTATTTTCTATCTACATTTTATTCCTACTTTCGTTTATTTTGCTATATTTTAATCATGTAAAGCACTTTGCATTGTCTCTGTACTGAATTGTGCTATATAAATAAATTTCCCTTGCCTTGCCTTGCATCTGTGACCAAGACAGCAAGTGCTTGTGATGTATCAAGAGCCATGGTGTCCAGGGTAATGTCCGCATATCACCAATAAGGATGAACCACATCCAACAGGATTAACTGTGGATGCACGAGGAAGCTGTCTGAAAGGGATGTTCGGGTGCTAACCTGGATTGTATCCAAAAAACATAAAACCACATAACTCTACTTATAACTAACTTTCTGAAATATAAACTAAAGGTCACCAATCACTTCTAAAACATCTTTAGATGAACTCTTGTTGAGCCCTGGAGTATGGAGGACCAAGTCTTCCATATTTAAAAATAAATACAGAAATAAATAAATAATTTAATGTTTTCTTAAAACTTCTGAATACAAAATAAATTAAATAAATTAAACAAATTCCTTTATCATCATTCATTTATATCAATTGTTCAAAAAAAAAAAAGGAAAATTTGGGGGCCCCCCATTGCACCAGTGGGCCCAAGCGGCCCCTTGTTCGCCTATGGCTGTGACCGGCCCTGGCTGGCTCTCTGTAACATGGAAAACTCACAACAACTGCAGCTCAATTTGGGGAGGGTTTGGGGTTGTTGCCGGTCTGAGGTGATTTGCGAAAAATCTATAAATCGTACACTAATGAGGGTTACATTTCCTGAATCCAGACAGAAATACCTACGTTTTGATGTATAATTTGTGCATGTAGAGTGAAAATTGAGCGAGTAGGCTAAAGTTGTTTGTTGTTTTTTAGCTGGTGTGTGGAGACATAGATATCCATAATAAAGCCTTTATTATGGATATCTATGTGTGGAGACACATTGTTCTGAAAATGTTGACATGTTGCCTAGCAACAGCCTTGTTTCCTTCCACCTGATGAACTGTTTGTGTTGGCGGAGCCAAAAAATATTTAAATCAACAAACAAATCACAATTTTTTGTTCTGTTAACTAATAAAATCTGTTTGTAGAACTGTTGTATAAAAGCTTCTTATCTTTACCGGTGAGACAGTCAACAGGTGTGCGCAATTCTGTTCCCCCGTGAAAATCTGTTTCCCCTGTGTCGGGAACGCGCTTTGCAGCCGTTTTCCCGGCGCTTCTAATTGATTTCTCGGTAAAACAACTCATATAATCATGTCAAGGTTGTAACAGTCAGTTTAATCGGCAGCTGTTTACAAAATTGTAAAATAAAAATAAATAAACGGGACAAACAACGTCTCAGAATCAGTCAAAGCTTCACATACCTGGTACATCAGTGTGTTTTGCAGCAGCTGTTGGCGCTGCTGCTGGTGCAGCCGTCGGCTTTTTGAAAAAGCTTTTGATATCCATTGATATTATCAGCCACTGGCCTATCCGTTTAAATTTTACCGCGGAGGCGCTCTACTTCTAAAAGCTGGCAGCGACGAAAGAAAACACTTCTTCTTCTTCTTCTTCTTCTTCTTTTTGTTTTATGGCGGTTGGCAAACAACTTTCAGGTGCATTACCGCCACCTTCTGGACTGGAGTATGAACCAGATGTCTAATCCCTATAATCTCCCTATTAGACCTGTTTTCCTAAGAAACCTAAACACAGATTTAAAAACCACATCTCCAGAAGATTTTTGTAGCAGATCTCTAATATTTAATTTAACTTTATTCCTATTTAACTCTTCTACTAATTCCTCTCTTTCTAGATTATATTTATTACATTCCATAAAAATATGTATAACTGTTTCCAACTTTCCACAAAAATTACATAACCCCGTACTATGTTTATTTATTATTTTCAAAGTACTATTTAACCCTACATGTCCAAATCTTAATCTAGATATAATATCTTCCTCTTGTTTATTCCTATTTTCTTTTCTACACTCCCCCACTTTTTTTTGAATATTATAATAAAACCTTGCCTTCTTTTCACCCTCCCATTTTTCCTGCCACTTCTTTTTGTAATATATTTTACTTATACTCCTTATCTCATTTTTACTATATTTACCTTCCAGTTCGACTTCATTTCTCTTACTCGCACTCTTTGCAAATGTATCTGCTAATTCATTTCCAACTATTCCGGTATGAGCCGGAATCCAAATAAATTTAACAGTAGATCCATTTTTTCCCATTTTACGTATTGATTTATTTATATCTATCAGAATGTCTTGTCTTGCTTCCGACTCTTGTTCCATAATACTTATTAATGCACTACTTGAATCAGAACAAATTAACACTTTCTTTTCGCTTAATTCTTCACTCCATTTTAACGCCATTGAAATAGCCAGTAACTCTCCTGTGTATACATTCAAACTATCCATTAATCTTTTATTTTCCATAATGTTTAAATCTGGAATTATAAATGCTATCCCTACTCTATCATTTACCATCTTTGATGCATCTGTATATATTTGTAAGTATTCTCCATATACCCTTCTTATGTATCTTTCCACCTCTCCTTCTACCGTTTGTCTTCCTTCTTCCAACAATGTTAAATCAACTTTTATCTCTTTTTGTATCCAAGGCGGATTACATGAAAAATCCACGACCGGGCTAATTAAACATTGATTTAATCCTATTTCCTTTATTTCTTTATTTATTATCCATCCAAAACTATTTATTTTTACATTCTTAACACTTTCTTGGCATGGTTGTAATATATTATTTATAGGATAACTTTTTTTATGCCCTTTTACTTTTGCCCAAAACCCTACTCCTAATTGTTTCCTTCTTAACTCCAATGGCATTTCCCCCATTTCTACCTGTAGTGCTGACACTGGTGTCGTCTTCATTGCCCCACAGCAAATTCTTAACGCTTGATACTGTATTTTATCTATTTCTTTTAATAAGTTATTTGAGGCAGAATTATATACCACACATCCATAATCTATAACCGATCTAATAAGTCCAATATATAATATTTTCAAAGTGAAAACACTTCTTCTTCTGCACTGGAAGGAAGAAAACACTTCTTCTTCTGCACTGGAAGGCTACAGCCTGCTTCCCCGCGCATGCTGCCACTCTCTGGTGAATTTCAGTACTGCACATTTTACAACATATCAGCTCAGAAGCGAGATCCGGGGCTCATTGGGAAACAACCGGGGCTGTAGCCCAAGTAGCCGCCCCCTAGATCCGCCACTGGTCCAGGTGCTGGAGGATGTAGTGAAGGGCCAAGTTGACAGCGTCGTCTGCAGACCTGTTGGCTCTGTAGGCAAACTGTAGGGGGTCCAGGAGGGGATCAGTGATTTCTTTTAGGTGTGAAAGCACAAGGTGCTCAAAGGACTTCATAACCACAGAGGTCAGAGCGACGGGTCTAAAGTCATTAAGTCCTGTGGTCCTTGGCTTCTAGGGAACAGGGATGATAGTGGAGGATTTGAAGCAGGCTGGCATGTGACATGTCGCCAGTGAGGTGTTAAAAATGTCTGTGAACACTGGAGACAGCTGATCAGCACAGTGCTTCAGGGTGGATGGAGACACAGATTCTGGTCCAGCGGCTTTCCGGGGGTTCTGTCTTCTGAAGAGTTTATTAACATCTCTCTCGTGTATGGAAAGAGTTGTCACTGAGGAGGAGGTGAGGGTGATCTGTTGGGTGGTGTCGTGGGGGGTGGATGCAGGACTGTCTCTTTGTCTGTCGAAACGACAGTAGAAGTTGTTCAAGTTGTTTGCTAACTGTCGGTCGTTCATGGAGTGGGGGGCTTTAGGCTTGTAGTTTGCTATCTGCCTAAGCCCTTTCCAGACAGTAGCAGAGTCGTTGGCTGAGAACTGGTTTTGTAGCTTCTCAGAGTACAGTCGTTTAGCCTCCTTCACCGCTTTGCTAAACTTGTATTTTGCATCTCTGAATCTGAATCAACAGAGTCTACACTCATCCGGAAAGGCCGGCTAGCACTGTGAGAACCATGTTGTTTCATTTCTCCAGTGCCTTCAACACCATCCGTCCGGCTCTACTGGGTGAGAAGATGACGGTGATGCAGGTTGAGGCCCCCATGGTGTCCTGGATTGTTGATTACCTGACGGGCAGACCACAGTATGTACGCCTACAGAACTGTGTGTCTGACAGGGTGGTCAGCAACACTGGAGCCCCTCAGGGGACTGTCCTCTACCCCTTCCTCTTCACCCTTTTCACCTCAGACTTCAACTAGTGCACTTAGTCCTGCCTTCTTCAGAAGTTTTCTGATGACTCAGCAATAGTTGGCTGCATTGAAAAGGGTGATGAGAGTGAATATAGGACTGTTGTGGGCAACTTTGTCACTTGGAGTGAGCTGAACCATCTGTAGCTCAACGTGACAAAGACTAAGGAGCTAATAGTGGATCTGAGGAGGACAAAAACACCTGTGACCCCTGTTTCCATCCAGAGGGTCCCTGTGGACACTGTGGAGGAGTATAAGTACCTGGGAGTGGGCTTTAACAATAAGCTGGACTGGACTAGAAACACTGAGGCGGTCTACAAAAAGGGCCAAAGCCGACTCTTTTTCCTGAGGAGGCTGAGGTCCTTTAACATCTGTGGGATGATGCTGAGGATGTTTTGAGTTTGTTGTTGCCAGCACAATCTTCTTTGCTGTCACATGCTGGGGCAGCGGGCTGAGGGCTGCCGACAACAACAGACTAAACAAAGTGATCAGGAGGGCCGGTGATGTTGTGGGGGAGGAGCTGGACACTCTGACGTCCGTGGCAGAGAGGAGGATGCTGTCCAGGCTCCAGTCCATCTTAGACAGAAGCTGCGTCTCAATTCGCAGGCTGCGTCCTTCGAAGGACGCATTTTAAGGCCGGTTACGTCACAACGATGCGCGGAGGCTATCCCATTTGGCAAAAATTCTGAGGATGCTTAAAATGCAGCCTTCGAATGCGTCCTCCTTTTCCCCTAATTCTGGGGATGCACCGCTACCATCCTCAGAGGCCTCGCCTGCCATAAGATTTTCCGAGGTGCTTTGCGCACTTTTTTTGCTGACAAGCGTTTGTTTAATAACTGGTATAATATGATCATTAGCAGGCCCCTGTGGGTGAAAATAATAGCAGGTAAATGTTACCTCTCCACTGCGCTCTCCTAGCCTGAGAAAAAAATCGTCGCCGGTTTTGCTGCCGCCGAAGCCGTCTAAGCCGACTCTCCTCCTCCAATAACAAATAAATAAAAAATTCCATATCCATTTTTTTGTGTCGTTTATCCTGTCGGTTTTTGTCTGGCGCTGTTTTTCCCGGGCTTGGGGGTAGACGTGATGACGTTGTGTCGCAACCAGGAAGTGCTCCAAAGGCTAGACCGTCCCATTTACCAATGGCTGAGGATCCTCCGGAGAATCCTCCGAATGCTGGGTCCTCCTAAGGCTTTGTAGGCTGGGTCCTTCGAAGGACGCAGCCTGCGAATTGAGATGCAGCTAATGTCTAACACCCTCTCCATGACACACTGGCCCAGCAGAGGTGCTCCTTTAGCAGAAGACTCCTCTTACCCAGATGCACCACAGAGCGCCACAGGAAATCATTACTGCCTGTGGTCATCAATCTTTACAACGCCTCCTTCCGTGTTTCAGACACCCCCCTCTGTAACTGACATTTATTCAGTCTCTGCACCGTCTTGCACAATGTCACTACTCACTTTATTTTGGATCTTTAGTTATACATGTGTATATATGTTTACGTGTGTGTGTGTGTATATGTATGCATGTATGTGTGTGTGCATATATGTATATATATGTATGTGTGTATATATATATATATATATATATATATATATATATATATATATATATATATATATATATATGTATGCGTGCGTATGTGTGTGTATGGGTATAGGACTATGTGTATGTATATATGTGTATATTTATGTATTTGTATATATATATATATATATATATATATATATATATATATATATATATATATATATATATATATATATACATATATATATATATATATATATATATATGTATAGAGCTATACTTTTATATATTTATATTTTTTACTATATATTTATATTTTTATTATCTTGTGTGGACTACTGACTCTGATTCTGATTTAGAGCTCACCATAGCACTGAAACGGCTCTGGTGAAGGTCACTAATGATATTTTCATGGCCTCAGATAATGGACTTGTGTCTGTACATGTCCTGTTAGATCTCAGTGCTGCATTTGATACGGTTGATCAGAATATTATCATACAAAGACCTGACCATACTGTAGGGATTAAGGGGAAAGCATTTTGCTGGTTTAAATCCTATCTGTCAGACAGATTCCAATTTGTTCATGTTAATAATAAATCTTCTTCAAACTCTAGGGTCACTTGTGGAGTACCACAGGGTTCAGTCCTTGGACCAATTCTATTTGCTAAATATATGCTTCTGATTGGCAAAATTATCAGACAACATGGGATTAATTTCCACTGTTATGCTGATGACACTCAGCTATATTTATCCATAAATCCTGATGAATCCAATCAATTACTTCGACTGCAGGCATGTCTTGATGACATCAAAAGTTGGATGACTTTAAATTTTCTGCAGACAGAAGTTGTAATCTTTGGACCAGAGTCCTCAAAAAATAAACTTCTTAACCAATCACTTAATCTGGATTGCATTAACTTGGCCTCTGGTAATAAAGTAAAAAATCCTGGTGCTATTTTTGACCAAGACATGTCATTTAAATCCCATATTAAACAGGTTTCCAGAGTTTCCTTTTTTCACCTCAGGAATATCGCCAACATTAGAAACATTCTGTCCAGGAGTGATGCTGAAAAACTAGTCCATGCATTTGTTAGTTCAAGGCTGGACTATTGTAATTCTTTGCTATCAAGAAGTCCACAAAATGCAGTTCAAAGTCTTCAGCTGATCCAAAATGCTGCAGCAAGAGTTCTGATGAAAATCAACGAAAGGGATCATATTTCTTCAATTTTAGCTTCCCTTCATTGGCTTCCTGTTAAATCAAGAATAGAATTTAAAATTCTCCTTCTCACGTATAAAGCCCTTAATAATCAAGCTCCATCATATATCAGAGCTCTGATTACCCCGTATGTTCCTAACAGAGCACTTCGCTCTCAGACTGCAGGTCTGCTGGTGGTTCCTAGAGTCTCTAAAAGTAGAATGGGAGGCAGATCCTTTAGCTATCAGGCTCCTCTCCTGTGGAACCAACTCCCAGATTTGGTCCGTGAGGCAGACACCCTGTCTACTTTTAAGACTAATCTTAAAACTTTCCTTTTTGACAAGGCTTATAGTTAGAAAGGCTTGTGTTACCCTGAGCTATCTCTATAGTTATGCTGCTATAGGCTTAGGCTGCTGGAGGACATCAGGGCCTAAATTTCTTACTTTATAGAGTTCTACTGTTCTTCAATTATGCATTATGTGTCATCATTTCTGCTTATAACTTTTTGTTCTCTCTTTTCTTTCTTCATAGTAGGTACATCTGGTCGGGTGTTCTGTTATCTGAGACATCATCCAGGGAAGACAGATCACCTGCTATTACCATCTAATTTAGAACAGATTACTGGATCAATGTGTGATTCTGTGCTTTTTTGTCTCTCCTGTTGTGTCTCTGCTCTGTCTTCTGTAACCCCCAGTCGGTCGAGGCAGATGACCGTTCATACTGAGCCCGGTTCTGCCGGAGGCTTTCCTTCCCGTTAATGGGGAGTTTTTCTTCCCACTGTCGCTTCATGCTTGCTCAATATGAGGGATTGCTGCAAAGCCATGGACACTGCAGACGACTCTCCCTGTGGCTCTACGCTTCTTCAGGAGTAATGCTGCTTGTCGGGACTTTGATGCAATCAACTGGTTCCCTTATATAGGAAATCTTTTTGACCAATCTGTATAATCTGACCCAATCTGTATATGATATGATTGAACCGGACTTTGTAAAGTGCCTTGAGATGAATTGGCGCTATATAAATAAAATTGAATTGAATCTTGATCAAGAAATGGTTTCTTAAGTAAAGATTTAATAACAGCGACTTTAAAGGTCTGTGGTACATATCCATTTACTAAGGATAGATTAATCATGTCTAAAATAGCGCCACTGATCAAAGGGAATACCTTTAACATACAGGTAGAAGGTTTAGATGAAGCTAAAATTTTAGATAGCTCAGAAAGCTCTACTGCTTCTAAACAGTTCAAACACTGCGCAGGTTCTAAAGATTCCTCCAACACTGCCTCACTTACTGAGGATGAGGTAATCATGTTTGGGAGGATGCCAATTATTTTATTTTTAATGGAGTCAATTTTATTTATGAAAAATCCCATAAAGTCATTACTGCTAAGAGCTAAGGGAATGGATGCATCAACAAAGGCGTGACTCTGAGTAAGTTTTGCAAATGTACTGAAGAGAAATCTAGGATTATTTTTATTCTCCTCAATAATTATGAAAAATATGCTGCTCTAACTCTGCAAAGGGTCTTTTTATACAATAATTGCTTATACATCATTGCTGCCATCTGCAGGGCATTTCAGCAATACTAACGATATTAAAAGGGGGACAGACTCTTTATATTTTGATACAGCATTATCTGATAAAGATCTACTATAATGGAACCCTCTTTTAGGGGTGGAGAACTCAGATTAAACTCAAAGGTTGGGTCCGGGGGTGGGTCTGGGGGCCCGGGGTCCCTGGGGTGTGCCGCCCTCGGGCGGGGTTCCCGGCGGGGCCTCGGTGGGTTTGGGTCCCGTCGGGTAGGCTGCTTGGGGCCTGGGGCGGTGTGCGCCCGGGTGTCCACTCCGGCACTGGGCCTCTGGTGGGCTGGGGGGCCTTGGACTGGTAGGGGTCATGGCCATTAACATCTTATGGCAGATGCTCTCCCCCTTCCTTGGCTCTCTGCCGGAGAGGTGGGGTGGTTCTCTGCTAGTGGGGGGAGGGGAGGGAGGGTTAGTGGTATGTATGGTGAGTTGTTTAAATGTTAGTGTTGGGGTGGGATCTCATCTACGAGTGGGGGGGGGGGGGGGGGGGTAAGTTTGGAGGGCTCGGTCTCCAGGCCTCTATCTTGTTCCTGGTCCGGTGTGGGTCTCGTTGGGGGGGGGGGGGGGGGGGGGGGGTTCTGGATGGCTCGCGTGGGCTGGCTGGCCGGGATCCACCCTGTTTTATTTATTTATTTATTTTCCAGAAGAAGAAGGTTTGGTGGGTGGGTTGGGAAGGGGGGGGGGGGGTGGAGGTGTTGGTCCTGGCGGTGGTTGGTTTGCGGGCCCTGGCGCCTGTCCCTACCCCTGGGGCTATGGTGGTGCTGCTGGCGGGGCCCCCTTCTCTGTGTGGCCTCTCGGGGAGCGGGGTTGCCTATTGGAGTCAGTAGGGGAGCTGGCTCCCAGGGAGGGCAGCATTCCACCAGTCTTTTTTCCCCATCCCCGTAGTCCTCCCTCTGCCTGCTCCATCATGCTGCCACACATGTAGGACTTTGGGGAGGGGGGCGTTACTGTAGGTTGCCACTTTCTGGTAACGTCCCTCACCCCAATTTTACTATGCATTTTAGACACTTTCACTTAAAACATTTCCACAACTCATATACATGTAGGCCATTATATGGGGGGTGGGGGGCAAAGACGTCTTAGGGGGGTGGGGGGGGGGCTTATGTTATGTTGGCCTCGGATGGCTCCCCCCACCCCCTCCTGCATTTAGACATTGAGGGTTCTAGACAGGATTGGGGTCTTTCCAACGGTTCCGCTCTCGGATTGCTGCATGGAGTCTGGGGCCTGGAGGCTAGGCGGGCCGCCGGGTCCGGGCTCTGGGGGGAGGTTGTTGTGGGGCCCGGGTGGGTTGCCAGTGCTGGCACCTCTACTTTCCCCAAAAAGGGGTGGGGGGAGGGGTGGCTAGGGTAGGATGGGGAGGGAGTGGGCTTAGGTATTTAGGGTGGGGGTATGGTTGGGTGGCCCGTGCGGGTCATGTTGGCCCCCTACCCCGGGGGTGCTTGGGCTGGGGGCGTCTGGTCCGGGGGCAGGATGGGGGTCCGCGTCCGAGCAAGTAAGGAGGATTGTGGTGCCCCCCAACCCCCACTTGGGGTTAATGTATGCAAGTGTCACGTGCAAGTGTGTGTACGTGTATGGTGTCCCTTTTTCTTTTCTTTTTTTCTTTTGATCAGTGTGTTGTGAGTGGGGGCACTAGGGTGGGAAGGTGTGAATGAGATAGAGTGTTTTTTTTTTGTTTTGACAGGTTTGGGTCTGATCCGCTCCCTCTCCCAAGAACATCTCAAGTCTCCGCTAGGTGCGGAGCCCGTCCCCCCGTCCTGCCCCCCTCTGCTGGCTGGGGCTCGGGCCCGCTGGTGCATTGGTGGCCCTCGGGCTCGGGGCGTCCCGGGTGGGTGCCGGTTCATTCCTGGCGGCTGCCTCATGGGGTGTGGCCCTCCGGGGCTCCCGTTGGGGTGGTGGGGTGTTCCCGGGGCCTGGAGGCTCCGGGGCCCATGGCCAGTTCCACTTCAGCAGGGCTGGCTGCTGGCGGGGCTCGAGTGCTCGCCCCCGTGGTTCCTGGGGCTTCGGCATTGCGGCAGCTGGGGGTTTTCCTCGGGGTCGTCTCTCCTCTTCCCTTGGTGGGGGGGCAGTTCTTCTGTGTTGGCCCCTCCTGGGCGCCCTGCTTTTGGGGGCCCCTTTGGGGGTCTGGGGTTATGGGTTCCCTGGCGCCTTCCTCTGTGCTCAGGGGAGGCAGTTTTTTGGTTCTTCACATCCACTTTTGAGCAGTTATCTTTGGGATAAATTTTGCATGCACGGGTACACTCTCGAACAACTGCAGATGCTGGGCACCAGGTACTCAGTGTTCACTTCTATACAGAATGCCCATCATTTAGATAGTTGGTTTAAATAATACATATAATTAAGCAACAATTTGATGGTGTTACTTCACTGTTTTTGTTATACTAAATCTGTTTGCTGTTGTTTTTACATATCTCTTTGCAGGTAATGAAGCAGACTGAAGCCGTTTTATCACTCTCTCCCTTTTATCTCTTTCTTTCACCTCTTTTCTTTTTTTCTCTTCTTGTTCTTACTTTACTCTTCTACTTTCCCAGTGTCCACATAATTTATTTACCTCCCGCATAAATCATAATAAAGCTATTTACAAGCATGAATCAAGCGGAGCACTATGTCAAAAGTTGACTGCTCCACTTGTGAAAGCAAAATCTGTCAAGCTTTATTTGGCAATAAGACAACAATTCTTATGGCCACATTGCTAGACAGGACACTGGGATAAATAAATAAATAAATAAACTCAAAGGTTATTTTAAAAATGGTCAGATAGGACAGGGTTGTGAGGAAATACTGTTAATTCTTCACAATCAATGCCATATGTCAGCACAAGGTCTAAAGTATGAAGACAAGAGGGCGTCGGTTTATGCACATTTTGAGCAAAACCAATTGAATCTAGGATAGTTTCAAAGGCTACACTAAGGTTATCACATTCAGTGTGAACATGAATGTTAAAATTACAAATGGTGAAAGTGTTGAGAGCTTGTTGGTTCTTCTGGAGTTTTAGGAGTCCGTATATCCAGAGAAAGTGAAAATAGGTTTAATGTTAAATGTTATGAGATGCTTGGCGGGAAGTGATTGGGGGGCTGACAGAAAAGCTTTGAAGGCAATTTATTGTGGATTAATTAGATCAGTACTGGATTTTGTGTGTATGGTGTATGGATCTGCATCACGTTCATCTCTAAAAAAGTTAGACAACATCCAGTTTCAGCCTTTGAGATTATGTACAGGGGCTTTTAAAACAACTCCAACGGCAGCATTACAGGTGGAAATGGGAGAAAAGCCACTTGAGTTGAGAAGAATTCAGTTATCTCTGAACTATTTGATTCACGCTAACTGCTCCGCCACGGGCGCGCCCCAGAAAACAAAACTTGCCAAATCCGGCGAAAACATCGTTCCCACCAACAAAAGCCTTCAGAGCCATTCTTTTTTTTTTTTTTTTTTTTTTTTTTTTTTTTTTTTTTTTTTTTTTCCCAGTGTCCTGTCTAGCACTATGGCAATAGGAATTGATATCTCAATGCCAGATGGAGCTCGACAGATTTTGCTTTTACAAGTGGAGCAAACAGCTTTCGCCATAGTGCTCCACTTGATTTATGCTTGTAAATAGCTTTATTATGATTCCTGCAAGGAGAATTTCAAATTATATGGACATGACAATGGGAGAGTAAAGGAAGAACATAAAGTGAAAGAAAAGAAAAAAAAAAAAGTAGAGGTGAAAGAAAGAGGAGATAAAAGGAAGAGAATGATAAAATGTCCTCTGTCTGCTCCATCACCTGGAAAGAGACACAAAAAGAACAGCACAACCAACAGACATAAAGCAACAGATACACTCTAATAACACCTAGATGCCATTGCTAAATCATATATATTATTATGTAAGCTGACATGTGTAATGTGATATTTGAAAAAAGAAAGTGACACAACATAAATAAATAAATAAATAAATTATAAGATTACTGTATATAAGTGAACACTTAATACCTGGGACCCAGCACCTGTGGGAGATGTGAAAGTGCACTAGTTTAGGTGAAGATTATCCAGAAATAGCTTGATAGTGATTGTGGAGAACCAAAGACCCACCTTCCCCGAGCACAGAGGCAGGCGTCAGGGGACCCGTAACCCCGGACTCCCAAAGGGGTCCCTAAAGCAGGTCGCCCAGGAGGGGCCGACACAGGATATCTGCAACCCCCCCCCCCAAGGAAGGAGCAGAGACGACCCCGAGGAAATCCCCCAGCCACCGCAATGCCGACGCCCTCAAGAGCCGCGGAGACGAGCCCGTGGGCTCCGCCGGCAGCCAGCCCCGCTGAAGTGGTCCCGGCCATGGGCCCTGAGGGCCAGAGGCCCCAGGGGCGCCCCGCCCCCGCGACGAGGGCCCCGGCCGCCCCCCGGGGGGCCAGGCCCCGCGAAGAGGCCGCCAGGAGCGGGCCGGCGCACGCCCGGGAACCCGCCCCAAACCCGAAGCCAACTAATGCGCCAGGGGGCCAAGGCGCCCGCCAACGAAGTGGAGGAGGGCAGGACGTGGGGGGATGGGCTCCGCACCTATCGGAGACTTGAGATGTTCTTGGGAGAGGGAGCGGACCACACCCATACCTGGAAAAAAAAAAAAAAAAAAAAAAACTCATTCACCCCATCCCTCCCTTGTGCCCCACTCGCCACACACAGAAAAAAAAAAAAAAAAAAAAAAAAAAAAAAAAAAAAAAAAAAAGACGCTGTACACACATTCCCACATAACACTCACATCCAACACTGACCAAAGGGGGGGGGGACACCCCAAATCGACTATACGACTGCTTGTGCCCGACCCCCGGCCCCGGCCCCAGACCAGACGCCCCCCGGACCGGGCCCCCCCAAGAGGGCGAGCCAACACGACCCGCACGAGCCACCCGGCCAGAGCCCCCCCCTCCCCCTAAATACCTAATAAACCCACTCCCTCCCCCCACCTTACCCTTGCCATCCCTGCCCCCCGCCCCCTGGGGGGAGCGGAGGCATCAGCCCCAGACCTGGTAGGCCGCTGACTGCACACCGCAGCCCCCCGCCAAGACCCCGGACACAGTGGCCCGCACCTCCTCCAGGCCCCAGACTCCTTGCCTCCATCGGAGAACGGGGGTGTGCAGAAGACCCCGACCCTCCCTACGCCTGCTCATGTTCTTTTAATGAAACAATATTAGGTAGATTGGACAACACAGAGAATTTAGAAGCATCAATGTTAACGCTTGCTTCCTTGATGCGAGCCGCCATTGTTGTCTGAATCAAAAGTCTCACGGTCGCTTCTCCACTATGTCACATCTATGAAACTCCAGCCCTGCGTCCTGATTGGCTGGACAATAAAATTGGTTGGAGAAATCACTCTCTATGGAAGAGGACCCAGATGGATGTGAGTGAAGCTAGGCGGAGCTAAGCGGAACGAAATGCATCTGGCAAGAGTCAGGTTTATAGTGAAGATCATCTAGCACAAAGCACTTTAATATCTTGTTGGGAAATGGAGAAAAGGGAGAGAAAAAGCTTTGGGTGGACAGTTAAACAAAAAGCATTGGAGTTAGAATTAACTGATTTAATGTTCAGTCCAACAGTACCACTGCCAGCAGTACCACCTTGGATACTACCTGAAGCAAAAGTAGATCTTTCACTATTAGGAAAGAAAAACAAGGTTAGGGGGTTTATTTTGAATTCAAATACAATGCAGGAATATATTAATAATTACTACAGTTTAATTCAGATCTGCACAGATGCATCAAAAAGTTTAGTTAACAAGATAGGAGTATCTTTTATTGTTCCAGAGTTTCATATTACAGTAGGAAAGAGGACCAGTGAGTGATAATATATCAGTATACACAGGAGAAATGTTAGCAATTCTGTTTGCAGTGCAATGGGTAGAAGAAATCCGACCTCTGAGAGTGATTATTTGTTCAGATTCATCTTCATCACTAATCAGTTTACAGAAAAGTCACTCAGTCAGTAGACCAGATATTTTGATAGAAATCCAGCAAACATTATACAGAACTCAAATGATGGGCATTACAGTCATATTTTTGTGGGTACCAGCACATATGGGAGTTAAAGGAAATTAAATTGCAGATAAGGCTGCAAAGGAGGCTATAACAAGAAAAGACATTGATGTGTCAGTTAAAATTAATAAGATGGAAATAAAGAGCATTATTAAACAGAAGATGAAGGAAAGGTGGTAAAAGCAATTGGAGGAAGAAAGGGAAGGACCCTGGTTTTACATGATCCAGAGGAGAGTGGGAGAAATGAGATATGCAGGGAGGAACAGAAGAGAAGAAACAATTATATCAAAACTTCGATTTGTGCACACAGGATTAAACAGTACATTGTTCAAAATAGGTAAACATAACAATTGCAGATGTGAATACTGTGAGCAACAAGAGACAGTCGAACACGTTATGGTACACTGCAGGAAATATGAAAGGGAAAGGAAGGAAATGGTTCAAAATTTAAAAATGGAGAGAATACAATTTGATTTAATAGAAATACTTAGAAAAACTCAAGAGATAAGTGTTATGTAATTGTTTTTCATTATCTTAGATTAATAAATGTAATTGAGAGGATCTGAGTCTTATTTTGGTTTAGTTGAAATTGTTTTGTTGATTTGGTTGTGACTTGTTTTGTTTAGTATAAATAAGTAGTAGTCATTCTGATCCACACTCCATACCAGTGGGTGGCGGCAATGCACCATTTCGTTGCGTGCGAACCGCCAAAAAATTCCATAAAGAAGAAGAAAGAAGAAGAAGAAAAAGGAAAAACAGGAAACGGTTGAGAAAGGATCACAGACTCGTGGAGAATCCAGCGTGAGCTGAGGGACCGAGACGCTGAAACACAGACTGCTGCAGAGGAAAGACAAGAAAATCTAAATGTAAGTAAGAGAAGAAAGTTTCTGCAGGAGGGAAACTGACTTCCTGGTTTAACGATCTGTCTGCTGTGTTTAACTAATAATAAATCTACTTTCTAATAATAATCTACTTGCTAATGATAGTTCAAAAATGTTAATACTGGATGTTATGATGGGTTAAACTAACCGGCCGCCTGTGCTAATTCTATCTAACACACGTTAAACAAAAATTGAGTAACTTAAACAGGGTTAGTGGGGTTTATTATCACAGTCCGTTCACTCGATTAATTGACCAAACAGAACATGTGGCCAAAAAGGACACGTGGCAAAGAAGAGTCCATCCTGGTCCTGGGGCTCATTTGGCATCAGGCATGAACTCTGTAGTATACGCATGAGTCCATGAACGTGTCGAGGGGCCGGGCGTCAGCCTTTGGGGTGGCTGCCTACTGATATCATCCATCTTTATACCTTCCCCAGAATCCACCTTTTCAAAATAGGCACAACACACAAACAAAAAGATCACAATTAGAGCCAGAGCTCCCCATTCACCTAAAATTTCTTCCAAACTTTGTTTTTGCCGGCATTCTCTCTTACTACTTCCTTGAGTTTCAGGAGTTTAGCCATTACAGCCCTAAATGTACCTTTTGTATTCATAGGAATGTATGTACAGCACTGATTACCAAACATATGATAAACTCCCCCTTGCTTGCTAAAAGCCAATCTAAACTCAGAAAAGGTTTAGATTAGCTCCTTTCTGAAACCGGGCCTGTTTCAGAAAGGAGGTTAAGTGAAAACTCTGAGTATTCTAACCCTGAAATGAGGGAAACTCTGGGTTTTCTGTTTCAGAAAGGGAGGTAAGTTAAACCTGAGAAAGCAGAGTAAGTCAAGTCCGTTTCTGAAAGAGAGGTAACTTATACTCAGAGTCAGTTACCATGGCAATTTACTCTGTGAACCTAACCTGGTCGGGAGCAGGTTTTCTTGAGAAAACCCAGAGTTTATTTTGGTCTCCTCTCCTTTTTTAAAGAGGAAGTGGTGTTTAAACACCTCATTGATTCTTTGGGGACATATTCATTGCGCACATTTCAGTCACGCAAAGGGAATGAAATGGCATGTCCATTTATGGATGATCCTGTTGACGAAGAGGCTGTATTATTTCGTAGGGAGTTACATTTACGTCAGGAAAGGATTTTAAGGCCCTGAGTGGATTTTTTGTCATATCCCTATCCTATCACAGCAATTTATATTGTGTTCTTCATTTGCTAAAAAAAAAAAAAAAAAAAGATTTTAAAATAGTTTCAATACTTTCTAGAATTCACCTGTGACCATACACTCACCTCTAGCTTTAGTTTTAGAATGTCGATTTCCAGATCTGCCTTTTGGATCTGGCAGTCCAAGTATACAAGTTCTTTGCTGTTTTTTTCTATCTTTTTAATAAGAAGAAGTCTATATAACTCCTTAACTGGCAACTGAAAATACATTAGATTAGAGTTACATCATGAATGTAGTCTAAAATTCAGAATGAAACTGTGACATTTACTGTAAATCACTGAACTGTGTCCATCTGTGCACCAGAAGTTGATGGACCTTCCTCCTGCTGTTCTTCCACACTCTGGGGGGTAGAGATAAGAATCACCATTTATAGATATAAACTTGGATTCTATAGGCTACTCCACATATAAATGTAATATTAAAATTACCTCTGTAGGCCTGTCTGTGGCAGCAGAAACGGTTTCTTCATCCCCATCATCCTATGAAGATGAGCATTTCATAGAGTACACTTTATAATACTATTTGTCATAATTGATGGTGTATGGAGTAGGCTACTGACAACTGTATGGGGTACTGTTGGGGCAGGAGGCTCCTAGAGGCAGATATTACCATCCAAATTGTTGGGATCAACAAAAAACCCAACCCAAAGTAATATAAATGGAAATATCACATTTAGTCTATATAAAAAAAATAACACTATAGGTAGACCTCTTACATTTTATGAAGGCAATTATAACTTCTGGAGTGACTGGCTCTGATGAAGTCCCTCCAGGAATAGACCCCTTGCAACCACGTGACTCCGTTACCCAGAACCCCTTGCGTGGCGGCCATATTGGTTGGCACGCCATTTGACAAAATGATGAGTTCTCCAGGTATTTTTGTTCTTTAGATAACATATCACAAGATCGTTTTAAGAGTAAGTTGATGGTTGATGGTATCAGATTGCCAGATCCACACAGCAAAAGCCTGAAGGGACGGAGCGAGTCTGTGAAATGCTGGCCAAGGGTTTCGTACCGCGACACAGCTGCTTTATAAACGCGCAGGCCAGTACAGACAAGAGAGCATGGAAGCCATGAAACCACTGGACGGCTGCAATTATTTTATATCAGGAAAAAGGCTCCAGCAAACGCCCGCGACGCCATGAGGGATTAAGAGGGTCAGAAAATGGATGGATGGATGTTCAGACATGTTTGTGTAACAGCAGAAAGCAGAGAGGAAGACCCGCCCGGTAGGTTAAAAAAACATCACCCACTACGGATTATTTAGGTGTTTTTGTCTTGTTAAAATGGGTGGGGGTGTCGGCGACATTGCAGCGTAAACACAGAAGTACTAGCGCCCGTGAACGGGCGGAGGGGAGGTGGCGATCGTTACACTGGCCGGAGAGCCGCCGCTGTCTGAAGCAGCAGGAAGCGGGTGCTGCTCCAGACAGCGGCGGAGGGGAGGTAGCGATCGCTACACGGGCCGGAGAAGCCGCTGTCTGCTGCTCTAGCCGCCGCTGTCTGAAGCAGCAGACAGCGGCGGCTGTCTGAAGCTACACGGGCGGCTTCTCCGGCCCGTGTAGCTTCAGACAGCGGCGGCTGTCTGAAGCTACACGGGCCGGAGAAGCCGCCCGTGTAGCCGCCCCTCCGCCGCTGTTGCTGCTTCAGACAGTGGCGGAGGGGAGGTGGCTATCGCTTCTCCAGCCCGTGTAGCGATAGCCACCTCCCCTCCGCCGCTATTTAAGTAGAACAATGACTAGAGCAGAATTAAGTTGTAATTTACCGGAGATGAAGTGTAGACTGCAAATTCTCTCGTAGAATGATCGCTCCCCTAGTCCATTGGGAGTGTCTGCCTGCGCTCTTTTCATTGAAAATATCCATTTCTTTCTTCGTCCTTTCTCCTTCGGTAAACGACAGAAACGTACATCCAACGATTTGGAATGCCTCTCTGTGCAACCGGGAGCACAACAACTCGTAGGCATTGTTTAGATTCCAAAAATAAACTAACTAAAAGTACGCTCTAAATCACCCGTTTTCTCATGTAGTAGACGGGCTGTCAGGCTAGCCTGCCCACCAAGATGGAGGCGCGCACCCCCGATCACGTGACTGTGACGTAAGATGCAAGGGGTCTATTCCCTCAGCTATTGGCCTTCCAGCGTTTAGGCTCAGGGCCATCTCTTCTGCTTTTGTCAGGGGTGGTGGTGCAGGTCCTCCCCCTGTTTTACGAGCCTCTGCCTTCTTTCTGTTTGCTGAGTAGAAGTCAAATGAGAATGAACATTTAGACCTATGTCAAAAATGCTGCTGCACTGCTAGACACTGAGTGCCATTTAGTCATTTAATATGTCAAATGTTTGTAAAGCCAGGTAGCTACTCTACTCCTATGATGTGCTCAAGGCTTACCTGCTTGAAGTATGTTTTTATATTTCATTTTCAGCTGCTGCCATGTTCTTTTGATGCCTGCAGGATTGCACCTATCCATGAAAATTAAATTAGGTTTAATAAAATACTGTTCTTCCAGTTTCACCTCTGATATTATAACAGTTGGGTAAGTTACTCTAAAATAGTTCTTAATTACTAACTACAAATTTTATCTTCAACAAGTCTAATTAGATTAATGTAATAATTACTGTCTCTAGAAAGTATTGGTCTACTTACTAATTTGTTTTACTTACTTATTAATTACTTTCTAAATCCCAAATCAACCTCAACCACTTGAACAATACAAGGAGAGACAAGAAACTGCACTTCTATTGCTTTCAAATAAACAATATTCAATTGCATGAATTAATCTTAAATTGACCAAAGTGTGTAACTAGAGGGAGAAACTTAAATTAAAAATATACCTTTTAAAATTTGATACTAAATCCACTATTGTTTTATAGTCTTTAATTTAAATACAGTATTTAGATGACTTAGTAACTTAATTCATTACACCCAACACTGTATAAAAGTAATTAAAATGTAAACTGTCGCATTGACTCAAGCAGCTATTTTCACCCAAGCTAACGCTCTCTCCTTCGCCGCTGCAGCTGTATTGCTTTTTTTTAAATACATGTTCAAATTCTGCATATGCTTGCATAAGCACATCCAGTTCTGCTGGTGAGAAATATGCACACCTTTTTTGTCTGACGCTGTTGCCATGGTGACTCGTAATATCTGCGCTCCATTGATAATGGCTTTTTATAGTTGTGGTGCACACGCTTAACTCAGAGTCAGTGAACTCAGAGTTGATTGAACTAACTCATTTCAGCTGTTCTGAAACCCAAAACTCAGAGTTTCCCATCTCAGGCTAAGTTAACTCAGAGTTCAAGTTTTAACTCAGAGTTGGTTGAACCTCCTTATTGAAACAGGCCCCTGGTGTTCAGGAAAGGTGAGCGAAACTCAGTTCTTTTATCTCCATTAACAGAAATGCATGAGAGCACATGCGTCTGTTCCAAATAAAAACCAGATGGAAAAAATTATCTGTTTTGTTTTCACTGCACAGAAAGTGAGGAAAAATGGATATTAGGCAAATGTTTTGTGAATAAACTGAGAACTGCTGAAAACGAGATTTTCACTGACTCCAGCGGTTATCTTATTGAGTGAGTTTTGTTCCATTATTGTTGCAAAGAACACATTTAGTAAATTAAACTTACAAGAAATACAATCCAGAAATGTAACAAAAAGGGCTTGACTGCAACTTTGTTATTTTCTCAGGTTTTAATTTTTATATATTTACTTTTTAAATCAAAATTGTTTCCTTGAATCTTTTGTCTTTTTCTTTTTTCACAAATTTTATATTTTGCATCCTTTTAAAATAGTGTTTTCCAGATCACGCTTTCTTCACTTCTGGGGGCGTTCCTCTGGAGGGAGGAGCGAAGACATTTCCATTTGTCTGCAGGGACATTAGCAGTGCAGTTTATAAAGAATGCAATTCATGAAAAACTTAATGAAAATTGACAATCTAAAATTTGTAAAAAAATGAATGTTTTTAATTTTTTTTTATCTGAAAATGATTTAGATTTTTAATAAAATCTAAAACAACAGTAACTTTACTCACAAAACCTTTTTCTGATTAAGAAGTTTTTTAATTCTTCATTTCTGGATTGCATTTTCTTAAGATGTCCATTAATAAAACGTGTTCTTTGCAATAATAATGGAACAAAATTCACCCCTTAGAAGTTTCTCACAATAAAAAATCATAATCAACACATCACAGAAAGTAGGAAATTAAAAAAAGTTTGATTTGCACTTAGGAGGCCTGTAAAAATTCAAGAACAAGAAATTTTTGACATGAAAGAAATTAAAATTTTCATTCACAAATTCAAGTAGAGTAAGCTGTTAGAAAAAGCTACATAATGTACTTTCTCTTAACCTGCAGACCACTGAACGTCCTCTAGAGGGCGCCACCTGTCTGCCTCCAGACTTATTACAACAGGAACTCTTTTCAAAAAACAGGAAACAGTTGAGATAGGATCACAGACTCGTGGAGAATCCACCGTGAGCTGAGGGACCGAGACGCTGAAACACAGACTGCTGCAGGAGGAAAGACAAGAAAATCTAAATGTAAGTAAGAGAAGAAAGTTTCTGCAGGAGGGAAACTGACTTCCTGGTTTAACGATCTGTCTGCTGTGTTTTCAGCTTCACTCAGAGACTAAATGGCTTCCAGATTAGAGGAGGATCTCTGCTGTCCGGTCTGTCAGGACGTCTTTAAGGATCCGGTTGTTCTGTTATGTAGCCACAGCTTCTGTAAGGAGTGTCTGAAGAACTGGTGGAGCCAGAAAGCAGCACAAGAGTGTCCAGTTTGTAGGAAAAGATCTTCAAGGGGTCCTCCACCCTGTAATCTGGCTCTGAAGAACCTGTGTGAGACCTTCCTACAGCAGAGAGACCAGAGAGCTTCAGAGGATCTCTGCAGTCTGCACTCTGAGAAACTCAAACTCTTCTGTCTGGACCATCAGCAGCCAGTGTGTCTCGTCTGCAGAGATTCAGAGAAACACACCAACCACAGATTCAGACCCATCGATGAAGTTGCTCAGCAACACAAGAAGAACCTTCAGGAAACTCTGGAACCTTTAAAGGAGAACCTGGAGCTCAGGAAGAAAGTTCTAGAGGAGTTTGATGAGACAGCAGAACACATGAAGGTCCAGGCCCGACACACAGAGAGGCTGATTAAGGAGCAGTTTAAGAAGCTTCATCAGTTTCTAGCAGAGGAAGAGGAGGCCAGGCTGGCTGCACTGAGGGAGGAAGAGGAGCAGAAGAGTGGGATGATGAAGGAGAAGATGGAGGCTCTGAGCAGAGAGATAGCAGCTCTTTCAGACACAGTCAGAGCCACAGAGGAGGAGCTGAGAGCTGAAGACGTCTCATTCCTGCACAACTACAAGGCTGCAGTGGAAAGAGTCCAGCGCTGCCCCCTGCTGGAGGATCCACAGCTGCCCTCAGGAGCTCTGATAGACCAGGCCAAACATCTGGGCAACCTGGCCTTCAACATCTGGAGCAACATGGAGAACATGGTCTCCTACACTCCTCTCATCCTGGACCCAAACACTGCTGCTTCAAGACTCATCCTGTCTGAAGATCTGACCAGTTTCACTAAAGGAGAGGAACAGCAGCTTCCTGATAATCCAGAGAGGTTTGGGTCATGGTATACTGTCCTGAGTTCTGAGGGCTTCAACTCAGGGAACCACAGCTGGGATGTTGATGTTGGAGACAGTGAAGGCTGGGCACTTGGTGTGTTAGCAGAGTCTGTCCAGAGGAAAAGATTCATAGAGTCTGGATGGTTGGTTATAGGGTTCAATAAAGGTAAATACTCAGCATGGTGTCATCCAGCTCCTCTCATGGATCTCTCAGTCCAGAAGAAGCCCCAGAGGATCAGAGTGAATCTGGACTGGGACAGAGGAAAGCTGTCCTTCTCTGATCTGGACACTAACTCACACATACACACCTTCACACACACCTTCACTGACAAGATGTTTCCATGCTTCCTCACTGGGGGTAAAGTAAAAATGCTACCGATGAAGATCTCAGTGAGCAAACAGCAGCTCTGATGTTCTCAGCATGAAGAACACAAAGTCCAGATGAAACCTTGATGATATGATTGAAACTCAGTGATTTGAAACAGAATCTTGGAGCTTTTTATTCTGAATTACTTTGATTTTAAATTTAGTTCTTGTGTTACTTTATATTTTGGGGTATTAATCAGATTTATTTGTACGATAATAATTATTGAAATGTTTAGTCAAAATCACTGGATTATATTTAGGGGATACAGAGGGAAGGGGTCTGAATGTAAATGCATGCCACACTTTTCAGATATTTACTTTTACATTTTTTTTGTTTTGCTCCACTTAATAAATTGTCATCAGATTTATTGAAGTTTGAGTTTTTAATGCTTTTAATGAATGGTGTAAAGCCATGTCTTTTGTGAATGAGCAAGTAGCTTTATACTTTAGAATAAAAACTAATTAACAATAAAAATCTCTGATCTAAAAGGAACAAATCATAAAAGTCTAATAAAAATCGATATGGCTCACCTTGAGCCAAAAAATAAAACAATTAAATGTGGTCTATTAAATATAAGGTCTCTCTCTCCAAAGACTTTGTTAGTTAATGAATGGATTTCTGATAATCAGATTGATTTAGTTTGTCTCACAGAAACCTGGCTACAAGAGGACTACGTTAGTATAAATGAGTCAACTCCATTTAATTATTCAAATTTCCATATTCCCAGAACTACGGGAAGAGGAGGAATGACTAACAACTATCTTTCAGTTTAATTTATTAAGTAGTCCCAGGCCAATTAGTAACTACAGCTCTTTAGAACATTTAACCCTTAGTTTCCCTCATCCAAACTGCAAAGCAATAAAACCTCTTCTGTTTGTTGTTTTGCATCGTCCACCAGGCCCTTACACTCAGTTTTTGGATGAGTTGTCAGATTTCTTATCTGATTTGCTGTTAAATACTGATAAGTTTATTATAGTGGGTGATTTTAACATCCATGTTGAGACAGAATGTGATAACCTTAGTGTAGCCTTTAAAACTATCCAAGATTCAATTGGTTTTGCTCAAAATGTGCATAAACCGACGCACTCTTGGCTTCATACTTTAGACCTTGTGCTGACATATGGCATTGATTGTGAAGAATTAACAGTATTTCGTCACAACCCTGTCCTATCTGACCACTTTTAATAACCTTTGAGTTTAATATAACTGAGTTCTTCACCCCTAAAAGAGGGCTCCATTATAGTAGATCTTTATCTGAAAATGCTGTATCAATATTTAAAGAGTCTATCCCCCTTTTAATATCCTCCTCAGTATTGCAGAAATGCCCTGCAAATAGCAGCAATGATGTTTCTTCTGTAAGAGAGAATTTAACTCTTTAAAAAGAAGACTCAGGATGCAAAGACGAGGCGAGAAGAAGCGGTCTCCATGTGATGCCAGGATGACTTTTATTCACACGTTCGACACGTTTAACAGACACAGTACAAGTCCTAACTCTCATATCTCCGACTCCCTCTTTAAGGCCTTTCTCTCCTATGTGTGTGTATGTGTGTGCGTCACGTATCCCAAAAGATGTCTTCTTTCTTCCCTAAAATGGAATACTCTTACACTGTGTATCAGAGAACAGCTAAACATTTAGTCACTCTTAACCTTGTAAGGAATATGCTCAGTTCTTTGGCAGTAACAATAGTTAAACCAGGCCTTGTCTCCTTTCTCCCTTAGTAGGCCTCTCTAGCTTCTAAACATACAGAGTTAAGTTGACATCCACAAAGTTCAGTTATCCTTATATTCCAAACACCAAAACACCCCAGAACATGTCAGAGCATTCTAAACCCTTACAATCCCCCCATTTTCACTAAAAGCGAAAAACACCAAAAGAAAATCTTGACACACTGTAATACGTATACTTAAAATGGTGAGCATGAAAATGGAGTTATGTAAATATGGAATAATACATAATAAGGCCAAAATGCTTGTGCTGATTAACAAGTGACTTGTTAATCAGTAAGTTTTCTTTGTTCTTATTCAAGAAAAGCTTTATTCACCTGTTGTTGTGTTGTTTAGGTAAAACATCCATAAAATCATTTAGATTTAGAGCTTTAACTCTTCTTGACTCCACACTTAACAATCCCAAACTGCTCAATCGTTGATCACTATAAACAGTCTTGATTAGCTTCAGTGCAGAAAAACTGTGTCCATATGATGAGTTTCTGGCTGGTAATGAAAGGGCATTTCTGAAAAGTTTATATATCTGCCTGGATGATGTCACAGCTCACAGAACAGCAGAGCAGGTGTACCTTCTATAAAAAAAGATAAATGATAGAGAACAAAAAGTTAAAACCTGAAATAACTAACAATGCGGATGGGAGAACAGTAGGAGAACTCAGCAGATTGAGAGAAATAGACCCTGATGTCCTCCAGCAGTCTAAGCCTATATAATCTGATTTCTCTCACTAGCTTCATATTCAGCATTCAAATGCTGTAATGGAGGATTTTCTATTTGCGGACTGTTCATATTCTGCCCATGCTAGCATGGCATTAGCGTGAGACTCAGATTTAGAATGGCCTAGGAATCCACAATCAGATGCTCACACATAGTGGATTCATGTTTAAAATGTCATGTGATAATGACAAATAAAAGACATTTTAAACAGATTTGGTTTTCTATTTGCTCTTTTACAGTTTTCTTGTCTGTTTCGAATTTAAACTTTAAACCTATAAGCAGATCTCAGAGCAGTGTGTTGGTACCATTTTACCAATAAATTTGACATTTTATGCATTTTAAGATAGAATTATCTGTGGGTTGATATTGTAAAAACTGTTGACTTTATGTGTCCAAGTGTCCTGAGCTGCTGGTATGGGATGTAATACCAGGCCTTCTGTACGCAGGTCTAAATGTAGACATCAATGCAGTTTTTAAAAGTCATGTAACGTATCTTCAATACGAGTTGGGATGACGTGTAAAACAACTTGGTTGTGTTTCAAAAAGCTGGGTTTGTGGGTATCCAGGGTAAATTCTGGGGTTAATTTCTGCATATCCTGGCTGTTCCGTTTCAAAAATCTTGGAAGCTGTTACCCTGAGTCAAATTATGACAACAAATTCCTCCATGTAACAATCCTGCTCCATAGCACGTTGTCTGGGAGTTTTTCCTTTTTCTTAACTGAGATCTATACAAGGAAGTGTTGGACAAGGCGTGTCCTTTTCTGGAGGAGCCTAAGGAGCATTAATACTCCTCAGAAATCTGTCAGGAGAGGCTGATCACACCGTTTAATGTCTTATCACAATTAAAAGTCTTCTTTCTGGATTGATATACTATTTTAAAGTGTTACAGTTTTCCGCTTATGTTAATGATTTATCTTAATCTCAGGCTGCATGTTGCTCGTATAACACAAGGGCTCACAGTCAGTTCTGGACAAATTCTCCATGCTGCTCTTCGTTTTTATACCAACAGCAGTTTCTATAATGTAGGCGACGCAGAACATCTTTCAGAGGCAGCTGTGTGTCGTGTTATCAGGAATGTTACTGTTGCTCTCAGTTACTGCATAGTTAAATGGGGTTCTCTAGTTACAGACCCATAAGACTAATAAAAGAAATACACAGAATGAAAGCAATGATTTATTTTGTATCAGATTTTGAGACTGATTTATCAATCATTTCCAAACCTAAGCCAACAGTTTCTGTTAACATTTTATTAAAATCAGTGACGTGCGGTAGGGTTCGTAGCTGGTGATACCCTGACGTCATCAAAATCAGATTTACAAATATATACACTCTATAGAGTAGACTCATTGCAAAGTGCTGAATTGAGTCAAATAAAATCACCAAGAGACATGGGAAAAATATTGATTCTTTGATGGAAAAAATAAATTAATTATTTGTCATTTGATTGGTAACAGTTTATGAGTTATGATGGATTTCTGCATTTGTAACACATTCAAAAACTACGACATTATGCACATTTCATTACAAAAACAAAACATGAATAATTATTGCTGTCTTACCTCTACTCATAAATGAATGTGGCGCTCTTTCTGAACAAAAATATCGCTCATTTTCCGGTAAAAGTTCTCTTTATCTATTTCAGTTTTAAAAGTCTCTCAGTCTCAATGGAGCTCACTGCCAGGGAGGAAAGCCTTCCTTCATCAGTCCTGTTCCGGCTGTATGTTTTGAGTCTTTTTAGTGCTTTACTTCTTTAGCATAATTACATCCATAACTTGATGTGACCCTAAAGTTTTGGGATCACGAGCGGTGCCCATTGAGCACCCCTTGCCTAGAGGCCAAGGAACTGCCGGCCTCACCTACAACCAGCTCTCTGCCGGTTATGATCGCCCAGCAGCACGAAAACATGTTACCTGCACACACTTTGATGACCAAAACACAATTCGTAATACACAAAGATTAAGTAATGGAAAACCTGTTCATAACTGTTTGAACAATTTAATTTATGATCAGGGGCGGATTTACCATTAGGCAAAACTAGGCAGTTGCCTAGGGCCCCCAAGTTCCTGGGGGCCCCAATTATCCAGCCAGGCTTTGATAATGACGTTGTTCCACCAGACTGAGAGAGTCCAGCATCATCCACTCTGCGGGTAAGCAGTCAGCACAGTGTACTTCCTGAAGATGACCCAGCTCTGGCCAATCAGCTGTCTGATTGTGCACACTGCTGAATAGTACTGTGAGGACCGCTCCAGGTGAAGAACAGGATCTTGCCAAGAAATGGAGACGGGCGCAGATTTACTTCCAGCTATTATTTCATTCAAATAAAAAATGGAGAACAGATTAGCAGATCATGGCTTGTCTACTAGAAAAAGGGACAAAAGAAAACATAGAGGAAAACAACAAGAAAAGGGATGAGAGGGACAAAAGGTAGAAAAAAATGATGTATGTCTATTCTATTAAAATGTTTGTATCTGTATAATGGGTCTGTTTTATTTATTTATTTTTTTAAACCAATATGTTGTCTTTAGATGCAGAAAAAGCATTTGATAGAGTAAACTGGAACTTTCTATTCCCTACTCTACATAAATGTAGTTTTGGCAATTTTTTTATAAATTGGTTAAAAATTTTATACAGTTCTCCAACAGCCTGTGTCAGGACAAATAATCAAACTCTCCTAGCTTTTGTCTCCAGAGGGGCACCAGGCAAGGATGCCCGCTTTCCCCCTCACTTTTTGCCATCTTTATCGAACCTCTAGCAGCAACAATTAGACAAACTAATGCTGTCAAAGGTATAAAATGCCTGAAAATAGAGCATAAGATTAGTCTTTACGCTGATGATGTATTACTTTATCTCCAGCATTCAAACATTTCCCTCTCTCAAGTAATTAGATTACTAGAATCTTTCTCTAAAGTATAACATTACTCTATAAACTGGTCTAAATCTACGGTACTGCCAATTAATTACTCTTTCCAGAACACCCTAGATTTACAATTGCAATCAGGATATATTACGTATTTGGGTATTAATTTGTTGTCTAATTTAGCAGATTTACTTTCCAACAGCCCCACTCTCGGATTGCTGCACGGAGTCTGGGGCCTGGAGGCTAGGCGGGCCGCCGGTTGCGGTGTCTGTTGGGCCCGGGTGGGTTGCCGGTGCTGGCGCCCCTGCTTTCCCCAAAAAGAGGTGGGGGGAGGGGTGGCTAGGGTAGGATGGGGATGGGGAGGGAGTGTGCTTAGGTATTTAGGGGGGGGGGTCTGGTTGTGTGGCCCGTGTGGGTCATGATGGCCCCCTACCCCGGGGGGGGCTTGGGCCGGGGGCGGGATGGGGGTCTGGGTCCGAGCAGGTAAGGAGGATTGTGGTGCCCCCCCCCCCCCCACTTGGGGTTAATGTATGCAAGTGTCCCCCTCGTCCTGCCCCCCTCTGCTGGCTGGGGCTCGGGCCCGCTGGTGCATTGGTGGCCCTCGGGCTCGAGGCGGGTCCCCGGGTGGGTGCTGGTTCATTCCTTACGGCTACCTCGCGGGGCATGGCACTTCCGGGGCTTGGTCGGGGCTCCTATCGGGGAGTGGCGCGCCCATTGCCGGTTCCACTTTAGCAGGGGTGGCTGCCGGCTGGGCCCATGTGCTCACCCCCGCGGCTCCTGGGGGCTTCAGCATTGCGGCGGCTGGGGGTTTTCCTCGAGGTTGTCTCTCCTCTTCCCTTGGTGGGGGGGGGGGGGGGCAGTTCTTCTGTGTTGGCCCCTCCTGGGCGCCCTGCTTTAGGGGCCCCTTTGGGGGTCTGGGGTTATGGGTCCCCCGGCGCCTACGTCTGTGCTCAGGGGAGGCAGTTCTTTGGTTCTTCACATCCACTTTTGAGCACTTTTTTTTGGGATGAATTTTACATACACGGGTGCACTCTCGAACACCTACAGGTGCTGGGCTCCAGGTACTCAGTGTTCACTTCTATACAGAATGCCCATCATTTACATAGTTAGTTTAAACAATACATATAATTCAGCAACAATATCATGGTGTTACTTCACTGCTTTTGTTATAAAAAATCTGTTTGCTGGTCTTTTTACATATCTCGTTGCAGGTAATGTTTTATCACTCTCTCCCTTTTCTCTCTTTCTTACAACTCTTTTCTTTTTTTCTCTTCTAGTTCTTCCTTTACTCTTCTACTTTCCCATTGTCCACATAGTTTATTTACCTCCCGCATGAATCACAATAAAGCTATTTACAAGCATTAATGAAGCGGAGCACTATGTCAAAAGCTGACTGCTCCACTTGTGAAAGCATAATCTGTCAAGCTTTTTTTGGCAATAAGACAACAATTCTTATGGCCATATTGCTAGACAGGACACTGGGGAAAAAATAAAATAAATAAATGTTGGCGCACTGCAATTTTTATTAAACCTTTAATTGAATAAACAACCACTGTAACCAGAACAGTACAAAAATCCTCCACTTTGACATGAAATAATTTTTATTTAGAAAATTCTACATTGCAGCAGTTATAAAATATTGTTTCATCTATATTTCACCCTAAGAACAAACTGTTAAGTAACAATGTCCCTGAAACAGCTCGGTAGTCTTGGATTAAGAGCAACAGAACTTTAAAATTAAAGATGATTCTCAGTTCAAGTCCACATTTATTCAGTTAATCCGTTAACAGATTAACTTGCCCAGTCCTACTTTTTACATATTTCTAGAGTAAATTTTCTTTGTTCCTATTCTAGAAAAGCTTTATTCACCTGTTGTTGTGTTGTTTAGGTAAAACATCCTTAAAATCATTTAGATTTAGAGCTTTAGCTCTTCTTGACTCCACACTTAACAATCCCAACCAGCTTAATCGTTCATCACTACAGACAGTCTTGATTAGCTTCAGTCCAGAAAATAAACTGCGTCCACATGATGAATTGCTGGCTGGTAATGAAAGGGCAATGGTAAAAAGTTTAAACATCTCCTGGAACACTTCCCTGTATGGTTCAAGAAAAGCTGGCAGCTCCAATAAACTGGTTGGTATCCCCAGACCATCACTTTGTTTCCTACAAATGACTCATTTTAGCTGAGGGATCTCGTATTCACGATCTTGGGTGTTACAGTTGTAATATGAGGCAAAAGGAATCTCTGCAGCTTTCTCACTAAATGTGGTGCCAATAGGATTCAAGGCTTGTATCCATTTCATTTTGACAAAGTTCTCATCTGAAAATTGTCTCTTTAGCTCAGAGATCAGCACATCCACCACTGGGATAAATGAGCCTGTCCTCAATGACTCTTTGTCTATATGGATCTCTCTATGAACTATGGTGGTAAAGATGTGACATTCTTTAATTTTGGAGCTTGGTGTGACCAAACTACGCTGCGCTTTCTGGAGGAGAAACAAAGATGTTGCACTGCTTGGCAAGTGTTATTGCACCGTCACAAATCTTGTTAAATAGAGTCGTCTCTGTAGCTTTTAAAGAGCCTTTAGGGAGTGAGACAGATAGTTATTGAGGAATATACAGAAGCAGCTCAAAGTCAAGATGAGAGACAGCAAGGGGGTGTAGAGGAAGAAGTTGAAGAGTAAACTGCAGAGGAACAATATCAGAGATGTGTGGTCAGGGATGAAGAAGATCACAGGGTTCAAGCAGATGGAGGATCAGAGAGATGGATGTCTGGACAGAGCAAATGAGCTGAACATTCTTCCATAGGTTCAGTTGAGGAACAATCTCACCATCCTCCCCTCCTGCCTCCAGCCAAACAGACATCCTACCCTCCCTTGTCCCACAGCTTTCCTCTCACACCTCGCATGTTTTATCCTCTACCTCAGTCATGGACTCCTCTGCTTCCACTAGTTTGTCTTCAACCAAATCAGGAGATGCTGCTTCCTCCCTTTCCACGTTTCTGTTTCTAGAAATCAGGCCAAGAGGCAGCAGGAGAGACTGAACCAGAACAAGGTGTCAAGTTACCACAGGCTGCAGTGTGGTCCATATTCCATATTGTTCACAAACTAATTAGTAATTTGGACATTAGGATTGTTATTCACGCTTACGGTAATGGCGCCCGGTCACGTCGATCGGAGGTTTATTAAAGAGTCTGTTCCCCTTTTAATATCTTCAGTATTGCAGAAATACCCTGCAGATGGCAGCAATGTTGTTTCATCCCATTCACAAATAAACGTCTTTGTTAATGGTGTGACTTCGTCATTGCGTTCTGCATTAGACAATGTAGCTCCCTTGAAAAAGAAGGTGATTATTCTGCGTCTGCGTTTCTGACAAAATTTCCCCACTCAGCGACGCACCCGCTGAGAAGCTGACTCTGGTTATTGGCAGCTCCATAGTCAGAAACATGCCTCTAAAGACACCAGGGACCATAGTCAAATGCCTGCCCGGGGCTAGCATGGGCGATGTCAAATCCTACCTGAAACTGCTGGCTAAGGATATGCATAAATACAGTAAGATTGATATTCACGCTGGTGCTAATGACACCCGGTTACGGCAATCAGAATTCACTAAAGTTAGTGTTGCTTCGATGTGTAAGTTTGCTCAAACAATGTCGGACTCCGAAATTTTCTCTGGTCCCCTGCCTGATCTGACCAGTGATGACATGTTTAGCCGCATGTCATCATTCAACCGCTGGTTGGCTAGGTGGTGTCCTGAAAACGATGTGGGCTACATTTATAACTGGCAAACTTTCTAGGGAAAATCTGGTCTGATCCGGAGAGACGGCATCCATCCCACTTTAGATGGTGCAGCTCTTCTTTCTAGCAATCTGGTCGGATTCATTAGTTCTCCTAAATGCTGGCATCCCAGGGTCCAGACCAGGAAGCAGAGCCATAGTTTAACATGTGCTGAAACTGTGGGGGGAAACTATAATAATTGCAAAAAACACTAGACCTTCATAAACTTGAAGAGAAAATCATTACTCGTGCTGATGAATAATGATGTTGGACAAAGCGTTAATCAGTTCAAGATGTGGAAAGTTGTATATATTTAAAGGCAATATAAGCAGTGGATTCAGTTGGTCAAAAGGACCAGAATGAAATCAAAAGTCTGAAATAAGTTAGTAATCTATGTATTAAGGAGACAAATATTATTGTGCTCCTTGGGAAACAATTTCCTTTGGTCATTTTATTGTATTTTGGTTGTTTCTTTGTAAAATTTTTATTTGCTTTTATTTTTGGCATTTCCAATAATATGACTATAATTAAGGTAGTTATGCAAATAATTTGAAAGAATGAGATGTTTTAAAACAAATTTTTTAAAAGAGAAGGAAATAAAGATTTGTACCTTCCCTGGATCAGCCAAGAACTTGGGAACATCATGTCAAAACTGACACTAAGAGGACCAGGTTTTGACTGCATGCCTTAATAAATACTAATGTAATTGTTTTTTCTGAACTGTTACTTCCAGATACAGGACGGAGATTCTGAAAGGCCACCTTTCTTCCAGCAGAAGACTATGAGAAGTGAGCTTTTGCAGGCGTTCGGTAATAAGTTATGATCTAAAATGGACATGCAGGGATAAGCAGATATGACTAAATTATGATAAGTTTTAACCAACTCATACCAAGTCATACTGAGATCTTCCAGCGGAGAAAGGTGGTAGCTTCATCATTTTTGTTTGTTTGTTTACCGTTCTACTAACATTAGAAAAACACATTGATGGATGTGTTTAGGTGAAAACTTTTAAAGAGGGAACTTTAAGATTTAGTACAGTTTTTGGATCAGTTGTCGGGCTTCTTAGCTGATTTGGTGTTAAATACCGACAAGGTTATTATTATAGTGGGGGATTTTAACATTCATGTTGACACAGAATATGATAACTTTAGTGCAGCCTTTAAAACTATCCTAGATTCAACTGGTTTTGCTCAAAACTTGCATTAACCGATGCACTCTTGACTTCATACTTTAGACCTTTTGCTGACATATGGCATTGATTGGGAAGAATTAACAGTATTTCCTCACAACCCAGTCTTATCTCACCATGTTTTGATAACCTTTGAGTTTTATTTAACTGAGTTTTCCACCCCCAAAAGAGGGCTTCTTTATAGTAGATCTTTATCACATAATGCTTTATCAAACTTTAAAGAGTCTGTTCCCCTTTTAATATCCTCAGTATTGCAATTACAAAGCAATGACCTATTTTAAGAGTTTCAGTCAGGCTTCAGAGCTCATCATAGCACTGAAACAGCTCTCGTGAAGGTAACTAATGATATTCTCATGGCCTCAGATGATGGACTTGTGTCTGTACTTGTCCTGTAAGATCTCAGTGCTGCGTTTTATACAGTTGATCACAATATTCTACCACAAAGACTTCAACATATTGTAGGGATTAAGTGGAAAGCATCAGGCTGGTTCTCGCCCAGTGAACACTGGAGATAGGCACCAGCAACCCCCGCGACCCCATGAGGGGTTAAGCGGGTCAGAAAATGGATGGATGGATGGACATCAGGCTTGTTTAAATCTTATCTGTCGGACAGATTCCAGCTTGTTCATATTAATAATAAATCTTCTTCAAACTCTAGGGTCACCTGTGGAGTACCACAGGGTTCATTCCTTGGATCAATTCTCTTAACTATATATATGCTTCTGATTGGCAAAATTATCAGACAGCATAGGATTAATTTCCACTGTTATGCTAATTACACTGAGCTATATTTAGCCATAAATCGTGATGAATCCAATCAATTACTTCAACTACAGGCATGTATTGATGACATCAAAAGCAGAATGACTTAAAATCTTCTGCATTTAAATTCTGACAAGAAAAAAGTTGTAATCTTTGGACCAGAGTCTTCAACAAATAAACTTCTTAATCAATCACTTAATCTGGGTGGCATTAATTTAGCCTCTGTTAATAGAGTAAAAAGTCTTGTTATTTTTGACCAAGACATGTCATTTAAATCCCATATTAAACAGGTTTCCAGAGTTTCCTTTTTTCACCTCCGGAATATCGCCAAAATTAGAAACATTCTGTCCAGGAGTTATGCTGAAAACCTAGTCCATGCATTTGTTACTTCAAGGCTGGACTATTGTAATTCTTTACTATCAGGAAGTCCACAAAATGCAGTTCAAAGTCTTCAGCTGAACCAAAATGCTGCAGCAAGAGTTCTGATAAAAATCAACAAGAGGGATCATATTTCTCCAATTTTAGCTTCCCTTTATTGGCTTCCTGTTAAATCAAGAATATAATTTAAAATTCTTCTTCTAACGTATAAAGCCCTTAATAATCAAGCTCCATCATATATCAGAGCTCTGATTTGCAGGTGTGCTGGTGGTTCCTAGAGTCTCTAAAAGTAGAATGGGAGGCAGATCCTTTGGCTATCAGGCTCCTCTCCAGTGGAACCAACTCCCTATTTTTGACAAAGCTTCTAGTTAGAGTGGCTCATGTTACCCTGAGCTATCTTTGTAGTTATGCTGCTATAGGCTTAGGCTGCTGGAGGAAATCAGGGTCTATTTCTCTCACTCTACTGAGTTCTGCTGTTGTCCAAATGAAGCTAAGCGAAAATTCAAACTGAAGAAACTCTATTGCCTATCTCCATCAGAGACTCATCTGCCTCCGACGCAAGCCAATCAGCTTTGAACTGCTCCTCCTCAAAGCCAATCAGCATCATGGGTTGATCTTAAAAGAACTCCACATCCTCGTCTCGGCCTTCTGCTCAGCGAGCAAGCGGTGGCTGGGCGTGTCCGGTTTGGACTCTGTTGACCGGTTTCAACCCACCTCCATCCCCTTCTCCACCATCTTAGCAAGCTTCGCCTGGCTTTCCTACGGTCCTCCTTCAACCTCGTCCCTATCAGAGTGTAATTCCTCCTGGACTCTTATGGAATTCCCAGTCACTCCTTAAAACGGTCCGGCAGAAGACCGCCATGTTGAGCCTGGTTCTGCCAGAGGTTTCTTCCCAAAGGGGAGTTTTTCCTCTCCACAGTCGCTTCATGCTTGCACATCATGGACAGTTCATGCAAACCTGTGTTTATCAAGTTGGACATCAAGCTCAAACAAATCATCATATGGACTGAACAAACTTTATTTATCTCCACTCCACCACCAGTTTCAGACCTGGGGGAAAATATCCCTATTCTCATACGCCTGCTTATGCATATTGAAGTATAATTCAGCGTGAATTTTTCCTGCCGAGGTCTGAGCGCCAAACTCTTAAAATATTGTATCAATAAAATTCTTCTAATTGCCTTTTCTTTCTGTGTGAGTTTTTCAGATTGAATTTGTATTGCTTGTCATCATTTCAGCTTTCAACTTTTTATCCCCCCCTTTTTTTTCCTTCATAGTAGGTACACCTTGTTTGGTGTTCTGTTAGCTGTGACATCATCCAGGGAAGACAGATCACCCGCTATTACCATGTAATGTAGAACAGATTACTGGATCAATGTGTGCTTCTGTGCTTTTTTGTCTGTCTTGTTGTGTCTCTGCTCTGTCTTCTGTAACCCCCAGTCGGTCAAGGCAAATGACCGTTCATACTGAGCCTGGTTCTGGTTCTGCTGGAGGTTTTACCTTCCCGTTAATGGGGAGTTTTTCTTTCTACTGTCGTTTCATGCTTGCTCAGTATGAGGGATTGCTGCAAAGCCATGGACAATGCAGACGACTGTCCACTGTGGCTCTACGCTTCTTCAGGAGGAGTGAATGCTGCTTGTCGGGACTTTGATGCAACCAACTGTTTCCCGTATATCTAGGAAATTTTTTACCAATCTTTATAATCTGATCCAATCTGTATAATATGATTTATTTGACTCTGTAATGTGCCTTGAGATGACATGCTTCATAAATTGGCGCTATATAAATAAAATTAAATTGAATTGATTTGAATTTAGAGCCTTAGCTCTTCTTGTCTCCACACTTAACAATCTCAAACTGCTCAATGATTTTTCATTCCAGACAGTCTTGATTTGCTTCAGTGCAGACCTGCAACCACACGCTGAATTGCTCACTGGTAATGAAAGGGCAATGTTAAAAAGTTTAAACATCTCATGGGACACTTCCCTGTATGGTTCAAGAAATGCTGTCAGCTCCAGTAAACTGGTTGGTATCCCCAGACCATCACTTTGTTTCCTACAAAGGACTCACTTTAGCTGAGAGATCTCGTATTCAAGGAGGAGATGTCGATCAGACCGTTTAGTGTGACTGCAAACAGGTATTTGTTCAACACATCTCTAGACTACAGAAACAAAAGAAAACTAAAAGGCTAAAAAATCAAAATCTTAAAATTTAAACTGAAAATAAATCCAAAAGACAAATATTAATGATAAATGCATGTACTTAACTGGGAATGAGTACTGAAATCGTGAAATTTAAAATTAACTGCAGCACTGTAAAAGAGGAATAAAGGTCAACTACTCAGAATAAAGGGTGCTATGGGATTAACAATGAAAATGTTAAATACATTAATTAATACTAATTTAGGTTGGAAGTCTGTATCTAAGTGAGCTCCACATTAATTATAAGTACAGAGATAACATAAAATTTTTAATCAGCAGGTTATAACAGAAGGGGTCTGTGGAGTAATCTCTTTGCCCAAAGAAACGTTATGAAATCTGACTGAGAGAAAGCTTTCTAAGTATAAAACAAGTGTACATGCATACAGAATTAAGGGAGCTGGTCAATGAGAACACTAAACTATTAATTTAGTAAAAAAATCACCAGGGACCAAGTGTGACTGAAAGTTTGCAAACTTGAGTGTGGAGGAGTGAATCTGATTAGTGTGGATGGAGCATGTGAGATGAAAGCTGTATGAGTGAGCTGTTATATGCTGAATCGGAGAAACTGCAAGATGGGTTGAATGATTGGGAATTATATTGACAACCTTAGTAAAATGAATCCCATGTCTGTGTAAATAGGAACTTAGAAAATAAGGCATTGTTACATGGTTGTTCAGTCTTGTGGATCAGTGTGTTAAAATGACCCACAGACAAACAGCCGCTACCTCTAACACTCTGTGTGAGTAAATTTTGTGTTGTGATAGAATTTAGAATGTTTTAGGGCAACAAATGCAAAGTGTTTAAAAATGCTGGAGACAGCTATTCCTGCATTGATACACTTTCCAAGTTTGCCTGAGTATCTAAAGCTCGGCATTTTTTAACAATGCCGAGCCAGAACAATTTCTGTCTAAAGGTTTAGTCCAATCAAAGGAAACACAAAATGGGAGACTTGATTAACTGATGATAATTCAGATTAGCAAACGTATTCAGGATAATTATAGATGGGAGCGTAGAGTAGGACAGAAAGAGGCTGAATAAGCTGGTGAGGAAGGCCACTTCTGTCCTGGGCTGCACTCTGGACTCGGTGGAGGAAGTGGCTGAGAGGAGGATGTTGTCCAAGCTTACATCCATCATGAACAACACCTCCCACCCCCTGCACCAGACTGTAGAGGAGCTGAGCAGCTCCTTTAGTGACAGACTTAGACACCTTTTCCGCAGGTCATTCATCGCAGGTCATTCATCACTGTCGCCATCAGACTTTACAATGCTGCTCTATAACTGTAATAACGTGTGCAATAACTGATAGGGTTTTCATAAATAACCCTTAAGTATCCTACAAAGAAAACCACACAAATACAAGTTTAGACTTTTCTGCAGAAGAGGAGGAAATATGGATGGAGATCATATGGATGGAGAATCCTCTGCCTTTATTATTGGACTTCAAAGAAGGGACTGGAGGGGTCAAGATTTTACAACATGGGGGTTGACACACAAAGAGGGGTGCAGGTTTATTGCGGGTGGTGATCAGTCACCTGCGACACACACAGCTGGATAAGGTAAGGAATTCCTTATCTGGGAGAAACATTTGTTCTCCCTGTCTGAAGTTAAAACAACAGAACATCCCTGAAAGCCAACTCTTAATTCAATCTGAAAAACTCACACAGAAAGAAAAGGCAATTAGAAGAATTTTATTGCTACAATATTTTAAGAGTTTGGCGCTCAGACCTCGGCAGGAAAAAATCATGCTTCAATATGCATAAGCAGGCGTATGAGAATAGGGATGTTTCCCCCCAGGCCTGAGACTGGTGGTGGAGTGGACATAAATAAAGTTGTTCAGTCCATATGATGATCTGTTTGAGCTAGATGTCCAACTTGATAAACACAGGTTGCCTGAACTGTCCATGATGAGCAAGCATGAAGCGACTGTGGAGAGGAAAAACTCCCCTTTGGGAAGAAACCTCTGGCAGAACCAGGCTCAACATGGCGGTCTTCTGCCGCACCGTTTTAAGGAGTGACTGGTGTTATAAGAATTATTATTCTGAAGTCACTATGGCCTCACACCACTCGGACAGAGGAGGCCTGGAGACCTGATGTCTGTGTATAAGATCCACTGTTTTCTGATTGCAAGGCCAAATGCTGCAGCTGCTGAGGGATACTGATTGTTTACGATAGACTGTCTTTGTTTTGTCTCATGGGAAGGCCACGGTGCAGTATTAGGGGAAGCCCGAAAAGCGAGGCAGACAGAGACAGGGCAGACAGAGACTGCAGCGGAACCGTGGGGTGCGATTACTTTCCATCTATGTGAATCTCTGCTCTGTTTCTCAATAAAAGTGCTGGAACGTTATACCACCGTCTCGTCATTTAGTAAAGATGGGAACTCAGTTACTATTGTTTAATATTCCACCCAAAACTCCCATAACAATTTGGCGTCACGAACAGGATCTCCGACCGACGAGCCGGGGAGTCCGAGGACAGGAGCTGCTTTGGCCGGCCTGGAGAGGTTATCCGGCCTCTGGTACCCCGAATGGATTTTCAAGGGATGTGGAGGAGCTCCTGGTCTCGGAGCGCCTCTGGGCGTCGGCGCGAAGATCCGAACCTTTCTTTCATGAGACGGTAAGGGGATTATTTTCCAGCACTGCTTTGTTTTGTGTTGTAGAACCTTGGCATCCTTGAACAGTAACAGCATGGTATAAATATTTTGTCTTTTCGGTGCAGAACAGCACCTCGCTTTCTTTAAAAAAAAAAAAGTAGAGAGAGAGGGAAAAGCTTTCACATGGAAAGGCTTTCTTTTTCTCAGTTGGGTTTTCAAAATAAATGGGAAATGTCATGAAACGAATATGTTGATGAAATTATGTTGCAGAGAACTTCAACTGTCAGACAACAACAGTTAAGACACACTCTGTTAAGAATTATTATGAATTTACTGCAGATACATTTTAACTTAAAGATTACTATTTTAATTAATAATTAAATTGCAGAATTCTGAAAGCTAAATAATTGTGCACATAAATATCTTGAATGTGAAAGTGCTTGGAGGATGTTTTAATAAATGACACATGAAAGGGGTTTTGATAAGAACACTAATTACACCTTGTTTCTGTTCTCCAGTGGAAACAAGGACTCGTGTCTGCAGACCATCTTCACAAAGTGCTTTATTAGAGAGAAATGCAAAATAAAATGCTCAGTGCCCATCCAGAACTGAACGCTTATTACCATCCAGCTCAATCGTCCAGCCTGCGTGGAGGAACCAGAAGAGGACTGGGGATGAAGAAGCCAGAGAACTCTGATTCCTTATTCTTCAATGGGAGGAGTTGCCTGAAGAGACCCTAAGCGCGATTAGATTATTTCCTGCCTTGTGCCTGAATGGCCTGAAGGCTTTCTTAACTTTGCGTTCTTGACGTTTAGGACTCTCCTCATATATTGTGTTGCTGTTTGTTTAACTGCTCTGTTCCACTGACTCACATGTTTGATTTTTTTTTGTGTTATGAGATCTACACTTTAATGTTACATCACGTTGATCAATATGGTTTTATGGGGTAAAAAATGGAAACTGTTTGCTTCAGACACACAAAGATCTATGGTTTATGCACCTTTTGATTTGATATAGGAAGAACCAGGATCGGATTGGCTCTAAAGATCCTTTAATATTAGCTGGTAATGTTAACACTTAGATTCAATACAGGGTTTTCAGGCTCAGATTGGCCGAGAGCAGATTTCCCTGGGAGGGGGGCTTGCCAGTTTTTACTGCCCCCTAGGGGTAGCTTTTTCTGGCGTTTCCCCTGCCCGCACTGAACCTCTCCTGCCTTTGCTCCTGGTGTTGTAAGTTTGGAGTGGTGGATTATTGTCCATCGTAGGGGTGAGTGGAGAAAGGAGTAGGAGGGTATTCAGGGTGGGTCAGAGTAGACGGATTCGACCTTGGTTACTGAACAGGGTTTAGCTTACCATAGTCTAATGTAATTTTAAAATAATGTGCGCATAGGTACCTAAAACAGGCCTTACCTAATTAGATGAATCCTAAATTGTAGATGAAAGCTAAACCTTTGATCTTGTGTGTTAAAGCTCTATGAAGCATTCATGTTGATCTGTACTAAAAGTTCCAGCACTGCCCGGTTCCAACACGGGAACCCTTTGGGTCCCACTTTACGAGTTTACAGAAATGGTTCCTCTGTGCTTTGTTCACATTTTCAAGTGATGGGTCATCTTGTTTTGTCTTGATGCTGACGACGCCATCATCAAAAAAAAAAAAAAAAAAAGAGAGGAATGTTATAAGAATTATTATTCTGAAGTCACTATGGCCTCACACCACTCGGACAGAGGAGGCCTGGAGACCTGATGTCTGTGTATAAGATCCACTGTTTTCTGATTGCAAGGCCAAATGCTGCAGCTGCTGAGGGATACTGATTGTTTACGATAGACTGTCTTTGTTTTGTCTCATGGGAAGGCCATGGTGCAGTATTAGGGGAAGCCCGAAAAGCGAGGCAGACAGAGACAGGGCAGACAGAGACTGCAGCGGAACCGTGGGGTGCGATTACTTTCCATCTATGTGAATCTCTGCTCTGTTTCTCAATAAAAGTGCTGGAACGTTATACCACCGTCTCGTCATTTAGTAAAGATGGGAACTCAGTTACTATTGTTTAATATTCCACCCAAAACTCCCATAACACTGGGAATTCCGTAAGAGTCCAGGAGGAACTACACTCTGGTAGGGACGAGGTTGAAGCAGCACTATAGGAAAGACAGGCGGAGCTTGCTACGATGGTGGAGAAGGGGGTGGAGGTGGGTTGAATCCGGTCATCAGAGTCCAAATCAGACACGGCGCAACCACTGCTTGCTCGCTGAGCAGAAGGCCGAGACAAGGATGTGGAGTTCTTTTAAGATGAACCCAGGATGCTGATTGGCTTAGAGGAGGAGCAGTTCAAAGCTGATTGGCTTGCGTCGGAGGCGGATGAGTCTCTGATTGATGGAGGTAGGCAATAGAGTTTCTTCAGTTTGAATTTTCGCTTAAGCTCCTTAACAAACCAGTATATAAAATATCCTGTGCAATAACCTGTACAATAATCCTGTTAAATAAGATACTTCAGCTGTTATAGTTATCTCATTATCTCACTGTTGTTCTTTACCTGGTACCACTTTAATGCACAGCGTCAAATCCCTATGTATATAAGTCACCTTAAATGTACATAGGTTTTCTTAAATCTCTGCTTTATTTTTTAATTTTTATATACCTCATGCACCTTTTCCTCCTTTTGGCACCTTCTTTTGATTATTGAGCTGATATGACACGTGAATTTCCCCACTGTGAGATCAATAAAGTCTATCTTATCACTTATCCTATCTTGTTTACTATAATGCAGTGTTTCCCGCAGCACTATCTTGGCCAAACTCACGCTACCGCCTCGGCAATATTCAAACCCCCCCCCCCCCAAAAAAAAGACAATAAAACAGCATTGATAACTGCCTCGCCTAAGCAAATTTCTGCGGGAAACACTGCTATAATGAAAACAGTTGGTTCATGGAGCTTTGGCAACCAGTCTGTTTAAAATAAGACAAATATAGGTTAGGGTATTTCCCCTCTGGTACCCATTTGTCACCTGTTAAATCCAGGGACAATGCAGTTGGTGCTCCCAATTTTCAGGGAGCACTGATTTTGACAGATTGGTATTCTCATGAATTGGACACATCAGTTATGGATTTTCAATATGGGAGCAACTGCAATCTAAGTAAAATCCACTGGATGGCAGTCTTGCCTTACGTTTTGGGGTGTCAAGTAGGGAGGCCCGTGAGTGTGACAGTGGGGGTATCACGTGTAATACAGGGGTTTGAGTACTGCTGGCTGGCCCAATTTGAGTGTGTCTGGTGGGGTTTGTGGGTTTCCAGGAGAGAGCGATGCGTGTGGCAGTTGGGGGTCCCATGTGTGTGGGGGAGGGGCATTGTCTGTAAGGGAGCACTTTATGACAATAGGGTAACATGTCTGTATTTTTGGTGTTTGAGTACTGCAGGCCCATTGGGAGTGTGTGGGGTGGCATTGTCTGTAAGGGAGCACTTTATGACAATAGGGTAACATGTGTGTATTCTTGGTGTTTAACAGTAATTTGTGTATTGTTGGAACCAGGGGCTGATCCATGGAAGTCGATGCCCAGCTAGGGTTCTCCGTTCCAAGGGTGGAGATGCTCCATGTCCCCCCTGGTTCTCCGGAGGTCCAGGGGCTGCACAGCCCTCCTGCATGCGGGAAAGGGGGCTCTTTTGCGGGGTGGAAAACCTCCATGTTTCCCCCTGGTTCTCCATGCGGGGAAAGAGAGCTCTGCTGCGGGGTGGAGATGCTGCATGTCCCCCCTGATTCTCTGGAGGTCCATGGGCTGCTCAGCTCACCTCCATGTGGGAAACGGGAGCTCTTTTGCGGGGTGGAGATGCTACATGGTTCCCCCGGGTTCTCTGGAGGGCCAGTGTGGGCTTCCAGTATAAGTCCATGTCCCCCCTGGTTCTCTGGAGGTCCACGGGCTGCTCAGCCCTCCTCTATGCGGGAAAGGGAGCTCTTTTGCGAGGTGAAGAACTTCCATGTTTCCCCCTGGTTCTCCATGCGGGGAAAGAGAGCTCTGTTCCTGGGTATAGAAACTCCATGAATGCCCCTGGTTCTGCTGGGCCCTGGTGTTCCAGCAGAACCAGGTGCTGATACATGGAAGTTGATGCCCAGCTAGGGTGCTCCGTTCCTGGGCAGCGACTCTCCATGGATGCCCCTGGTTCTCTGGAGGTCCAGTGTGGGGGTCCAGTCTAAGTCCATGGGCCCTCCTGGACCCTGGCTGGAACACCTCCATAACCTGCACATCCAGCTGAACCGTGGTACCCACTCTTTAGCACCCCCCCCCCCACGGTTAGAAACAGATAAAAAAACAGCAAAGTCCTCGTGCCCCTGGTATGGTGGAATACTTCTGTTCCCCTGGTATGGCTGAGCTCCAGCTCATGGAGGCCCTTCCCAGTCCCTCTCACCCAGGAAGAGCCTCCATCCCTGGCCTAATCTCCACTAACAGGCAGCCTCCTAAACCTCCAGGCCAGAGCTCCAGACACCCGGGGCCCTTCTTGGTCCCTCTCACCCGAGAAGAGCCTCTATCCCTGGCCTAATTTCCCCCAACACCCAGCCTACTGAACCTCCAGCCTGGAGCTCCAGACCACCAGGGCCCTGCCTGGTCCCTCTACCCCAGGCAGAGGCTCCATCCTGGGCCTTCTCTCGGACATATGTCCAACTGTAGTCTTCACGAGACTCAGTTCCTATAACTTTTCGGAAGGGGTTTTATGGTGTAAGGCCCCAGGATCCCTCCAGACCCTTGTATCTTCCTGGGCTACCCCTGTTAAATTCCTATCCCTACCATGCTGGGGACTTAGAAAAATTTTCAGTTTTTTATGCCCCTGGTAAGGCATATGTAAATTCCACCCATCTGTAAGTGCACCCATCTGTCATATGTTAAATCCCACCAACTGTCATAATGGGATCCGGCCCGCCGAACAATTTAGTCCGGCCCTGTGGCTAAATGCATTATCATTATTAAAAAAAAAAATATATATATATATTTTTTTGCAGTGTCCTGTCTGGCAATGTGGCAATAAGAACTGTTGTCTTAATGCCAAAAAGAGCTGATCAGATTTGACTTTCACAAGTGGAGCAGTACTGCTTTTGCCATAGTGCTCTGCTTGATTTATGAATGTGAATAGTTTTATTATGATTCATGCGGGGATTATCTCAAATGATATGGACACTACAATGGGAAAGTAGGAGAGGAAAGGAAGAACAAGAAGAAAAAAAAACAAAAAGGTGAAAGAAACATGTACTTCGTTTAATTGAAAACATGCAGTTCCTATATTGTCCACGAGGGGCGCTGTGTTTTAATTAGCAGATTAAGCCTCAGGTGTGGAAAAAGTTTAATCATTTCTTAATTTTTATCTGTTTGAAGTATTTTGTCATGTAGGACAGTGTTTTTAAGTTCCGAAAAATGTGAATACATATTTTTTAACATTGTATAATCACTGTGATCAGTTCTTATGCATAATACACAAGTAAATGTTTAACTGAGTAAAGTATTGTTGAAATTGCACATACTTTTCTTAAAAACGCTGAGGTTATTCATAATATATCGTGTAAAAGTAAAATTAATTTAATATAAAAATCAACAAGTTCACATTTATTAGTTCTATTTAATCTTGCAATGAGTTAACTCATGTGGGCCTCTTGAGATCAGATTAAGCTGTATGCGGCCCCTCAACCAAAATGAGTTTGACACCCCTGCTCCAGACCCTTGTATCTTCCTGGGCTACCCCTGTTAAATTCCTATCCCTACCATGCTGGGGACTTAGAACAAATTTCTGGTTTTCACACCCCTGGTAAGGCATATGTAAATTCCACCCATCTGTCACATATTGCACCCTAACCAGCTATAAGTGCACCCATCTGTCATATGTTAAATCCCACCGTCTGTCATACTGGGAAGTTCACCCATCTGTCATATGTTAAATCCCACCGTCTGTCATACTGGGAAGTTCACCCATCTGTCATATGTTAAATCCCACCATACGTTATACTGGGAAGTTCACCCATCTGTCACAAGTTGCACCCTAACCGGGTGTCACTGTGTATATAGGGAAGTTAGCCAATTTGTCATGTGTTAAATCCCACCGTCTGTCATATAGGGAAGTTCACCCATCTGTCAAGAGTTGCACCCTAACCGGGTGTCACTGTGTATATAGGGAAGTTCACCCATCTGTCAAGAGTTGCACCCTAACTGGGTGTCACTGTGTATATAGGGAAGTTCACCCATCTGTCGTGTTAAATCCCACCATCTGTCATGACGCAATCTGCTGGTGAAAAGGTGGAACTAAAACCCTAACAACCCCTTTTGTGAAAATCAGGAGCAATTAACTGAGTTTTTGAGTGAACTTTGCCCTCTTTGGGGGGCTGTCACGGGGGCACGAGGGGTGTTAAAAATCGGGGTCCCCTTGCAGATGGGTGACGAAGGATGGGGCTATTATGTGAGCCATGCCCTGTGACCCTGTGTCCTTTGGTATGGCCCCCAGGATTTTTCAAAAAATTTCAAAAATTGCCCCCATTTGTCAAAAAAAGGTAAGTCTCCTAATTAGGGTTATGATAACAAATAAATAAGTAAACAGATAGGTCTATTGGTTTTATCACCAAAGCTCATTCTCTTTAAATTTTTGTCAAGTAAATGAAATAACTAATGTAGCTTTAATATGATTGTTTGTGATTATTTTATTTAAATTTATTTTGGACTAATTGAAGCTACACTGCAGATGGAAAGATGGACAATGTTTAATTAGACAATGTGATGTCTTAATGGCTTGATTTTACAATGATACTGAGCTACGTCTCTGACTCTATAGAGAGCATGTCAGAGGGCTATGGTGACAGAGAACAGAAAATGAGTTTTACAAGAACTGCCCTTGATCAGAAGGAAGGACAATGGAGCGGCTAGAGAAGCCAAGAAGAAGACGGGGTGATGAAGTAGCATCGACTAACATCAGAGAGGAACTCCATCCCCTGCCACAAAATATGAGTCCATCACAACACAGTTCAAGAATCGAGAATCCTTTATTGTCACTACAGCAGCCTTATTATTTACAAGTTTTTTTTTTATTATCCTTTTCTCCCACACGTTAGTGTTCAGTGGTCATTACAGATTTCCATCCATCCATCTTCTAACAGGTCTGTTAGACCCCTGTTGGGGTCGACAGGGGTGCTGGTGCCTATCTCCAACTGTCAATGGGGCAGAGCACAGGGAGAACAAGCAGAAAGGCCCCAGGTAGGACTTGAACCCAGGACCTTCTTGCTGCAAGGCAACAGTGCCACTGTGCAGCCCCCATTCCAGAATCATTAAAATTGGGAGGAAAACAGTTGGAACAATGTAAACCCTAAAAATGAAGCAACATCAGAATATAGTAGGCTTTTGAAAATAAATCACAAAAAAAGAAATGTGTGAAAACAATTGATAATGCATAATTTGATCATAAGATCACATTAATACAACATTAGGCACAACTAACAACTGTTTTCAGTCTAAAGTTAAGCTTTTAGATCTTACGCCATTTCCTTTTCTTAACTATGAGCTTTTCAAAGTGAAAGGAAATATTTAGCAATGCTTATGTTTACAATAAAACATATTTCTAACTACTGTTTCAGTCTTTAAAAAAATGGCTTTAACGTATTTATAAGTTCCACAAAGGTTAAACGAAGATTTCCACACTAAGCTCTTTAAATGTAGGTCCTAATTGAAGACTAACTCCGTATTAAATCAAATAAATTGGAGCTTAGCTACGTAGTAATAACCAGAAACATCCATAGAATAGGCAGGATGATAAAATCCTGTTGCAGATCATCTTCAACTACCAGTTATTGAAAGGTATAAACACGTGTTGGATGATTTGTGTTAGACTTAGACTTAGACAACTTTATTTGTCATTTTGTATGCATAGAGTGCGTACAGTATGAAATTTCGTTTGCATACAGCTTGAAAATATCAGTGAATTGCAGTAGATTTCAGAATAAAGTAAATTACAGGATAAAATTACAGGATAAAGTGCAGCAGTGATTTCACAGTACAGCAATTAAAATGTAAAAACAATGCAGCATAAAGAGACAGTGTGCGATCACAGAGTACAGGTGAGTATATCTTAAAAACCATTTGTATGTGCAGAAATGATTTGTGCAAGAATGCATTTTAAAGACTTCAGCTGATCCAAAATGCTGCAGCAAGAGTTCTGATGAAAATCAACAAGAGGGATCATATTTCTCCAATTTTAGCTTCCCTTCATTGGCTTCCTGTTAAATCAAGAATAGAATTTAAAATTCTTCTTCTAACGTATAATGCCCTTAATAATCAAACTCCATCATATATCAGAGCTCTGATTACCCCGTATGTTCCTAACAGAGCACTTCGCTCTCAGACTGCAGGTCTGCTGGTGGTTCCTAGAGTCTCTAAAAGTAGAATGGGAGGCAGATCCTTTACCTATCAGGCTCCTCTCCTGTGGAACCAACTCCCAGTTTTGGTCCGTGAGGCAGACACCCTGTCTACTTTTAAGACTAGGCTTAAAACTTTTCTTTTTGACAAAAATTATAACTAGTGGCTCATGTTACTCTCAGCTACCTTTATAGTTTTACTGCTATAGGCTTAGGCTACTGGAGTACATCAGGATCTAATTTTCTCACTCTATTGAGTTCTACTGTTCTTCAATTATGCATTATGTGTTGTCATTTCTGCTTTAACTTTCTGTTCTCTCTCTTTTATCTTCCTAGAAGGTACACCTGGTCTGGTGTTCTATTAACTGTGACATCATCCAGAGAAGACGGCTCACCCGCTACTACCATCTAATGTAGAACAGATTACTAGATCAATGTGTGCTTCTGTGCTTTTTGTTTCTCTTGTTGTGTCTCTGTTCTGTCTTCTGTAACCCCAGTCGGTCGAGGCAGATGACCGTTCATACTGAGCCCAGTTCTGCCGGACGTTTTTCCTTCCCGCTAATGGGTGGTTTTTCTTCCCACTGTCGCATCATGCTTGCTCAGTATGAGGGATTGCAGCAAAGCCATGTACAATGCAGACGACTCTCCCTGTGGCTCTACGGTTCCCCAGGAGTGAATGCTGCTTGTCGGGACTTTGATGCAATCAACTGGTTTCCTTATATAGGACATTTTTGACCAATCTGTATAATCTGACCCAATCTGTATAATAAGATTGAACTTGACTTTGTAAAGTGCCTTGAGATGACATGTTTCATGATTTGGCGCTATATAAATAAAATTGAATTGAATTGAATTGAATTGAATTGAATTGAATTGAATTGAATTGAATTGAATTGAAAGACTGAGAGTTCGGCAGCATTTGTAATGCTGGATAAGGATGTGCAAATGTGCAAATATGTGAATGTGGTACAGGTCCAGTTATAGCTTCAGTCATAAGGAGAAATACTGCTGAATATACATTTAAACATTTATATTACTTGCATGTAATGATTAGACTGCAAACTTCTAAGCTCAGATAAAAGAAGAGTATCTGGTTCTGAAAATGTTTGAAAGAAGTTTTGAGTAAAAAATGTATCTTGTAGTAAAGATAGTACTGATCTTGATAAGAACAATAATTGCACTCTGTTGTGTGTTTTACTGGACAGTTTTTAAGGGGTGATTAATTGGACTATCAGCAATGGACTGTGGAGGGACTATACCAGGACCACACCGAACACAACTACACAGTGAAATCAACTACTATGAGCCACGAGGACGACAATACAGAAGAAACAGACTAACTAATTAACTTATCTAAATACAAAGTAGAGACACTAGTCCATGCAAAAAAGCTTCTGTGCTTTCTGTGTCTCTGCTCTGTCTTCTCTAAGCCCCAGTGGGTCGAGGCAGATGAGCGTTCACACTGAGCCTGGTTCTGGTTCTGCTGGAGGTTCTCCTCCCTGTTAAAGGGGAGTTTTCCTCTGCACTGTCACTTCATGCATGCTCAGTATGAGGGATTGCTGCAAAGCCATCAACAATGCAGACGACTGTCCACTGTGGCTCTACGCTCTTTCAGGAGGAGTGAATGCTTTGAAAATTATGGGTCATGTATAATAAAAAACAAAAATTCATCATCTAAGAAAAAATTAAGGTTTAATTAAATAAATTAAAAGGATATTTTATACAAATGTAAGAACTTTTATTTCTACGCCCTCCTCATTATCGCTGGTCTCTGATCTGGGCTCAGTTTTGCTTGAATTCCTGTGTCACTGTGGTGTGCCATGGAGGCGATCAGCCCGTGGTTCTGCTGAAATGTTCAGGAAGTCCAGGTTGCTTTGATAGTGGGCTTACGGTTGTCTGCATTACTGGTTCGGGTGTCACCTTTCTCTCTGGACAATACAGAGATTTTATACAAGGTTCTAGTCAGACCTGTTAGCTGCCCAATCAAGACAAGTAATAATGTGGTCAACTTTTGGTTCATTTGGCAACATGGACTGGTCCAAAGTCTCGCTGGAAAATGAAATCGGTGTCTAACTTTTACATTTTAAATAAAAGTAGTTAATGAAGCGCATCTCAGCAAACCGGTAACATAAACTGATAAAAAAAATAAACAATCATCGGTTATAATCTATTGCAGATTAGCTCAGCTTGTTGATGTTGAATCCACTTTATAAAGCTTTATTTATTTTTTTATAATATAAAAAAACCCCACAGCAAACACATACTGACTCACTATTCAGCTCAGAACTTGAACCGAAGGATTGCATACAGCCAAAATGAAACAACTTCAACCCAGTCAAGCTTTTTTTGTTTTGTTCTTAATAATTTAAACAAAATCTTGACTCTTAGCAGAGGGCATAAAAAAACCCTAAATTATTACATTAAATTGGAGCTTTCATACTTGAAGCATCTCAGCCCACACTGAAATCATCCACTGGACCATGATAATGTTGGAACGACGATAACTATTAAAGGTACATGAAACTGAGAAGCTCAAGGTAAGGTATGAAAGATAATTAACGCGTTAACTTTACCAATTTTACCACAAGATGGCAGTATGCGCTCACCGATTCAGTGAAGCAGGGTTTGAACCCAGCCTTAAACCAAAAGTATTTAATTTATCTTGACAATTCAGTTAATGAGTGGAAAAACTGAACCAGAAGCTCCAGTTTAGAGCAGAGTCTAATATTTAGTCACTAAATGTGTTTCATCACAAAGGTTCAATCAATTAAGTGACCAATTAGAAACTATTGTGATGGTCCTGACCAGCAATAAAAGCATTAATTAGGGAGTTTTCTACATTCACCGGCTGGGCCAGATTGTCTGGTCCAGGGTTCTGCAATATTTACCCTCCAGAGAACCGTTTCTGCCACCAGTCCAGATGGAGAAAACTCTTTTAGAGCCACAAATAATTTTTTTATTTTTTATAAAGAAGAGACACCTTATAATCTCTGATACATGTCTTATATCTATTACCATTAGCCCATAGTTTATTTCTGTTTTAAGGTTTTAAAATAAAGAAAAAACATAAAACCTTTGCAAAAAGAGGCTGGATACATTTTCCCCTATTAAATGTTGAGAACCTTAGAAAATTATGACAGTTTCCGATCTCATCACAAGAAAAATAGAGCTGTAGGTTATTTCTACTTTAATTGTTCTGTTGTAGATATTCAACAGAATTTTTCCATAGAATTAAGGGAAAAATCATTAAAACCTGCATCTGTTGTATCTTATCTAAAAACATTTATTGGTTCTTGTTTATTTTCAGCCAAACTTATCAGAGTAAACATCGTTCACATTCTAAAGAGCTGCAGGCTGCAGATCCCTGGTCCGATCGGTACAGAACTGGTACTGTGACAGGCTGATACTACGTGGAGAACTTAAGAATGAAGAACACAGGCCTAAACTCATTTTCATGGATGACATTAGTGCAGAAAAGCTGCTGGACGCTGGAGCGTCCTGCAGGTTTCTACAGACCTGAACCCCATAGAAAACCTCTGGGAACAGCTGGGTCACCATGGAGAGGAACCCCACAGAACCTCAGGTATGAGTGGAAGGCCATGCATGCATCAACAGACATTCTTTGAACAAATGTTCTATCCATTGTTAACTTTCATTTTATCATATTTGTATTTTTTTATTTTCTTTCTTCTTTTTTGTGTCCTGTCTGGCAATGTGGCAATAAGAATTGTTGTCTTAATGCCAGAAACAGCCCAACAGATTTTATTCTCACAAGTGGAGCATTATTCTAAACAGTTTATTATACTTTAATTTTAATAAACTGTTAGAGATTAATACATTACTGTTGTATGCTTCTACTGAAGTTTCCTTCTGTCCTAATTTAACATTGACTTCTTAAATTTTCCTAAATTCTCACCTGGAAGTGAAATATCCTTAACTTTTTTCTGAATAGTTTATATTCATCTGTAATTGCAGAACCATAATCCCATGCTAGAAATTTCTGAGCAGAAAATTATGCAATTTTATAAAAAGATTTTTGACATTATTGGCGCTAATAACAATTTCTGTACAGGAGATGACAGCGGACCTCCAGAGAACACCCCCCACACTGCGTCCTCTCATCATCCTCAACATCATTGTCTGTCTGAACCGGACCGGTCCAGACTGCAGCGACCAATCAGGTCTGCAGAAAAGATCATCAGGGCTGACCTTCCCTCCATCCAGAACTTGATCAGGTCTAGGAACAGAGAAATAGCAGCTAATATCTCTGCAGACATCACACATGTTGCACACAAACTGTTTAGAATTTTACCTCCAGGAGGCGCTACAGAGCGCTGTTTGCTTAACCAGCCTCCCCTCACACTGTCGCTCTGATGACCACTGAACAGTGAAAGGACCCAGATCAATACCAGGTTTATTTGCACCAATACAGCCATGTCTTTGCTGAAGATGTATAAATGTATATTTATAAGGGGGCAGCACATTGATGCAGTGAGTAGCACAGTTGCAGCAAGAAGGTCCATGCAAGAGTTTGCATGTTCTCCCTGAGCATGCGTGGGTTCTCTCTGGGTACTCCAGCTTCCTCCCACAGTACAAAAACATGACTGTTAGGTTAATTGGTCTCTCTAAATTCTCCTTATGTGTGAGTGTGTGTGTGAATGGTTGTTTGTCTCTGTGTTGCCCTGCGATAGAGTAGTGACCTGCCCAGGGTGAACCTCGCCTCTCGCCCATTGACATACTGGAGATAGGCACCAGCACCACTCGAGACCCCATTAGGGATAGATGTGTTAGTAAATGGATGGATGGCATATTTATGAGAGAAATATTTGTATTTACCTTTTTTATTTATTGTACTAAAATTTAATTTATTTAGAGGAAGTGAAGCCAAATTCGTTGTTGTACAAACCAACCTGGCAATCACACCTGATTCTGCAACACTCAGACATCCTGGTTCCATTTCACCATGGGGACAACCATGCACACAAACAGAGATAAATCAATCTAACAGCCATGGTTTTGGGCTGTGAGAGGAAGCTGGAGCAGCCTAGAAAGAAATCCACACATGCACAGGGAGAACATGCAAAGTCCATACAGAAAGAGCCCAGGCTGGGATTCAAACTCATCACATTCTTGCTGCAAGGCAACAGTGCTACCAGCTGCACCACCATGCAGATTCCATAACCGGATAAATGAATAGAAATCAGTCTGACAGTGAATGTTTCACCAGGAAAATGATCCAAAACGTTTGGTCAAATCCACACAGAACAGGTTCAGCAGGCGTAGAATCAGCCCTCTTCCACAACCGTCTCATTTCGTGTGCAAAAGAGAAAAGATCACGAGGGATGAAGGATCTCTGTCTGCCCACTGTTTGGGAATGCTAATGATGTAAAACAGGTGCTGTCCTCTCGGCAAAAGGGGATCTTATGAAGTATAATCAGCAGAGGAGCCACTGACTAGCACAGGTGACGGAGCAAAATATTCAAATTAAGGGTTGTTTCTAAATGTGTCAGTGTGCTGATGTAATTACTTTTATTTTAAGTCTTTTTACACATTTTCACCAGGTGTGATACAGCAGAATTATTCTAAACTCAATTACATACAACTTTCTATGATGTTTGGATCACGAGAAGAACATGAACAGGATCAGATGTTTATCTTTTAACTTGCTGCCAGGATAGATTTACAGGTTTTCCTAAAGACTCTTTTTTCAGGTTATAACTTCATTTAGGCATCAAGGAGGGAGAGATGATTAGGATCAACAGGCTGGTGAGGAGGTCCGGTGGTGTGGTGGGTCACAAACTGGACAGTTTGGAGGCAATGACAACGAGGAGGATTAGGGAAAAGATTAACTATATCCCAGTCCCACCCCTCTATGAGGAGATGTGGCGGAGGGGCAGCACTTTGGGCCAGGGACTGATTCTCCTGAGGAGCAGAACCAAGAGGTCCAGGTGCTCTTTTATTCCCACAGCCACCAGGTTCTTCAACTGGGCTTAAATGGAAGAAATCAGGCACACAAACAGGTCCTAGAACAGATGTTGCAGTAATAACACAGGCTTTGTTTTTAGTTATTATTGTTAGCTTTTATTGCTGTTATTGCACAGGAACAGCGATACTATTACTTTTTTTGTCTGGCTTGTTCTGCTGCTGTTGCAACAATATGAATTTCCCCTCCGGGGGATCAATAAAGTTTTTATTCTATTCTTAATTTTTTCTTCTTTATTGAGAAATAGCTTTGCTTCTGGTGGGAAATGACAAACAAAACCCTTATTTCCTGAAATATTTGCAGTCCTTCTTGGCATCTGCATGATTCTTGTGGTTATGAACAAGCTTCCTGGACGGTTCTGCCAGAACCTTTCCTGTTCTGAAACAAACTGCATGTCTTTGAGGGCGGGGAGCTTTTTCTTGCTGGTATTCTCTTTAGTTTCAAGTTTTTCTCTGGGATTCATGTTTGACTGGACACTAATCTCACTGAAATGTTGACATTACCGTCTGTTATCTGCATCTTTGTCTCTCTGGCTTCATGTTTTATCTTATAGGATGATTTAGATTTTTTTTCCCCATTCTGTAGAGCAATTCCTCAGAACATAATGTTTTCTTTTAAAGGACCTTCTTTTTTTTTTAAAAAAAGAAAGGAAAGAAGGGTTAGATTTAGGATCAATATGTCTTGTGATCATTGGTCTAAAATCAAATCCAGAACCGGCTCTGATTAACTGGAGGACCTTAACGGGAACTGTTACATTCACGACACTTGGTGGCAACAAAACCGTAAAGCAGAAAACATAATGGAACTAATGGAAAATGAAACAACAAAATTAAATCAAACATTAGGAGAATTTTGGAGATCCTGAAATGTTTTAGACTTTTATTCCACAGGGGTTTTGGTCATTGGTAACAGATCTTTTGAAATCAGGCAGTTAAAGACTGCAGACTAACCCTAACCCTAAAAACAATTCATGATGTACGACAGGGACTTCAACCTATTATCAGGTTTAATTCCTTTATCAACTTATCCATTTATCGCCTTCAGCTGTAGCATTATTACAACACGAGAAGTGGCATTTTCCATCCTTTGTCAAAGACTGTTTCAACAATCAGCATTAGTTATTATTTAGTTTCACTGTGGGGTTTTGACTGTCCAATAATGAAATAAAGGGCAAAATTAAATTAAAAAAACGCAGCTCAAATCCTATCTGTGTTGAATTGATGGTAAATAGAGGGTTAAACGTAAGATGCTAAATGATAACACTAAATAAACATCTTTCAGGAAGAAATTCAGACTAATTTGGTTTACTGAAAATTAAACATGCAAATGAATGAACATGAGCAGCAGTTTTAGGTGATTCAGCCATTATAGACTACAGTCTATGTGAGTAAAGGCCACAGGAGAAATTAAAAGGGACGCTCAGGAAGGGCATGTAGATGTGCAAATTCATGCGACACCCTGACTCATTTATATTTGTTTATATCTAAACTGCATTTCAGAAAAAATATGATAAATGAACATGAACTTATTCAGATCAGAACTGTGAACTTTGTTCAGTGTTCATGTGGTGAATCAGTTCATTTTAACCAGCTGAACTGAACGTAGAACCGGTTCTTGGTATGGATGAACTGACCCAACTCTGACACAGTATTTATTTAGTAAATTATCTAAAAACAGGTTATTATAGCAAGCTGATATGCCACATGTGGATCATTCTAGCTGCAGGAAGTCTCAGTTTTAAACTGAGAATGCTAACTTTGCATTTTTTATAATACATGTTTCGGTCGTGGAGACGCTTCTAGTTAATAAAGTTCTGTGCAAACACTGCTACACATGGAGCCAACGCTGGCGCCGACACGTATGGAGACGCCAGGAGATCCTGCGACTATGAGGACGAGAGCGTCAGGAAGGGAGAAACTACTTCTTCTCACCTCATGAGTTTCTAACTGAGTCTTGCTTAAGAGCCAGACAGGAGAAAGGTAATAACTGAAGCATATGCAGCCTTTCTTGTCTTCGCGGAGCACGAACACATGCAAAACATTTCACCGACACAGATTTCCTGAGGATGATAAAGAACCATGGAGGTTTTAAACGTCTGCTCCCATCCAAGCCGGTCAGCTCCCAATCCTAGTTTGAAGAGTTACTGGAAGCAAAGAGTGAAAGTCTGAGAAGTTGAGTCTCACCTCCATGCTGTGATTTGACCTCAGGGGGAAATAAAGACAGGACATTTGATTTATTTGAAAAGCTGAGGAGTAGTTTCACCCAAAGCCGTCCAGCAACAACAGCAGCTTGGTCCAGAGTCTCCAGACCGGGCTGGGACTGAGCTGCAGGAGCAGGTGCTGGCAAGCCGTTTATACGAGGAGAGCAGTAAAAGGCCTCACCTCAAACTGTTTTTATTCAACAGCTCATTTAAATCGACAAATCCAGTCAATCATTTTTAGGCCTTTCTCCTTTACATCCAAAATCTGCAGAAGCTCATTTTTGCTCCTTCAGGTTCTGCAGCGTGAAATCGCTCGGCAGAAAACTCAGAACCAGCTTGTTTTCTCAAGCTTTTAGTTTGACTGATATATTTGGGTTACCCTCCTTGTTATTTAACCATTTTCACTTTTGATCACTTCCTGATTTTACGGGGTCTTACTTCTCAATCCTGCCTTGATCCCTGTGTTGCTTTTATTTTTGCTTGAATTGCAATTTTTACATGTCATATGGCTTGTTTTCATTCTTATGTCTTTCCTAACACACTGAGTCCACGAATGTCGTATGAAATGGGCTTTGTAAAAAAAAAAAGAAAAAACTGGACTTGGACCAAATCCCTAACAGATTGGACCTGAACCGCTGACCCATTTCCAGCCTCCAGAAAGAGACTAAAATCTCTCCATAACTCCCCTTATTTGTTCTAGTCTACAGGAGCGCTGGAGGCAGGTCACCTCCATCCGTGGTGAGGACATAAACTTTATTTATAGAACAATTTTCCAATAGCCAAGTGTAACAAAAAGTAATTTACAAATTCTAAACTTAAAAAAGATCTTAGGGATATTTAGAAAATAAATAAAATGATTAAAAACAAACAATAAACCACACACAGATTGCTGCTCGGTCTCCATCAGATCTCCACAGGAACGAGAATTAAAATCCTGTCGTATTTTGAGGAATTGGACCTTTAAGACATTGTAAAAACTCAAACGGGTTGCCTTGTGAAGGAGTTGGTAGCAGTGTTTCTTAGAAACAAGAAGGTCCTGGGTTCAAATCCCAACTCGCATGTTCTCTCTGTGCATGTTTGAGTTCTCTCTGGGTACTCCAGCTTCCTCCCAGTCCAAAACTTGACTGTTGGGTAATTTGGGCTCTCTGGTCTGCTCTCAGGATTTACAGTGAGTTTGGAAAGCTGTCATGATGTATGTTTCTGAGAAAAGCTCTACTCAGTTATCTTTCTGTGGTGGGCTGATAATACAAGATACAACTGATACAAGACCAGAGTGGAGCGGTGTGGATATTCTCTAATCCTCATAAGATCAAATATTTCCATACAAACCACTATATCCATGCATTTGTTGTTTATAGCTACTTATTTTTTGGAAGATTGCGGGTGGTCGGTGTTATCTCCCGCTATCACTGGATGAGAGGCGGGGTCCACCCTGGACAGGTCACCAGTCCATCACAGACCCCCGATAATATCGTGATAAAAATCTCCTGGAAACTTACAGAGAAATCAAAGTTGACAAGTTTCCAGCTCAATTCTGTGTTGGCAAGAGGAAATTAGGGTGATGATACGGGCAGCAGAATTCTGAACCAACACAAGTTTATTGAGGGTTATTTATTAAACCTTTATTTTACCAGGTTGGTCGGTTGAAAATCTATTCTCATTTTCAACGACGACCTGGTCAAGAGGCAGCAGAAAAAAAACATACATAAACACTGAAAAAAGTTCACACAAGACAACATAAGACCACTTAATCACTATTTACATTTAGCGTAACACTGGTGGAGGGAGGACTGTGGCGTGGTGCTGCTTTTCATCAACTGGGATCGTTCCCTAAGTTCCAGTGAAAGGAAATTCTTTTGCTTCAACCAGAGAACATTGTAGAGCACACATGTCCAACTCCTTGAGGTCTTTTAGATCCATCCCTGCTTCAACACATCTGAATCAAATGACTGATTTACTCTCTCAGTCTCTCACCAAGGTGCAGAGGTCTGCTAATGAGGCGCTCATTAAGTTCAGCTGTGCTGAACCAGGACAACACCTAAACATGCAGGACACCGGCCCCTAAAGACTGGAGCTCGACACCCTTATTTTAGAGTAATCGATGCTTCCGTCTTTGTAGAAGCAGTTTGAGGATGAAGCCTTCCCGTTCTGCCATGGCTGTACACCTGTGCATGAAACAAGGCCTGTAAAGACATGGGTGAGTGAGTTTGGTGCGGATGACCTTGACTGCAAGGAGTCCTGGGGTCCGTTCTTTGTACGTCGCTAACTCAGTTAGCTGGATTTGATTGTTAACGATTTGGCATGATCTTGGATCGTTTGGTTATTCGAAACTCATCTTGGACTTGTCATAGCAAACAAATACATCATTTAACAGTGGCTTTTAAATAGGAAAAAGTGGTGTTAGAGTCATAAATAGAAAATATTTAAGTTATTTGTATGATGGTTTGCTTTTTATTTTTATCATATTCAATAAGAAGATTTGTTCAGGCTATTTTATTGTGAAGTTTAGTTTTACTTTGAAAGGCTTGCTTCCTGTCAAGCCGTATATTGTATTAGAAAAAACTATGGATGGATTATCTAGACACGGAGCAATACAGTTTTACCGTGTAAACTGTGGATGACTTGGAAAAGGAAGAATAAAATTTTTTCTAGATAAAGAATTTTTTTTTGTTAAAATTCCCAGTTTGCATGCGTCCTTTACTTCCCGTCTCTAAGGAATGACACTGAAATTTGGATCTCTTGACGTAACAAGTGCCTTTTTAAAATAAAGTATAATAATTAAAGGCTACCATTTTGTAGAATATTCTTGTACTTCACTTTTACTTGTCCCCATGTTCTAGTGGGTCCGTGGAGGCTCTGATATAAAAAAACAAATAATATCAAATTATTAAAATGCAAAAATTCATACTGTAGAAAGTGATAGAAACATCTACCATGGACAGTATTTACGCATTAATTTGTCTGCTGCTTTTTGCCAACTCTCTCTCCTGGCTTTAACAGATTTTTAGGTGTTTTAATTAATGACTCAAATTCAGCATAACCTTCCATTAAAAGCTCTTGTTCTGCTTGGGAGAAAAACTGTGGGCGTTCTTTGGCCATGCTGAACAGCCAATAGCAGCGCTGTGATCATTGTTTCTACTATCGATACATTTCCCCTTTTAAACAAACGCATGAACGCGCAGTTGTCTCAGATAACTCAATCCAGCCATACTAATCGTAAACAACAGGTGTTTTCGAAGAACCCAATTAGCCGGATCAGGATTAGCCGGATGAAATCATGTTCGATGTGTCATTTGATCTCGGATGTTTTAACCAATGTACGAAGAACGGACCCCTGGTCTCATGCACAGAAAACACCTTGAGAATAAATCAGAGCCAGTTGTTCTCCTCCAACATCAGTGTCTGACCTCACAAAAGCCATTCTGGAGCAGTTAAAGCTTCCATAGCTGCTAAATTATAATAAACCCTGAAGATTGAGACTGGGATGCCACTCAACTTCACATAAATATGAAGCCAGATGATTAAATGTTTTTAGCAGTTTAGTGTATTTTTATTTATTTGAGGTAGCTCCTTAAATCTTGGAATGTCATCCTATTCATGAAGGAAAGGATTATAAGACTTTTCTGTTGCCTGGTCAATTTTAAAAGGTATCTAACATTTTTACCTCTTTAGCAGGATTTGTACCTCAGGTTCATGTGTTTTCATCCAGTTTGCCAAGAAGTAAGATCTGGGTTTATTTTGGTTTGAAAGGCGTATTTAATTACCGGGTTCTGGGTTGAACTTGGAACGCAGAGCGTGCTCTCAAACACAAGCGAGGGCCTGTTTGTTTTAAAATGTCGTCTTCTAATCAGACGAATCGAACTGCAGAGTCAACACGTGGAGAGGTTGTGGACGGGTTCCCCGCCTCGCCGTGTCTGAAGCACTCATCATATCGCTGGGATCTCCTGGTAATCCTGTGGACAGAAGCCACGTCCGTTCTGGGCCGCGCCTGCTAACCGGAGACTCCGAGCCGCCGACTGTTTAATTTACCGCAGCACCTGCCTGTCTTTCCGCCCTCACAGTGGGAGCGTTTCAACTTTACAACACCGCCAGTTTATTTGGAAATGCCAGTACGGCGAAAGGCCCAGGAGGCGGCAAAGTGTAGAGGACGCCTGATCATCCGACAGATATGAAATGGCCAGGTCTATGGATGTGTAACTCAAGTCTGTGAAAGTAATCAACCCTTCACCTCCCACTGCTGCAGAAATCCTCATGGATGTTGGAAACGAGGAAAAGTAAGCAAGGCTCGAGGCCTGAACTGAGCCACTCCGATATTTTTCCTTCCATTTGTGACCAATTACTGTCAATAATTATGCTTTTCAGCATACCTGCAAAGCTCAACGGCAACATAGCGAGGATAAAGGAAGCCAGATGCTGCTGAAGCACGGAGCAGTGAACCCCAACCTCATCGTTTTCACCCAATCCCTAAACCTGAGTTTATTTTCCTTCATCTCTGCGGGACGTGTTGGTGGAAGTTGCAGTTTTTCTCATCAAGAACTCCGTCAACGGCAGCAGAAAGCAAAACCTCTGGTCTGGAAGCCATAAACGTAAATGCAGCTCAGATACAACGTTCCAGCCGTATCCTTTTTTTTATTGTTTAATTAAATTGTGCACATCTCAGGAATTCTTCCACAAAATGCGCAAGGCTTTAAAAGGACAAAATACTTTTTTATCAACTGGTTTTTATAATAACACAACAAATGTGTTTTCCATTTTATTTTGCCAGACACATACAATTAAAGCCCTGATTGTGACCAAACAGGCAGCTCTCTCCATGTTTATTAAAGCGAAATCATTAGTGCCTTCAATAAGCGTAGTAGCGTAGAGGGCGTCCCATTCTGCAGGTTTGTTTCCGTCAGGTGTGTCTGTTTGATGAAACATCTGCAGGACAGGTGCCCGAATGACGACATCTGGAGCAGGAATGAAGGAGGTACCAGAATCCTGACATACGAGGCGCCAGAGTCACAAACACAGATGTTCCCACTTATCCTTATTAGAGCGCCCCCCAAGACGGAGAGGTCTGGACAATTTAGCTCTGGTGATTTTATCGGATAGTTTCGTAAACAGTGCTGTATTTTGGGCTGTAAGGTTTGCTTTTGCAATGGCAGACAGGTTCGTAGGAATGGTGATCTCACAGAAACAAACACGTCTGTTTGGACCTGCTCTAAAAGATGAGAACGATCCACGCAGAGCTGCTCTTATTTATGCACTAAAAAAAAGAATGAAATGCAGTAAATAGAGCAACTAGAAATTCAGTTTAAAGCAATTACAACTATAAACATGAAAGTTTAAAAAGTTTTCTTTCTAATAATTACTTAATAATTGTTTTTGTAGGATTTTGCAAACATTTTGTCAGCGTTTGTGCTTCTTTTCTGATGTTAGCAGCAGAGACAGTAAACAAGAGATTCTGGTTATCAGAAGTTAAAAATAAATAAATACATTTTTGAGGAGGAGACACAAACTCAAACTAAAACAGGTCTACACTATTAGATCCTGACAGGTATAAGAGGATGAAGCTCTTCTGTTTTTGCATACGCTCGATGTAACATATTTTTTTTTTTAAAAGGTCGGGTTTTCACTTCCAGTGCAATAAAATGTTGAAGGATATTAAATGAAGCGTCTTCCTGGAAGTTTGCAGCACTTTTCACATCTTTTATTCATCTATTCTGTTTAAATACATTCATTTTACCCATTTTACACCAAACTTCCAAAAATAAATCAAAGGTCATCATTTCACTTTTTATATATTTTATTTTTGTCTTTTTGTTTCCAAACTTTCTAAGAATGAAAAGGAGCCGTTTTGCCTCAGATCACAGCGGTCACAATATATTCTAGAACAAAAGAGTCTGTTGTTTTAATATATGAATTATCTCCATACTCTTATACAATATTACAAAGAAAAATAAGTGAAATTTATCTCCTGGGTAAGACGCAGTGTGCAACGTGGTGAAAATATGACCTGACTGGGCGCCTAAAAAAGTAATTTTCATAAACTTTCTATAAAGACAAACATGTCTAATTCAGCCATTCACATTTAATCCAAAATAAACACAATAAACCCAGTTTTAATGCAGTCCTGACTGCTGATTGCAAAATATTAGGCTGTGCTGTTAAATGCACCATCCCATGGTGGCGGCAGCATCATGCTGTGGGGATGCTTTTCTTCGGGAGGGACAGGGAAGCTGGATGGAGATGATGGGGAGATGGATGGAGCTAAATCCAGGACCTGTTGGAGGCTGCAGAAGACCTGAGACCGGGATGGAGTGTCACCTTCCAGCAGGAGAACCACCCTGAACATGCAGCGAGAGAGATATTATGGGATGGTTTAGAGCAGAGCAGATTCATGGGTTAGAACGGCCTAGTCAAAGTCTGGACCCTTCATTCATGCTGACCGAGCTTGAGTTGTTTTGCAATGAGGATTGGACAGAAATGTCCGTCACTAGATGTCAAAGCTGACAGAGACATTCCTACACAGACCTGCTGCGGCACCAAAGGGAGACTCTACGCATCGCCACATGCTGGCTGGACCCAAATACATGCCGCACTTTTCAGATTCTCATCTGTGAAAGATTTAAAAAAATATACTTTCCCTTCAAGTTGCAATTGGGTTGAAGTAAGTGTTGGTGAATTACATAAAATCCCAATAAAATGTGTTAATGCTTGTGGTTGAAGTGTGACAAAATTGGTTAAATGTTTGTTTCCTTTTAGAGCTCACAGAAGGTCAGATTCTGGTTGCTGGTTTCACGCCAGAATCAGACTGTGCCTTCTGTTTTCACCCCCCCGCTGTTTGCTTTGTTGATCTGGCGTTGTTCTGGTCCCTCGGTGATAAAAAGTCCAGATGTGGAGAGAAAGAGAGCCGCCATCACGCCGGACAAAGCAAGCCAGTGTGGTTTGGTCCGAATTATCATTTGTTAGTTTTCTGGAGTTTCAGGTGAAAATGAATTTGACAGTAAGCGCTCCCTGAAGACGAGGAACAATTTGCTCAACAGTTAAAGCTAAGCTGACCTCATACCAGCGTTTATGTCTTCTCAGCAGCCTTTTCCGGGGCCTCTGTGGCCGTTTCTACGCCGTGAAACCAAAACCGCTTCTCTGATCAGACTGAGTATCCACCGGTGCAGAAAACATGTCCGAGCCCAATGTGAGAAAAATGCAGATCCAGCAAATGAGCTAAAATACTACAACACTAATTATAAATGTGAAGATGTTTATGTCCAGCAGTGTGTAAAAGTCTCCAGTCAACCTTTATTTTCTGCTGACAGCCAGTCAGATGGTCTAAAATGGTCTCATGCAACAGTTTTCCAGGCTTTCTGCTTAGCTTTCAAAGTTTTGCTGCTATTTTTACTCATTTTATGAGAAGTTGTCTTTCAGCGTTTCTGTCAAGCACCTAAACTCTGACCTATCCAGGCATAAAGAGGCTAAACCAAAGGGAGCATGAAGTGCTGACTCAGATAAGTTAGCAAGGAGCTGATGCCAAATAATGTCCAGACGTGTTACCAGCAGCCGGCACCAGGGAGACGGTTTGTTTTCATCTGTTGCTGCATTAAAGCGATAAGAAACGTCACTGTTAGACTGACGGGAACTAGAGTTTCACTGCAATAAACTGATTCCTGAAGACCTGAAAACTCGGCCTGCTGGAGGAAGATGCATCTCTCAACTCTTTGCAGGATTATTCTCTGATTTCCTCTGCTGCAGTTTCTTTAGGCCAAGCCAACTTTATTTATAAAACTCTTTAAAGACACTGACCAGCAGTGCTGACCAAAGGCCTAACAATTCTCCACTTTTTTTGTCTTGAAATGTTTTTCGAATCAGATACTTCGTAGGACTTTATTAATCACATTTTATATGTACATCAGCTGCGCATAAAATGAGTGTTTGTGCATATATTAGAAACATCAGGTTCATTATGGACACTTTTACCTCAGTTCTGGGCTTCAGTGTTTTTTTCTCATGGTCCATGTGAGTTCTGTCTCTCCTTGTGTTTTATTGTTTTACATTATTTTGTGTGTATTTTTAAAATGTCCGGTGTTGTATGTTTTTTATGGTTGCATGAAAACTAGCCTTGGGCGTGCTGATTTTTGCTCATCAATGTGGACTGTCTCTGTTTTTCTCAGATACATTGGAATTGACTGACTGGGCTCAGAATCAAAAAGGTCCAAATTAAAACACTGAAAGAACTTCAGAAAGTCTCCAGAACCACTGATGAGGATTCCCTGAAAACATCACCATGAAGTCCGTTCCACTAGAAGCAAAACCTGAAAAATTGACGAGGTCTAAAACCTATCAGGGGGCTGTATTACAATGATGTATGAAATTAAAGAGAAGTATATATTTTTATTCCTATTAAGAATAATTACTGAAATCGTTGATGGTTTTGCTAAGCATTTATTAAATGTAAATACATTTAGCCCAAAGAGCAAAAAAAGCAGAATTACTTCCTCTGATCATTTAAAGCTCTTCTTATGTTCAGCTTTAAATTTCCAACTCCTTGCACAATTTCTATCTCGACCACATGTTTCCCGTTATGCAGCTAAAGTAAAAATATCCTCCCTGTTGACTTTTACACACGGAGTCTGGTGTTGTACATCTCTCTCCTTAGAGAAGTCAAACAGAGATCTGTCATTTCACACACCGAAGGAAAATAGCCAAAGTAATCCCAATATTCAGAAACAGAGTTAAATATAGGTTTCCAACTCTAGAACTGTATCTCTGTAAAGTTTTAGAAAAACATTTTCATGGCAGACTGGAAATATTCTTAGAAAAACAGAAATTAATCACTGAAATATATTCAAATTAACAACAAGGCTTAAAATACTGGAAGCAATAGAAGAAATAACAACTGCTTGTTGATATTAAAAAAATCTTTTGACACAAATAAATCCTGATTTATTATTAAAACAGACGCAATCAGATGGATTTTGTTACGGGGGATAAAAGTTGTTTAAATGGCTGACAGCAGTACGTGAAACTGGGTTGTTTGTGGGGTTCTGCTAGGGTCCATTTTGGGTTCTAAATAATTTCTCATGTATTTAAATGGTGTACGAAAAATATCTGAAGTTGTGAATTTTTTATTATTTGACGATGAGACAAACATATTTTGTGCTGGAGATACTTAGATCCTAAATGGTGATACTGAAGAAATAAAAAAGCTAAACATGTGGTTTGATTGTAAGAAACTTTAATTAAATTTGAGCAAAACCAAAATAATGTTGTTTATGAACTTTAACTCCAGTTCCTTGTAAAATGGACAAGAAAATTAATAAAGTGAGGGTTTAAGTGGCACACAAAGCTAAATTACTTCCTGTTATTATTTATAATAAAATTAAATGGAAATCTCACATCAAATATGTTGAAAGTAAAATAACCTAAAGTGTATTTTGCACAAAGCCGAAGATGTTAGATTAAAAAGTGCTCCATAACTTCCTCAGCAGACATTCATCCCCCAAAAAGAGCTCCTTAGTGCTCGGTACCTGGCTCATGCTTCTACGCTACAATTAAAACGATTAAACCTTCCTGACAAAGGTGAACTACAAACGGCTCTGATAGGGTTTAAAGCTAAACCAACTGCAAGAAAATATTCTAAATTTATTAAACAGAAGAGAATTTATAAGTTAAGGAATTTAAGTCAAACGAAGATGATTTAAACAATAAAGAAAAAGATCTGTATTTCTGTCTGTGTGTGAAGCTTTGGAAGAGGCTGAATGTGGAGCATCAGCCGGAAATGTAATAATAATAATAATAATAATAATAATAGTAATAATAATAATAATAATAATAATAATAATAATAATAATAATAATAATAATAATAATAATAATAATAATAATAATAATAATAACCAAAATATATATAATATTTTTGCAACTGCTCCACAAGATTTTTTAGGTTTTCTATAGGAAAGGCATGTGTAAATAAATGCAAAAAGGATTTTGCACATTTGCTGGATTAAAAGATGGTCAACCAGCTCAATAAAAATCTAAACATTTAAAAAAAATCTTTTCTTAGCAATAACAACATGATTTTGGCCAGTCTTTCTCTGAAAACCTTTGCTCTATTTATCCCATTTCAATAAATGAATTAAAAGCAGATTATGGTGCCACGAAATTCTCCTTCTGAGTAAAAGTAATTGGATAGATGTGGTTCTAATTACTATAAAATGAAAGATAATGTAGAGTGTTTTTTAGGCTAATACTTTGTGTTGTTCCTGACATTCTGAATTGTAAGAAGATTTTAAATGATATGTAACAATTTTACCCTAATTAGAGATAAAAAGTTTCCATCTGCAGCAACTGTCTGTGCTGGGGGGCCAAATTATTCTTGAGTTGCTGTTGGGGTGCTGCACCAAATCATTTCGGGCCCCTGGGCTGTAGTTTGGACACCTGTGACATAAGCAAAGCCCAAACATGGAACAGTTTTAAACAAGTATAAAAAAGATGATTAAAGATGTATATCAATGTATTAGCTTTATTCTACATTGTATTATTGTTTAAATACGATAGTCACGGGGATTCTGTCTTATGGAATACACTTTATGTTTGAAACTTTTTTAAATAGACGTTTTAGATTATTATTAATTTTGTATAAATGTTTTCTTGATGAATATGAAGTGACGGGAATAATGTTGTACATTAGTTAAAATAAAAACAAATACTGAATGAATAAAACTTTCTGGAAATGCCACCAGGCCTGATAAAAAAAGCAAATTCTGGAACAAAAACTGCCGTTGACATTTGAAACCGTCTAAATCTGGCAGCTCTGGGGTGCAGAGAGGTTTTAGAAGAAGTTCAGCTTCTGCTTTTCAACACGACAGAAGAGCCTCAGCCAGAGGTCTGCTTCTGGACATGAAGGGAAAACGCCTTCAGTCACCTGGTGACGCTGTGCAGGATCAGTCCAGGGAGATTCTCACGCTTAGAGGAAAACCTCAAGGAAGGACAAGAGCTCAACGAAACCAGATACACCCAAACTCCTCCATTCCTAAAGCCCAAAGAAACGCCGTAAACACTAAAGTAAAAAGCTACATTCTCCACATTCTGAGCTTTAATGCCCTTTCTAGTCCTGGTAACTTTGGTCTAGCTTTATTTTTTTTTCTTATTGCATCAATTTCCCACAGCTTCAGGTCATTATTTGAAACTTTGTCTGCATTTAATATCAACAGCTGTCACTTCGAACATTTTCAGTTTCTGCAACAGGTAATAAAGCGAGGCTTTACGAGAGGAATGCAGCTTCGAGGGGCCAGAGCCTGCAGAAAATAAGGCCGCTGTGCAATGTCACAGCGGAGGATGGAAAAAAGGTCAGCCATTCGTCACGTGGTCTGAAAGCCGTCCCGGGAGCTTGACTCAGCCCTTCACGTCTGGACAGTGTTCTGAGACAGCTCATTATTCCCTCCTCTGGAGCTGGCGTCCCACCAGACGTACATCTGCGTCCCAACTGGCACTCGTCCTCTTGTGTTGGCCGTCTCACCGCCACCTCTAACCACGCATGGCTGTCAGCGAGCAAACCTCACGTCTTGTCTATCATAATTCTCCGCAAGCACAGTCCTCAGTGTTAAAAAGCATTATTTTTTATTTAAACTTTGGAATAAGCTCAGGCTCGGGGCTATAATTACGGCAAGAGGAGACGTTTAGCGAGCTGTGAATGAAGTGGGAGAAACCTGCATCCCCAGTCTGATACTTATTTTAAAATTAGCAGTTTGATAAGCTGGGTTTGCACTTTGTATGATGTTACCTCTGAGAAATGTGATGCAGAGATGTGAAAGTTCACACATTCCTGCCCCGCCTGGTGTCACCGGCGGCCCGAATCACAGGAGGCTAATGGCTGCAGCCCTCCGAGCAGATTTACTCCGCAGCATTAGTGAAATCTGAGGTAATTTATCAGTAATAGTTGTCACATGTTGGCAACAATAAAATTACCTAATTTGCTTCTTAGTCATTAGGCTGTAATATGTTCCCTCATTCCCCGTTCACGATCAAATCCATCTCCTGTGAATCAGAGTCACATGGAGCTGTTCGTATTCGGGCTTTTCCCCACGGCCCGCTGGACGGGTCTGTGTTCTGTCCGGTTCTGCTCAACCAATTAGTAACCGGGCCGTAAACCCGCCGATCCTGTTGATGCTCCTTTGTTCAGTGGGGAAGAATGTCTATGAGAAGGTTTTCCATCTTAAAATTAGAGCTTTTTTTTAAAAGCCTGTTTCATAAATGAAAACCAAATCCCAGAATATTTTGAGATATCTGCAGTGAAATTATCCTAAAACGTTAGTTTGGTCTGATTTAATCACTCTTTTATTTAAATTGATGCCAGGACGGACTCTTGATTTGCTCACACCCGAAATGAGTTTGTGCACATCTGAAAACCAGGAGGATTCACTAATTGCTACGTTGGTAAGAACCAGGAGCAAGTCATGCGGAGAAGAATGCAGATTTTATTTCACTTTCTCTATTAATGACCATACAGAAGAAATAAAATGCACAAGAAATCCCTGATACTTAAAGTTTATAGCTCTGAGTCAGAGCTTGTTTGGACTTTTGGTTCTCACTTGTTGTTTTTTTTTGCATTTTAATGTGGGTTGTTTATTATTGCCCTTAAGGTCTTTCCATTCCACCAAATATATTCATGGGATGTTTCTTAGTTATTTCCTGTGTTCTGCTCTTTGTGTATGTTACTTTGATTCTTGTGTTGGTTTTTATCCTTTACATTAATCAGAGCCTGTTTTTGTCCTGATGCTACTTGTTTCAATTGCCCCGCCCAATACTCGCACTTCCACCGTTTATGGGATGTGTCCTAATTCTCCATGGTGGTGTTTAGCCCCGCCCACTTTGTGCCCTCAATCCACACTTTGGCGAAGCCCGCATCAATGCGGACTAGTGTATTACCCACAATTCATTGCTGCATGCAACATTTTGAGCTACAAGTTGAACATATTTGATCTAAAAAAGACCTAAATTCAGACTGCCACCTTAAATAAATGACCAATCACCATTTTCGTTTCTTAAAACGAATATGGTTGTTATTTTTACGTATAAAACTGAAATTTCCTCAAACAGTAGCAGCTGGTTTAATTTTATTCTTTCTGCTTTGTTGAATTTGTTTGATGTATATTTGCACTTTAAAATGTCTGAGAGCACCAAGTAATGTTTTGCACGTCTATTTATTGACTCTGTTTTATAAGTAGACATGCAAAAAGTGTGTTTCTGAACAAGTAGGCAACCAGTTATGCCTGCTGTGTGCAATGCTGGTTTTTTTAACTCACAGGAACTGTTAGATAAACACAGTTCCTGTGTTTATCTAACAGTATTTTTATTAAAAATACAATAAAGGAATAGTTGTGAAAAATATCAAATGTCTTCATTATAGTTATTTTTTTTTTTTACATCTTTTCTGTAACAAAGGAAAACAATGTCACAAGGTGCTATCATCAAGGAAAGGCACACAACATATATTTATTAGTAATTTTATATTCATTTTGGGTATATATTTAACAATAAATGAGCTCTTAGATCTGGAGTAAAAAACCCGTATAAGTAATGGTTAAAGAGAAAGCAACCAATATAATAAATATATTGGTGAACTTTACCTTTCATTAGATGAAAATATAGGGTTTTGTCTTTCTGTCCTCATACCGTGGAACTCTTATTTCTTACTGACATAATTTCCTCATGGTAATCTTTTATTTTTTATTATTAGATAATCAGAAAAGGTCAAGTGGAGAATCCAGATCATTGATTCCTTAAACAAGCTGCTTTCAGTCCTGCCCCTCAGGACCTGCTGACCTTCATGTTGTAGGAGTCTCTGCTCCATTCAAAGCCGCGTTGGGGGGCTGATAAACGGCTAAAAGGTGCCGGACTTTGGGCCCTGAGGTCCCGGACAGAGCGCCACCACTTTAAACCTTCCTCTATTACTGGCTGCGGTATTCAGGATCGCATCAATCGAGTCTGGCAGTTTATGGATCTGTTCGCAATCACCTTTCACTGAACCAGCACAGTTTTCCAAACGCTGTTTAGAGAGATGTATCGTCTTCCCTCGCTGTAATTCTCAAAGCTAAGGAAGGCTGCGGCAGCATGTGAGCGAGGCTGAGGAACAGTGAAGCCATTATCCTGTCATCTTTTCAGGTTTCTGACAGATATCCAAGCACAAAAATGTGGACCCTACATTGTTCTGTTTCAAATCCTCCACATTTTGAAATAAAGCAGCTGTTCATACGTTTTGAGGCTCCAGCTGTGTTTTAGTGGAGCAGAGGGATCTAGGCCTAAAAATGTCTTCATTTGACTGTTTTTCACCCCAGATGATGAGATCGGTGAAAAAGTACACATTTAGTATGAGGTTGAGCAACTTTTCTACCATAATGACACAATTTGAGCTGCTTACTGACAGTGTGGGACTCTCCAGTAATACGTTAGGACACTTTAACACATGAAGTCCTGCTTAAACCATCTGATGAGCGTCTGAAGCTGGTTTTTAAAAAGCTACTCTGTGATTTTCATGTTTATTTGCTAAAGCCAACGGAGAATGTGACTCATATAGTTCTTGCTTTAATCTTGATGGTTCAATTTCAGTACTTAAGATTCTTTTAAAAAAGCTAGAAAGAGCTGTATTTTTTTTTTCTCTCTTCAAAATACCATTTTTGACATGTTTAAAGCCCTTCATCACATGTCATATATGGGATTTTTGACATTTTTAAGTGATGTTTTACTGGCTACAGATCAGAGAGGCTATGCCAGTTCTGTCTTAGATCTCACAGCTGTTTGGCAGAACTGAAAACAGTAACCTCCCCTCTCGTCCGGAGAACGATGTTGTCTTAAATGGCTTCCACTAGAAGTACTGCAGAGTAACTCAGTATTTACAGTGGTGTGAAAAGGTACCTGTGCAAATTCTCAGTAATCCGGGTCATCGCAACAGCAAGCGGAGGCATCGGAGCCTGTTCGCTGGTGTGAAAAAGTATTTGCCCAATCGCCGTTTTTTCTGCTTTCTTGTCAAACTTTAATGTTGAATAAACTAGATAAATACAAATTGTTGTGCCATGATATTAATGCCATGATGAGAGAATGAAGTCAGATTGAATTCTGAACATGTACCATGGGGGAGGGACCAAAAGGAATTTCACACATTCAGGCTGAGACAGCCTCTCTGCCATGAGCCTAGACCGCTCCCGCAGACAATAGGTCAGATCACTTCTGGCCAGACTCGCAGTCTTCACTTCCTGCCTGGGATTCCGGAGCAGATGGGGCAGAGGATACCAGTCCCCCCTGCAAGCCACATGGGATTCAAGCCTATTCTTCTGCCTGGGACATCTGAAAGACAGAGTTACTGGGGCCCAGCCACCCATACCGGCCAGCTACGCATGGGTCCACGAGGGCGTCGAAAAACCCACAAGCCAGCACAGGGGAGAAAGTTCTCTTTGTCCGGAGGACCCGACTGGGTTCAGGGATCTGCCGACTAGAATCAGAAGCTAAGTTTGCAGTCTAAATTCTGCGCAACCAGCCGCTGAAGTAAAGAATGCCAAAACCAGCCTTGTTTATTCTTCTCAGTTGTTGCAGGAAGCTGATTCCAGACAACGTGAAGCGGCTGAAAGGTCAGCACAGGACCCACTTTCCCAAGCTGAGAGCAAAAAGGAGCTGAAATTGCGACTGCAACCGGTCAAAGACTGCGTGCAGGACCTTGGAGCTACCTGCTCCGACCACGTTTCCGCTAGTTCATGGCTGCATGTCTGCTGCTGCTACCCTAGCATGCTAGCGGGCTAAGAACCAACGTATCCTCTGCTTTCACTGCTCTCTTCCTTGAATGGCCAAATTGGACCAAACTCACAAGAGGCACCGACAGGTCTAGCAGGATTGAGGCAGGGAGAGTTACATGGTTTGTTGGAAAGCTTGTGTGATGCAGGTATATTGTGTTTTTAAACACATGGAGCTACCGACTAGCTCCACGCTAGCATTGTGATAGCAGGCCATTGCCGATGTGATTCGAGTGTGTTTTTATGGTTATAACAATGGTTATCTCCACAAGGGTTTCATACATTGATGGGATATTAATGTTTATGTTATCCGGCTCACTCATTATGACGAAAAATAGGGGCGAAGCTTTTAAAGTTAGCGCCGAAAATCCGCTAGCCAAAATGCTATTCAGCTCCCGATGAGTTCCGGTTTCCGGATATTCAGCTACGGTCGTTTCAAGCATAATGTTTGCTTGGTTTCACTCTCCGCCTTCGTTCGATAAGGCTATGACCGTTATTATCGCATTAATATGGAATATTAATGTCAATTTAAAGGTGTTTTGTTTACTTTTAGGATTAGCCGATTTTAGCGACCGATCGCTACAGAGACCCCTAGCCTCCGGAGGTATAATTGCATTAATAAAATCAAGCATCCCTAAAGTTATTGATTTTACTGAGCAAATCATTCTTTAAAATGTTATTTCCTTAAATAATGTTTTGTGTAACTTGGGATTTGCATTGTGAATGGGGTTGAAACACATGCCAAATGTTGTTCTAAATTAGTTACGCTAATTTAACTCCATTACATGTTCTTTAAGTCATATCTGCAGTGAACCAGGATCCACTGAATTATTCTGATGATGATCAACCACTTTTTTTTATTTTGTGTTCTTTTGCATGTACATAGTACATGGAGTAATGATGAAAGTATTTGCTCCAAGTTGGTACTACTGGAAAAAGGGCATTATTGTTCTCAGGGGGACAACTGGACCCAGAGGCCTCCACCACTGTTTAACGACGTCCAGTTTCACTTCATAAAAGTGGCTTCCTTCACTGCCCTTTCAAACCAACGTTGCTCTCTATCCAGGATGACAACATCTGCAGATGAGTGGAAACCACTGAATCTTGGCCTGATGGTGTTGCTCTCCTGTGCTGGGCCATCCTTTTGACCAGTGGTTGCTTCTTATCCAGATATAGAACTGGTCCCAGTCCTCCTGGCACTGAGCACCTTGGACAACATTGCTCTGAAGGTGCCGGGGTACTGGATCGTTGGGGTGAACCAGTCTTTGTCCTAATGTGCTTTCAGTTTGAAAGCCACTGGGACGTCATGTTTAGTCTCACTTTCTCAGAAACTCCTGCAACATAAGGGACAACTGCTTGTCTGGGTCTGCAGCTTTTAATTAAATGAAGAGTATAAAACATTTTCATCTCCCTAACTTGCCTTTTATTCACTTTAAGGTTTTTCTTGTCTCTTCTTGTCCAGACCCTGAGATCATTTGTAGTTTTCAACCTTTTTTCCTGTTTCCCAAAATCTAGACTTTCAGGAGCCCTTTGGAGGTCACGAAGTTTGCATCTTCACTGATCACTGAACAGTAAGAACATCTCTTAAAATGGTTTTTACATCAAAAGCAGCGTTTGGTGGTTTAAGCTCTGCAGGAATGCAGCCGCTACTGTCAGCTCTCCCTCAGCTCAGACTCTCAAACATGTCGGTAATATTTCCAGTAACGCTTATTGACAGCTACAGTCCTCATTAATGTACACAAACGCAGATTCCTTGTGGTTGTGTAATGAGCGGTTAGAGACCAACGAGCAACAATAAAACAAGGAATTTATTAAATCCCACAGTTCAGTTGTTTGGCTGCTGACAATAAACGTTCTCCTGCGCTGTGATGCTGTCTTTTTGATGTCCGCCAGGATCTCTGAGCAATGCTGCAGATAGAGAGAGTGAGACTTATTTATGATGACCAACAGCTGCATTTAACCATGCAGTCTAATCCGAACCTTCAGCACAAAATCTCTGCTCTAAATCTGAACCCAAACCTTTCTCCAACATCCCCTTTGCCCTCAAGCTGTGGTATGTAACACTTAATATTATAACTTAAGTTGTTCTTCATGTCTGGACCTGTGGAGAAAATGCTGCATATCATCTTCATTTGTCTGGAAACCTTAGCACATCAAGTTGGAGTTGTCAGTGAAGCAGCTTTAATCCGTCCATGGTTATTTATGTTGTGTTTTAAAAAAAAAAAAAACATCCTTGTGTTGTTTTGCAAATCTTAAAGAGCCATTCATCTGTCTTCGAAGACACTGAGTTTTTACTGCTGCTTCTGCAAGTTTTATTTGATAGTTTTGATGTTCAGTCTTGCAAAATTGGCAGATCTCATGCCAGCGTGGCTGTGCATTGAATCCAGGATGCAGAACTCTTACATCAGAAAAGAAAAGGGAAGATTTCTCCTTCTATGTTTTTAGTCAGCCAGATAAAACTGCCTTTTAATAAATGCCAAAACCTTTAATGGATTAGTTTGCAGATTTGATGCATGTTTTTGTTTTGCAAAGAAATCTACAAGATATTTAATTTTTTCCACTGTAAATTACAGCAAGGTCTTCTAACGTGGCTCCCTGACTAGTGAGCACCCAGAAGGAGAGGTTCAGTTTGGGTGTAATCTGGTCCACATGCAGGTCAGCGTTCAGTGTGTAAATGGTTCAGTTTTCAAAGAGTCGGCACATCCAGAACAGACACATGATTGAAGGTCAACAGACTCAGAGGAGCATTTGACACATCACCACCAAACAGAGTCAAGCTGGGTAGGATAATGCAAAAAAACATGGACCCCAGGATCAAACGGCCTGCTGCTGCTGCTGGTAACGTAGCAGTAGTATTTTAAGATTTGTGAAGATTTAGATAGAAGGTGATCGTATTGCTGCAGCCTGGTTTCTGTAAGACAAAATTAATCAGTTTCATTGTCACAGTGTTTGAAGAACGGTATCTTGTGTTCAATTGACCACATTTACTTGTTTTATTTGTCTGTTCAGTAGAGTAGAACGGTTCGGTTTGGACAACTAATGAATTTGGCCAAATCCTTACAAAGAAGAACCGCTCTGTCCAAAGTGGGAAGGAGGCTGTCTCTCAAAAGGTTTCCCACAAAACATTCGCCAATTACCGACGACCACAACCTCCAGTGGTTAATGGGTGACGGGGTGACTGGTCATTAAAGGAATGAATGAACATGGTGGCACAGCTGGTAGCACAGTCCCCCTGGAAATAAAATATGGATGGTTAATAACTAAATAAATGAAACCACGCATTAAAACATTCAAATATGTATTTAACTGATATGTAAGTTGTTCCTGCAGCATCCCTAGTTTGTTCACAGACGTTTTTCTAAAATGTCAGAAGTTGAAAATAAAGAAATCAAACATGTCTTGTTCCGCACTAGAACGTTAACTGTTCCATGGATGACTAAAGCGATCAGTTTTAACATTCAAACATCAGCGTTGAGTCAGGACGTAGTGTGAGGGAGTCACGGACTGAACATTTTTACACAGTTGCTGTTAACACATGTTCTTCACAGTGGGACATTTTCAGCTTGATTTACGCTCTCAGTGTGAAATACGAGAGTGAGGAGAACCTCCAGGAGGAAGAGTTTGGCACCGACCGTGTTTCTTTTACAGCACATCAAAAATGATGGATGAAGTTGCATGATGGCTGTTTCTTGTGTTGATATAAATGCCACATGTATTTGAACTCATCAACAAACTTCACAAAGGAAAATCAGAGAAACGTCTGTTGGAAAGAGAATAAAGGAAAAGTGTTAAAGTCATAGCGTCATTAAATGCTATGCGTGGTTAGCTGCAGAGATTATAAACTAACTTAATGACTAACTTAAATACAAATTACAAAAATGACTTAAAATTGTTTGATATAGTACATTATGGCACAGAAACACAATTTGCACTTTAACACAAAACTCATTGGGAACTATAATGGCACATTTTATGTATTTATGTATGAGTGCATGACAGAACCATCCAGAGTGATACCATCTGGACCACATCCTTACTACTTCCATACGATCTATGAGGTAAAGTAGCAACTAGGTGCTTCTAATTAAATCAGTTTAATTATCTAATCATGAGAATGTGTGGCATGCCAATTCGATTGAAGTTTGCATGATGTATCTGAACATCTGGAGCAATACCCTTTAGACAGATAAGACCAAAGTAGACATGTTTGTCCTCGATGCACAAAACCTGGTTCTGAAAAATCCAAATGTAGCATTTCAATTCAATTCAATTTTATTTATAACAAGCGCTAATTCACAACACATCACCTCAAAGCTGTTTAGAAAGTCAGACTCCATCAGATCCTCCAGGTTGGTGAGAAAGTTTCCTCTCTAAGGAAACCCAGCAGGTTGCATCAAGTCTCTCCAAGCAGCATTCACTCCTCCTGAAAGAGCGTAGAGCCACAGTGGACAGTCGTCTGCATTGTTGATGGCTCGCAAAAAAACACTCAAACATTTCAAGCCAAAATGTGGCTTGCAAGGATTTTGTACTTTACCACTTTCTATCCCCTGTGGAAAGATCCAGAACTAGAAGCTCCCATTATTTTGCCATCTCTTTTGAAAACCATATAATCCAGATCTGTTCTGTACTGAAAAATGCTCAGGACAAACAAGCACTGCTGGTGCTGGCTGTTTCATAGCTTTGCTGAAAATGTCCTATTCGTTAGAAAACTGCGACTCTTCATAAATCTGACAAAACTCTGACGTCAAGTTTTGAGGTTTAAAGTCCCTCAGGAGATAAAGGCACTATAAAACTAATGGTGTCGGTTTTTATTTTAGTCTATTGTGTCATCGCCATCTATTTTTCTTTTCTTTTTCAGGTTGCATCACACCCCCCCCCCCCCTTCCCCTGCTCTACCAAAGCCAGTTTACTATTACCATTGATGTTTTCTATCTGGTCTGATCTACAAAAAGCCCACATGCCCCCAAAATGTCCTACTAAACATAAAGGGAATTCAGTATTTATGCAATATTTGCTGAGTGCTTTGGTTATTTTAGGCTCTAGTGTATATTTATTTATTCTTATGCGGATAATGGAAAGCTTTTATCCAACGCAAGTTATAAATGAGGATGAAACTGCATCCATCCATCCATTATCTGTTGCTTACCCAAGATCGTGTTGTAGGGCCAAAATGTCCAGGAGGACAATCCAACATCCATCTCCCCAGTGACATCCTCCAGCTCATTTTGGAGGATCCCAAGACTTGACAGTTCCACTGTTGAGTTCTGGGTCTTCCTCCCAGTGATCCTGCTCCAAACCACCTCAGCTGACACCTTTCGATGCAGAGAAGCAGTAGCTGTACTTTTCCAGATTGCTAAAACACACGCAGACTGCAGAAGCATAGTTCCATGAACCCCTCAGCAATTCTGCAAAGGTAAAGATCTGGTCCATTGTTCAATGGCCAGGACTAAAGCCGCCTCGATTCTCCTAAATCCAAGCTTCAGCAGTCAGTCAGAACCTCCTCTTTACCCAGAGAAGGTTTTCCCAAGGAGGATGAAAAGTGTGATCCCTCGATAATTGGAACAAAAACTGGGTCCACCTCTCCAAGGTTGATCCACTCCTCCATGAGATATTGAAGAGGCATGTCAACCAAAAAAGCCCTACAATGTACAGATCCATTAGAAACTCTGGCTGAATATCCTCCAAACCTGTTATGCCACTGATGGGGAGCTTTTGTTCTACCTCAGGTACCTCTGCCACAGTGATAGAATCACATTCCCCCAATTCTTCACGCTCTGGCTCCTCCGAGGAGGACATGGTGGTCCGATTGAGGAGATCCTCCAATTGCTTCTTCTACCGCTCTGTAATGTCCTCAGCATGGGTCTGCAATGGTCCTCCCTAAGCATACACAGCTTGGAATGATCCCTGTTTCCCTTTTATGAGTCGCTGAAATGTTTTCTAGACTTTCTAGACTTGAGGCCAACCGAAAGTCTTTCTCCGCTGTTTCCTCCTGCACCTGAGTTTCAGTTTCAAAACAACTAAGGCCGAGGTCTTTATGGCCATCTAGTACCTTTCAGCTGTTTCAGGAGTCGCTAAGGATAACCAAGCCTTAAAGGCCTCCTTCTTTAGCTTGACGGCTTCCAACACCGCTTGTATCCACCAGCGGGTGGATCCAACAGCCACCGATAACCTTCAGGCCACAGCTGCTGGAAGTCTCTGTCAGGTTCTTCCATGGAGACTCTGAAGGGGGTCACAACCACAGAGTTTAAGCAGTTTGTTGAGAGCAGTTGGATGTGATGGAATGGGAAACCGTGAGGGCCCTGGTCACTGACTGCGGGAAAGAAAACAGACAAGACTAAGCACTGACAGCAAGCAGGAAAGCTGAGCAAATGTGGCCGAGGCTGACTCAGGGACAGAGTAAGTAGTGAAGTCCAGGTGGACAGTGACGCGGCACACAGTGAGCTATGGTTGACAGTCTGGATGGTAGTTTCCAGTGGACGGCTGGTGGCGGAGCACGTCGAAGGAGGAACAGACACATGGTGGCTCAGCTGAGCATTGGGAGCATCTTCAGTGTTCGATGAGCAGAGTTTGACTGGAGTTTTTAAAACCCCGACTAAGAACTGAAGCTTGAATTCCAGACGCGAGCTAATACTTTCAGGGACATGAGTAATTCAAGAAGCACAGGTACAGGTACAGGAAGCAACAGGAACAAGGTGTGGTGAGGTTACCACTCCGGGAGAGCTGACTACTGCCTCCTTAAATGCTCCACTTGATGGGTGCTGATGGGAAACACCTGCGGCTGGCGTCCACCCTGTTTCACCCTGCTGGAGAAAGGTGAGAATACACCACAACACCACCACACAGATCCGTGCACCTGACAGTCACATCTTCAGTGAAGGTGCTGAACACAGTCCATGCCAGTTTCATGCCCCCAGCCTCCCTTGGGAAATGAGAGAAATTCTCCTGGTGAGACCAAGTCATGACATTAGCCTTTGGGAAAGCATTCAAGTTTCTGGGAGCCGTTCCATAAAGCTCTTTGTGGAATTCCAATTTGTTCATGTTAATAATAAATCTTCCTCAAACTCTAGGGTCACCTGTGGAGTACCACAGGGTTCAGTCCTTGGACCAATTCTCTTTACTATATATATGCTTCCGATTGGCAAAATTATCAGACAGCATGGGATTAATTTCCACTGTTATGCTGATGATACTCAGCTATATTTATCCATAAATCCTGATGAATCCAATCAATTACTTCGACTGCAGGCATGTCTTGACGACATCAAAAGTTGGATGACTTTAAATTTCCTGCATCTAAATTCTGACAAGACCGAAGTTGTAATCTTTGGGCCAGAGTCCTCAAAAAATAAACTTCTTAACCAATCACTTAATCTGGGTGGCATTAACTTGGCCTCTGGTAATAAAGTAAAAAATCTTGGTGTTATTTTTGACCAAGACATGTCATTTAAATCCCATATTAAACAGATTTCCAGAGTTTCCTTCGTTCACCTCCGGAATATCGCCAAAATTAGAAACATTCTGTCCAGGAGTGATGCTGAAAAACTAGTCCATGCATTTGTTACTTCAAGGCTGGACTATTGTAATTCTTTACTATCAGGAAGTCCACAAAATGCAGTTTGAAGTCTTCAGCTGATCCAAAATGCTGCAGCAAGAGTTCTGATGAAAATCAACAAGAGGGATCATATTTCTCCAATTTTAGCTTCCCTTCATTGGCTTCCTGTTAAATCAAGAATAGAATTTAAAATTCTTCTTCTAACGTATAAAGCCCTTAATAATCAAGCTCCATCATATATCAGAGCTCTGATTACCCCGTATGTTCCTAACAGAGCACTTCGCTCTCAGACTGCAGGTCTGCTGGTGGTTCCTAGAGTCTCTAAAAGTAGAATGGGAGGCAGATCCTTTAGCTATCAGGCTCCTCTCCTGTGGAACCAACTCCCAGTTTTGGTCCGTGAGGCAGACACCCCGTCTACTTTTAAGACTAATCTTAAAACTTTTCTTTTTGACAAAAATTATAACTAGTGGCTCATGTTACTCTCAGCTACCTTTATAGTTTTACTGCTATAGGCTTAGGCTACTGGAGTATATCAGGATCAAATTTTCTCACTCTATTGAGTTCTACTGTTCTTCAATTATGCATTATGTGTTGTCATTTCTGCTTTAACTTTCTGTTCTCTCTCTTTTTCTTCATAGTAGGTACACCTGGTCTGGCGTTCTGTTAACTATGACATCATCCAGAGAAGACGGCTCACCCGCTACTACCATCTAATGTAGAACAGATTACTAGATCAATGTGTGCTTCTGTGCTTGTTTGTCTGTCTTGTTGTGTCTCTGCTCTGTCTTCTGTAACCCCAGTCGGTCGAGGCAGATGACCGTTCATACTGAGCCCGGTTCTGCCGGAGGTTTTTCCTTCCTGCTAATGGGTGGTTTTTCTTCCCACTGTCGCTTCATGCTTGCTCAGTATGAGGGATTGCAGCAAAGCCATATACAATGCAGATGACTCTCCCTGTGGCTCTACGGTTCCCCAGGAGTGAATGCTGCTTGTCGGGACTTTGATGCAATCAACTGGTTTCCTTATATAGGACATTTTTGACCAATCTGTATAATCTGACCCAATCTGTATAATATGATTGAACTTGACTTTGTAAAGTGCCTTGAGATGACATGTTTCATGATTTGGCGCTATATAAATAAAATTGAATTGAAAAATAAAATTGAATTGAATTTGTACGCCATCATCAGTGACTTGAGCTTTATGCGATGGCCACTGGAGTTTTCTGACCTTTGGCAGAGGTTTTACAGCACAGTTAGCAGGACATTGCAGTATTCGAGGTAAGAAATTACCAAAGCCATTATTTGCAATAATGAGGTATTTCACAATTTTGTGTTTGATACATAGTTAAAAAATACTTTTGAGCCACAGTTTTAATGTCTTCACTATGTTTCTGCAATGTACAGTCATAAAAATAAGGAAAACCCATTGAATGACAAAGGTGAGTTCAAACTTTTGATTGTTAGTGTAGTATATACATAAAATCCCTGTCTTGTGCACGCAGGCCCTGTTCTTGGCTTTTCCCTGATAATTTTTTTGTCCTAGATTGTAGTTGCTGTTCTGCTTCTCTGTTTTTGATGCGAGCGTTGGAATCCGAAGTCAGAGTCCTTGTTTGGACCCACAAACTTGGCGAAAAAATTTCATTCTGATTATTTTTGCTCATGGTTAAGATAAAATGCCATGTCATGAAGTGGTCCACCAGCTCCCTGGACTCAGCTTTTAGTCCATCTCTGATCCACCTCATGACTGTTAAGTCATCTCATTATTTGTGCAGATGACTGGAAGTCTGAGATGTGCAGAGTGAAAAGCTTTTCTCAGTTCTCCTACTGTTCTCTGTCATTTTTCTCTTCATAGAAGGTACACCTGGTTTGGCGTTCTGTTAGCTGTGACATCATCAGGGGAGGCAGATCATCCTCTATTACCATCTAACATAGAAAGTACTCCTGGGTCAATGTGAGCTTCTGTGCTTTCTGTGGCTCAGCTCTGTCTTCTCTACCATAGAAAGTACTCCTGGGTCAATGTGAGCTTCTGTGCTTTCTGTGTCTCTGCTCTGTCTTCTCTAACATAGAAAGTACTCCTGAGTCAATGTGAGCTTCTGTGCTTTCTGTGTCTCTGCTTTGTCTTCTCTAACATAGAAAGTACTCCTGGGTCAATGTGAGCTTCTGAGCTTTCTGTGTCTCTGCTCTGTCTTCTCTAAGCCCCAGTGGGTGGAGGCAGATGAGCGTTC